>NC_092459.1:5924220-6234220 GCF_047495875.1 Pithys albifrons albifrons
GAGGAACCAAATGTTCCATATTCTGATTTGTCTGACCTTCGCCTTCTGGGGCTCCAAAGAGAAACAAAGCCATCTTGCTTGTGCTGGGCAAACCTGGTATCTGTAAGCTCCAGAATTGTGTGGAATATGTACAGCATTTGCTTATTTGCATTAAAAATTATTCTTCTTTAAATTGGACACATCTTTTGCTTTATTACTGTCACAGGTTTGGCCAACCCTGGACTGGCCCCCCTTCCTCTTCCCAGAACCTTCCCAGCAAAGGAAAGGGAAAAAAAATTGAAAAGAAACACACTCTAAAGAAACTGAACTGAATAAAAAGAATAAATTATATTTACTAACATTTACAAACCACACTGTATACACAATACATAGGATCCCACCCCCCAGGGGAGAGGGGAAGGGAGAAAAGGGGATTGATTAGTCGGAAAATAGGGAAGACACCAACCCAACCCAACCCAAAGAAACCAAATGAATCAAAACAAACACAATTAAAAACTTCAAGGAAGGGGAACAAGAATGAAACAATCTCACCCAGGACAGGAGAAACACCAGGGACCGGAGGGACCAGACTTCCACCACCTCTCTCCAGCTCCTCAGCCAAGGACCGGGAAGTAAGAACCAAACCACTCCCCCACTGCCACATGGAAGACACGTGTGGAATACTTGTAACTTCCTTAGATACAATGGTTACTGAGGAAGCCATGGGTCAAACCATTACAATTACAAAGAAAAACAGCAGCATAGATACTCCATGTTGCCCCAGACTCAATCCTTCATGCCCATTTCTTCGCATCTCTAGTAACAATTCTTTAAACAGGAAATAGTTAGGGAAATGCTGATATTGAGGTCAGTCAGAGCAGGTGAAGACACAACAAGTGAACAGCTGCATAGTTTCAAACAACAGTTTTCACATATTCTTTTGTCCATGTAGTGATTCTGGTGAGTCTAATTCTGAGGGGTTTATGGATAATAACCTTCTTGTATTATGTCACAGCACACAATATAATAGTTCTGTGTCCTTGATAGAATCCCTTTGGTGCTAAACTGATTTCTATTTTTCTAGCAGTACAGCAAATGAAGACTTCTTCCCACATAGAAAAGAAGTGCTAGCAACTAATTTCCTGCATCAACTCTCTGATCTATTTGAGCTGAGCTCAGACAATGGGGATTGCAAATTTCAGCAGAAGGCAAATTTCCCCAGAATCTCTGTGGGGATGGAGGCATTCTAGATGGATCTGTAGGAGGACTTCTGTCCATGCACTTTGATCATTTGGTCACCAAAGAAACTAAGCAAAAACTTGAACAGGACAGATTATCCTCAAGTGTCTGAACTGATGAAAGTGTCCTACCTTGAATAATTTAAAAATCAGAAAGACATAGAAATACACATAAACAAAGCACCCGATCTTGTGAGACTGTCAGAGACCACATAAATTTTGAAGGATTTTTTTCTTAGGAAATGATTTTTTTCCCATACTATCAGGAGGCACTGGGAAGCAAAAAAGGCTGTTATCTATCTTTTGTGGACTACACTTTTCATGCCTTTTCCTTCCATCTTTTTTTTTTTAAATTTTTGCTTAGAGATTAACGTAATTGAAGTGCAGAACAATATTTCAGATAAAGAGGTGACTTCATTTTGCTAGTGAATGAAATAATGCTTGTCTATACCTTACATGTGAAGTGCTTCAGAGAGCTTAAATGACTCTGTATAAATATGCTATCTGAAATTATTACATACTATAATGTCTAAGTGGCATCCTGTAGCTAGAATGGGAGCTGTAACTCTGAATCTCTGCAGTGTACAGATATTAGAGTCACTAAATGATTCTAAGTTGGTTTAGACTCTTTTGTTTCTGACAGATTTAGGACTTTTGGAGAGAGGGGGTTTACCTTTGGAGGCAGAAGACCTTTACCCACAGCTGACGCACAGGGAGGATGACAGCAGTACCACCACACACTGCCCTCTGACAGCTTGTGGCACCAGCTGGGTAGGTCTCTTTGAGGATGGGAAAGATGAAGTCTGCAGTAGCAGCATCCCTGTGGAGGATGCTCGCAAACACGGCTGGTGCCGCTTGCTGTGTGCCTGCATGTCTAAACTGATCACAGGAGTAGAGTTTAGAATCCTGATTCATTTCTAATTGCTTTTCAGTTTGAAGACCAAATTTCAGATCTGCCTTAATTCCTGCAAGCCTGTTTATTTCCTTAAGTCTCTAAAGGGTAAAAGTCAGTGCAGAATTTATCCCTCTGTCATGACTAATTTAAGCAAAGTTTAGACTACGAACCAAGAGGTCAAAGGTTCACTATGTTATCACAACATCACCAAGTCCTCCAGCCTTTCTCTGCCTTCTGATAATTGTGTTTGGTTTCTTTTAGAGGCTCAGAATGCTTGTTAGATGCTAAAAAGGTGTAAAACATAATCCAGTAGCGTCTCCAAACTAGTACTCTAGCAAGCACAAACAGTGCATCTAAGACCATGTTAGTATTGATCTCGAGTCAGATTGCATTAGCACTTTCTATGCTACCTGGCTCGAGCCTGCCAGGGAGTCAGCAATGCATAGAAAGGCAGACCCAGGCAGTCAGATCGATGGATTAATGACGTCTGTCTCCTTTGTGCAATTTTACTTCCTACATATTTCTCTTGATCCCCTTGTGCCCTCCCTGGGAATGAACTTTCTAAAGGTTCAGAAGACGCATAACACAATTGTGTGCAAGTAATGCCTGTGTAATAGTGAATATTAAAAAAAGAAGCATGGCAACACTCCTGGATCTGTGTATACACCTACACTCACACATACATAGTTTTCCTCTCATAGTAGAGATTTTGCTCATGAATACGTTGTGTGATTTTACATCTTAAGACAATATATGTATATTTTTAGGAAAAGCAGGTTATCTTTGGCAGATGGTCATGTTTACATGATATAGAAAACTGTATAAAACAGCTTATAAAATTTTCAGTGTGTGGATGAAGAACTATAAATTTTCCTGAAAGATTTCTAGGTCTCTTCTCATGTTCCTCTTTCACATCTATCTTCCTTTGAATTATTAGAATTTCTTATTACTGATTGGCAATATGCACCCATCTTCACACTCTCATGCATGGATTGAAAATAAGTTTCTTACACTATCAATAAATTTTTCTGTCAATTTTTTCTAGTTTTACTTTATAATTTAACACACTGTTTTCAAAAATAGGATGATGTAGCTAAATATTTCACTGCACGTTATTTCAAATGCTACTTTGCTATTTCCATCCAAAACAAATGTCTGTTTCCATGTGAGCACACCTTACATGTTTATTCTCTCCCTCCCCTTCATGATTTTTTTCTGAAATGATATCTTTCTCTTTGAATTAACTGATAAAGCAATATCAAGTCTTTGGGATTTACATTCTTCATTGGAAGGGATCTGCTGGAGAGAAATGTGTCTAAGGCTTCATATATTGAAATAAAAATTACCTATTTGGAGATTTTTTCTACCTATACCATTCTACCATTTTTACTTACCTCATTCTTAACCATTTTCCTCACTGATTTCTAGTGTGCCTTATTTGACATTATTTACCTAAGTTTTACTACCTTAAATCTATTTTCTCAACCCCTTCTGAGAATCTCAATCTTGTATTTGTGATTATTTGTATTACAGCAACAGCTATGGGACCTAGATGAAACCAGAGCTCTATTTTATTAACACAGATTCATGCTGAGAAGCAATATTTACTCTGAAGACTTGATAATAGTGGGATCCAGCCTTGGACACCACAGAGAGATGTGCATTTTAAGCATATAGCGAGGCACTAAAAAAAAAAACCAAACCTGACTTTCTCACATAGACAGTGGAAAGTACCATGAAAACTGGAGAAACCTCCTCAGGGATGGGGTAGAGACACATTGCAGGAAGTTTTCAAAATATGATTGGATGGGGTGGTACATGGTGTGGGGTCCCTTTTCCACAAAAGGTTGGACCAGATGATCTTTCGAGGTATTCTCCAATCTAAGCTTTTAATTCACCATTATAAGCAAGAAGCTCACTGCTTCACTTTGAGGGCCTCCACCTCCTTCACTGACCACTCTGGTACACCAGGCTGAGCATTTATCTAACCATATCAGTTTGGACTTGTCCTTGCACCACAGCCCAACCTTCTTCGGCATTAGAATAGTCTGTGTGATGCTTGTCTGCCTGTCTCTGGTTTGATGCAGACAGACTGGTTTCCTCAAGGGGATAAGCCCTAGCAGAGGTGGCTGATGGGATGATGCTGGGCTGCTGCCCCTACCCACGTGATAAAGCCCAAGACCTTGGCCATTAAACAGCACAGCAGGTAAGGTGACACAGACACTGTTGGTAGCACATTGCCACATGCAGAGTGGGAGCTTCAGACAAAGTTTATTAAAGAAATGCATCTGTTGAGTCACAGAGAGGACCCCCTTCTTTAAATTCCTCAAAATGAAGCCTGGATGTGGCTGGATCCAATCTTAGTCCCAAACTTTGTCAGCAGTTTCTGTCTAACGGTGTCATTAGACCCCTATATAACTTTGTCCTGCAGGATTAAGGATGGCAAACCAGATATATTTATATAAATATGTGTGATTTATTATGATAATGAATAGATAAATGATCTTAATCCAAATTATTTACTACACAGTATAGGAGTTATAACAACTATTATAGTATGGTGCACTATGAAGCAATATTAAAGCATTTGTATTAAAGTAATTGTATCAGAGATATTAAAAACTATTATTAAGTAGAGATTGATGTTACTCACCCATAGCAATGACTGTGGGCAAATCTCTTTTGCTCACCTTGAGCAGTAACCTTGAGGGATGTCCTTGCTCAAGGGAGGAATCTCCACACATACACTCCAAACTGGAGTATGTCAGAAGACCCTGACATTAAAATTTGGGACTGGGCTTTTACAGTATTGAGTGATTGACTGTCAGTCACATGTCTCCAAGTTCTGTCAACTCAGCAGCTTTGGATATGTTATTCATAGTATCACTTGTTGGTTCCTTTATCCAGGTATTTTATCAGGTCAACTACATCTTCATCTCACTATCAGGACATTTAACTTTGGAATTGATGACTCGAACTGGTTTCAGCATTATTTAACACCAAAAGCACCATGACAATCCCTTCTTCCTTCACTACTGGTAGCTGTGTTAACAGAGCACTCTGAGTTGTTTTACCCATTCTGGGCAGAGCATCCTGCTACACACATTACTGGGGAGGAACATTTCATTATTTTTTTTTTTTTTTTAAGCACAAGTTGGACATTTCAATTATGAAGTCCGGGTCTGACTAAAAATCAGTAAAGGAAAGACTGGAATAGGAAACAGAAAGGAAGTGATTCACCCAGTGCTGTGCATCTGGTCATAGCCTAGTGCAGAGCTGGCTGGACTCCCTTGTCACCAATCTGATGAGGAGATGCTCACAGTTACCAAACACCAGACAAAATACATTTTCTTCTTTTTGTCGCATCACAGATTTCCTTGTTTTGTTTTTTTGTTTGGTTTTGGTTTGTTTTGGTTTTTGGTTTTGCTTTTGTTTTTTTATTTACTTTCTGTTCAAGACTCCCTCCCTTCTCTGGTCAGAGGGCAAGCAGACTAGTTCAGGTTTCCTGGGCCAGCCTGGGTTGGGACTTGGGAGTAGTATAGAGTGTTCCCAGAGAGTTCTCTGCAAAGGAATGGAGAGTAAGAGCTGTGGTAGTACTCAGAGGCAAAATCAAAGCCTCCATGTCTCAAAGGTCCTGCTTTTAGAGGTGCCATGAAGGTTTTTCTAGCCTATGTGGGAGCTGCACTGCAGCTTGGTGACTGGCTCATAAATTTGAATAATAACTCCAACATGCTGCAGAGCTCCTTGCGTTTTTGTTCCCCAGAAGAGCTTCATGCAAGGAAGGATGGATTCTATTCTCATTTATGACCATGATTACCTATGGCTTCATTATATATGCACCAGATTCAGTACCTTATCCTAGGAGAATGGGTTCCTATAAGCCCACAAAGATGCTGAATATTTTATGAAATTGTATTTTAGTTTGGAAGGGATCTGCTGGGAATGTATGGCTTTCTTCCTGCTGAACTCCCTGAACACTCTTAAAAAACTTGATAATGTTCCTGACAAACCTTTCAAGCCTAAACAATTTCTTTCAAAACAGGAAATAAATTACACATCTGAAAATTGTTCACACTCTTGATCTATCCCGAACAAACCCCCCATCCTTCAAGACGAACAGATTTTCTTCGAGGTACTTTATAATGGGTTCAAGTTCTTCTTGTTAATTTAAGAAAAATGCTATAGGCCAACCATTTTTTATTATTTATGACTATTTTCAAAAACTCATTTCCCTTTTCCTATCCCTCAATGAGAACACTGGTGGCATTCTGCTTTATGGAGCTCATATTGACATTTCTGCTAACTCCATGCTCATGCTGTGGGATTTAAAACTGCTGCCCATCACAATAATGTTTGAACAATCATTCTTCAGTGTCCTATCCAACAAGCTGCTCCTTGCATAAATGTAGAGATCTTTTGTCTCTTCTCTCTCCTTATAGATTAGGAGAAGATAGATTGTAAGATTTATAAATGCAGACAATTTCACATCAGAAGTTAAATAAATTCCCTAGACATTAGGCTCCTTGTGCAGTATGCCCTAATATCCATGTTGTGGTATCAACTGAGTTCATGTGAGCCATAAATGTGGTATTTTAGCAAGTGAAGGGGTGCACTATAAGTGCTTGCAATCATAAAATATTCATCCTTGGTAGTGATAAGTACAAAGTAGGTACTATCCTGAGAATAATGAATCTGAACTCCTATGTTTTATTTCTGCTCATTGTCCAAGAGTAACTGTACAATTTGTCTAGACAAAACATGACCAAATCATTTGAGTGTAAAAATAAATATAGATGCTTTCACAAGTGATTTATGATTAAAACCTTACTGTGCTAAATACTGTGGAGACAGACTCCATCTGTGCCCCTGATCTTAAGACTTGACCTCACAAACATGGAAGAAAAAGTCTGAAAAGGCAAAGCAGAAGTAATAAAGCTTGATGAAGATTACATAAAAGGTCAGCAACCAAAATAAGAGTGAAACACTTTTCTTCAAGTCCAATTCAGGCCAAAGCTCCATTCATCAAACCATGCTGCACTTTATTCCAAATAATGTCTTGTACTTGCTACAAGACCTATTTCACTTTCTGTAAGGTTGTTTCTTACTGTGCAGTACTTGTATGATTATTCATTACTTAATGGAATGAAAAAGAAGATATATTTGCAAGTTTAAAAACAACTGGAAGCACACAAAATCTATTAGAACTCAAAGAAATCAGGTTTGAAAAAGAATAAGTAATATTCTGTTTCTGTGGCTTAGGCGTGTGAATACATTCAGACTTTTTCAACAATAATTATTTTATTATCCCGATTGTATTTTTAAAAATGAAATCATTAAAACCCCTAAAATCAGTTGGGGAAATGGGGCTTGGATTAAGAAGAATTAAAATAACATTTTTTCATAATTTTTTGAGTTTTAAAAAACTTAGTAGAGAAAAACTAGAAAAAATGAAACTAGAAATTTTTCCCAACAATACAATGGAGGTCCTTAAAAAATTATTAGAGGAAAACAACTTGGAAGCACTTTTAAGAAGAATATTTTTATTCTTTGAACAATTCAATATCTGAAATGTATCACTTATTCTTTACCTAAACTCAAGAACACTAATATTTCAGACAAAAATATTAACGTGGATGTAATATAAATTCTTGTTTTATCGACTGACTACAGAGAAGTTCAGCATATCTGATAAAAAATAAATTGGAAGTAGTCTTAAATTTTTATGCAACAGTGATCACATTTTCACTTTGCAAGTCTGAACCTGAAATCTATACAGAACTTATCGAAGAAGTTTCAAAATTCTAACTGCAATCTTCGTTTTTTTTTCAAAAACTGTGCCTAAAACTTTTTCATAATTCTAAAATTTATTTTAAAAGAGGAAACAATATTTATTGCATTCAGTTCAGCAGAACTTCAAAGCAGTTAAGAGGATTGTACTCTTACTTTCCAGACTCATTCACTAATAAGGTGCATTTCAAAACAGAAGTAAGATATTAGAGGAATTTCTAAGCTTCTAAAGAGATAGGTAGTTAATAACTTCTTTATCAGGCTTAATTATAGCAGCCTCCCATGAGCAATAAAGTTGGTCAGCCACCACATCCCTCAATTTGTTTGCATCATAAAATAGCCAAACTCTGAACAGTGGTTTAGAGCTGTGCACATGGGAAGGTCAGGGATGGAGCCAGGGAGACTTCTCAGTGGCAGTGGTAATTCAGACCAAGCACTCTGTTAATGCCCTACGCTGGCTTTGTGTCCACAGATAGCAAATTTCTTTGTATGGGAAGATCATTGTTATTATCTCTGTCTCATGGAGAATGAGACAAAATAGCTTGCTCACAATCACCTTGGAGATGAGGAGCAGAGTCTTTGGAGGAAATATGATCTGAGATTTTCCAGCCTGCTCTGGCAGACATTACACAGCACTTAGGCTGTCCTTCCACTGCAAACCACACAGCTTAGCACAGGACAGCAAATTGGAGGTTTATAAACATCTGAAGTGGATAGGCTGCACATTTTGTAAGGATGGGAACTTTCTTCAATTCTAACATGGAGAAAAGGAGTCTAAAGCCTGATCCTGTTCCCAGTCTGCTGGCTTAAAGCTGAAAATCTCTTTTCTAAGCTGTTACAGCTCGCTTGCGAATGAAGTGTTGAGGGGGGAGCACAAATCATTTCCTAGGGAAAAGAAAAAACGCAAAACCCCAGTGCATTGCTGCATATCAGAAGCAAGATTAAACTCACATGCTGTGAATAATAACAACAATAATAAAAATGAAAACAGTAATGTAAAAACATGGGAAAATGCTCTATATCTATGACAGAAGGTATATATCATCTATTTGCTAAGATGTGATATCCATCAGTTTCTGATCTGTCCACAATAGAAAGGACAAATCCCTCAAATAAATTTCTTTTAAAATACTAATATAGAAATTAATACAGCAACATTTTCTGTTTACCCACACAAGGTGCAGAATAATTAAAATCTATTTTAGAGATATTTTAATATCTTCGTGTGTGTGTGGCTCAGCTTCACGAACGCAGATTTGGGAAGGGCTGTCCCCACGTGGGTGTGCCCTTCCAGCCTGCGCAGTGGATTTTAGGTGAGGCTCAGCAGGCACAGAACTGGCCCCACCGTTTCAGTCCTGAGGTTCATCTGCCACGGCCGAGCGAGCTTGGACGGTGCCAGTGAAGTCCTCAGGACTAGAACCTACAGCACCCGGCATTTCCCAGGAGGTCTCCCATCCAAGTACTAATCCGGGGCTGACCCTGCTGAGCTTCCAAGATCTGACGGGATCGGATGTCAGGGAGGCATTTAACTGCCATGTATCTTCATGTAAAAGCAAATTAAATATACTCAGTGCCATTTTCATCTATGCAGACTTATAGAAAGACCCTAACAAATAGGAGAGTAATTTTGGAGTAGTATTCTGACACTGTTTTAAATTCTGTCATTTAAATTTTGGTTTATATTTTATGCATCTGAATAATTTTCTAAATATGTGCAGCAAAAATGTTATTTAGACTTTAATTTTGGAATTAATATACTAGTTATACTACTGACAATCTAGCTGTGTAATAAAAAGAGAATTGTTATTACTGTGGTCCATATTGTCCTTTTTTGAATATGTATTTCCAGACAATATTATGTATTCAAATTAAAAATCTCAGTACAGATTCAGTACAAGGTCATCACAGTTTGTCTGTTACAGGATCCCTCAAGTTTGATAAGGAAGTTATATTAATGAAAATGCATTAGATTAAAAAAAAAAAAAACAAACCCCAGAACATAGCGAAGTTCTTGTATTAGTGATGATAATTTTGCATTTGACACAGTTAAAAAGAATTTCTCTGTTTGATGGTGTATTAATATCTGTAGTGACAAATCCTTCAGCACATACTGTAGCTGCCATTGCCTGGAGGAAAACCTAAGGACATTCTAAAGAGCACTGCGGAGGGAAGTTGTAAAGAAGTACTTAGTTTGGAGCTGTTAGACTGAAACTAAGCAGGAAGGTTTGATATATTGCCAGAAGGCTTTTTCTTCTCAAAAAGTTTATAATCAAACACAAAGGAGAGTCTACTGCATATTTTGTTGTTCAGCAAACATGAAACACTGTTTTTCTTTCATTAATGCATCTCTCTTTACACTCAGACTTATCAAAAAAAAGCCATTCTGTAGATATTGTTACCATTTAAAGTCCTGGTTTAATTCACGAGTGAAAGTTTGGTTCCTTTTTCAAATTGTTTTTAAAGTGAGTTTGGCAGAGACACTTGAAATAGGAGTAGAGAAAAAGAGAAAATACAAGTTAATACAATATTTTTCAAATCTTGGTAGTATTCCATAGTTATTATGAACCAGTTACCTTAGAATAATCTGATTAGAAAGTGTGCTGGTTTAAAGGTGAACCAGCAGGGAGAGATTATAAGTCAGACCTAAAATTTAATAATAATATTACAATAACAACACTGACACAAAAGGGAAATTGCTTTCAACTCACAAAACCCCAGCAGTATAACCCAGGGTCCTGGGGCACAGACCCAAGGGGGTTTGTTTGCCCTTGTGCTGAGACCCCTGTGGTTCCCCCAAGTCCAGAGCAAAAGGAAAAGAAAAACCTGTTGGTGCAGGTGAGGGCTGTGGTCTGGGCGAGAGCGGGGATCTCCTCCTGTCGAGGTCCTGCTGCTCCTCTGGATCCAACAAGAAGTTCCCGAGGTCTTCTTACCCACCACTTATGTACCCTCAGAGAGCACCCAGTCCCTCCCCCTGGGCGGGGACTCACACAATGGGTGATTAACTCTGGGGGCCAGGGGGTATTGAACTGTTGATGGCCCATTAGTAGCTCCACCCCCTCAGGCTGGGTGTGAAGGTGATAATGGCTCCCTGGGCAGCTGCTGCTAATGGCCCATTGACCTTGCGGAATGAATAGAGGGGGTAGAATACACAGCTTTGATCACCCCCACACAGGGTTAGCTGGTCCTTCCTGCTGAACTAGGACAGAAAGATACAATATTGTCCCACTTTCCCTGGGGAAAACGTGGAGTAAGGAATCAGTTAAAGTTCTATCTATCTATCTATCTATCTATCTATCTATCTATCTATCTATCTATCTTCCTACATAAGTGCTCACTCCTACACTCATATTGACATTGCTCGTGAAACAAGTCTTATAATACCGAAGTATAGATATCTTCAACTTCAGAATTTGCTGCATGTTTCTCTTAAAATTAGTGGAGAGGCAGTGTCAGCTTTAGGAAGGGTTAATCACTCTCCCAAATCCCAATCTCTCTTTAGTGATGCTAAAATAAAACCAGACAAGTAGCTGAAATATAAACACATACATTTAGAAAACTCTGTCCAAAATAAGTGACTTTTTTCATTAAAAATAATAGAGAAGTACATGGCCATGAATATTTAGCAACCTTTTAAGGTACTCATTTTCTGTTTTGAATGCACATAAATCAGTTAGGGCTACAGTTTTAAAGGCATTTAGACATTTAAAGGTGAGATGGAAATTATGCATTACATGTGTTTTCTTACTTTTCAGCAATAAATAAGAAATATTAATGATGGTAATGTTTTATGAAGGAAATGTGACAAAAGAATATGATGAAGAGTTGAGCTAAATGAATAAATTATTTTAGAGATATATTAGCCCCAGATGAGCTATGCTGAATAATATCACCTTGGTTAGGGGATATTTTTTTTCCAATGGCCTTACAAATTACTGACTTGCTGCAAATATGCACCTGACTTTAGTCAGGTTTGTTCTTAGATGTCCACAGAATATTGTTGTATTACATATAGATGAAAAATAATTCACCTCACATACACTCAGTGCTCCATATAAAACTCAAAGGTTTGGAGAACAGCTGATATCCTGCCTACAGAAAAGTCAGTATAAAAACTCTCATGAAATTAAATACGGTGAGATTATATTTTCATCTGGACTGTCATAGCACAGCAACTATGTTGGCTAATATAATTAAAAGTAATAATTCTGTCAGTGGAAAAAAAAAGAAAAACAAGAAAGGAAAGAAGGAAAGAGAAAAAGGGAGAAAGAAGGAGAGAAAGAAGGAGGAAGGAAGGAAGGAAGGAAGGAAGGAAGGAAGGAAGGAAGGAAGGAAGGAAGGAAGGAAGGAAGGAAGGAAGGAAGGAAGGAAGGAAGGAAGGAAGGAAGGAAGGAAGGAAGGAAGGAAGGAAGGAAGGAAGGAAGGAAGGAAGGAAGGAAAGAAATAAACAGAGAAATGAAAGAAAGAAAGAAAGAGAGAGAGAGAAACTCTTACTCTTCTCATTGGTTTGTGTGTCTTCAGGATGAAAAGAAAGAAACAACTTTGCTATTTTTTAAAGAATAAGAATGAATAAGAGAGACATGTCCTGAGAGACAAAACTAAAATGAAAAAATCTAAAAAGTGGGCATAAGAACCTGTGTAGGATAAATGGACAAACTGATATAATTCAGTATTTCACACTCGGTGTTTTCCTCTACAGGCTGCCTCTTCTGAAGCATAGACCAGAGCCAGAGCAGAATCTCTTCTGCTCAGCATGAGCAGAGACTCATTTAAATAATCTTAACAGAAACCAGAAATAATGCTGTGAAGAAAAGGAAAGGCAGCTTCAAGCTGAGTGTTAAGCCAAACTTTCAGCAAGTGAATTCTATTGAAACATGCAATAGTATTGCTGAAAAGGCATGAGGAATCATGCTCCTGAGGGCATTTTAGTATTGACAGGTATATTACTATATGACTTTCCAGTCATAGATTTGATGATGTTATGATAACTCCAGTTTAGCTTTTTCTCCTTGCTCCTGTTGCAGTTTGTGTTGTTATGTTTTGTTAGATGTGACACAGGAGGAAGCAGCTTCCTTCGTAATGACTGGACAGGTGTTTTTGAAAAGGGATCATCAATTAAAGGGTGGGGATCACTGAAGGATTCATTCACAGGGATGGAACAGGGCATGATTTTCCTAAATATACTGTAGTTCTCCTGTGTGGATGTTATCTGGTACCACACCTGTACTGCCATGCATAGCCATGGCTGCATCACAGCATTTCTGTTCCAGCTTCCCAGAGGGAATACAGCATCCTGTGTTAGGTTCTTTGGCTCCCTGTATAGTGCATGTGGAGAAATAAACATAGCAAATGGGTATCCTTAAGCAAGTTGCTGCCCAAAGAAATAGTGGTCTGGATAGGCATTAATTTGTTAGATGGATGATTCCTTATTGAAAAGATGCATTTTCCTCCACTTGGGTTTACAGCCCAGTTCCTCTGGATGTAGCAGCCTGATATCAGAGCTCAAGAAGTCACTCTAAAGCAGTTTTCTCTACATATTAGAGTAGCAGTAAGAATATCAACTTTACTTATACTCTGATTTTGTAAATAAGCAGCTGTAAGAAAAGACTTCCAATCTTTTTACTTCTTTCTGCTTCCCTGCACAAACCCACAAAGCCTTAAAAATATATATATTTTTATTTATTCATGATCTAATTTGCCTGTGTACGATGTACATTTTAAGGGACTGAGGCTATTCTGAGTGCTTCTACAATATTTTAGCTAGTGAGAATCCATTTCAGTTAAAACCTGTGAGTGTAACTTTAATGCAAAAATATCAAAGTAGTTTTCATATTCCTGTGGTGTTCATTACCTTATATAAACACAAACTACATCTTGTGTTTGTTGTTTCACTATTTTGGATTCAGGTGGCTAATCCAGAAATAAGGAGTCAGTCTATTATTTTCTTAATATACTTGTGAGAGGACTTTTACATAGTTTGTTTTGATTTTTTTCTTGGTATTCATCCTGCCCTGAGTGACATTTTCTTAATGCCTTCAAATATTTGAAACAAAAAATATGTTAGTGTTCCTTGTCTCACAAGGGTTATTAGATGCACTTTTTGGCAATATTCTCAGAGCTTCCCAGTCTTCAAAAGTACACATGGATCAGTTGTAATATTATGAAGAAGAACAAAATTAAAGCACTTCTTTTTCTAGGAATAAATTAGGTTTTGAACAGTCTGATTGTTTTCCTGACCAGAACTAGAGAATACTGAATGGACACCATCAGAGACTTAATTATCTGATCTTTCCTGTTGGAAAAGTCTTCTTTCCTCTTCCTCAGTTTTAATCTCCTCCTTCCTGTCTATGGCAGATGGCATTATGCTGATGAAGAAGAACCATGTCTCTCATAACAGCTTGTGCCAGCAGACCAGCAGTGCCTTGCCCTGCAAAAGTCATTTTATGTGGAGAAAAGAATAGAAGACAATTATTATTTTCAAAAAGAAAAGAACTCAAAGTTCATTAGTAAAACAGAATCAGGAAAGGCATATGTACTGCCAAAATAGTGCTATGCCTCTGTCCTTTCAAACTGCTCCATGGAATGAACCTCATTGATTCTGTAGAGCCCCGAATAGGATATATAATATAATGTAGCTGTGTTGCTACAGCTGTGGAAGAGTTATTCTGATAAGATAGTCTAGACCAAAGCTTCTAATTTCTCAATGAAATCATTAAATGTTGCAGGGAATTTGTCACAAATGACTAAATATATTTGGTGAAAAGCCTGGTTTTGCATTAAAAAAGCAACAAAAATACTTTACTTCAAAGTAAAAAACAAACTTCAAGCCAGTAAGACTTTCATGTAAACAACAAACTTCAACCCAGTGAGACATCTGTGCAGGAGTCTGTTAGTGGCTAAAATTATTATCTGGGTGCTGCCCAATGTTGAGTAGCATGATGTAGCAAACCCAACTAGACATATTTTTCATTAGAATGCAGTTGCCATATTCAATTGCAAACAATTGACTTTTAAGAATGTCTTGTTCTAAGTTTTAAGATTAAATTTAATAAATTTTAGAAAACACATCAGAAATTGTATTAGAGACTAACTTTGAAGACCTAGGTTTTCCCCCTGTGTGTTAGACATTTTTTAGAAATAGAGGAAATCTTATCTCATATGTTTATGGAGAAAGTGTTCAGTTTTCAGGACAGACATTCAATCTGTAGATAAAAGCCAATTAAAAATAATTTTATGCAATAAAATATTATCTTCCAGAAAGTAAACTGATAATGTATTACATTTAATGCAGACAATTGATGGGGTTTTGGAAATATCATTTTCAACCTACATTAATCAAAACATCGAAAGAAATGTTTTATGCTTATACAAAAATGTCATATTTATTTAGCTTATTTTATTACAAATGATTCTCATGCTACTTAAAGCCCAATAAATAAAACTAGATTTTCAAGAAAATAACATGGAGACCTTGATTCTGGAAACACAGCATGAATTTAGGATGAAAACAGGTTACCATATTGGGCTTGACTAGCTACTAGCCAGTGTTTATGTTCTGTTGGTTTCTAGAGCAAGACACCCAACTGATATCTGATAACTATCCACTAGATACAACTACAAATTTCTGAAGTGCTGCAGCTGACAAAGACTTTACTCTGTTTTACATGACCAGAGGCTGTAATTCAGGCAGGAGATCCTGAGGTAATATGACCCTGGTATTTTGTTATGGGAATCATATGTTATTGTGGTCATGGTACTAGTGATGCCCAAAGGGGTTTTGTTCTGATTTTTACATTTTGTAGATTTTAGGAACACAGTAGTTGTGGATTTTTAGAGGGTTAATATTTCTAACAGTTTAAGTTTAATGCCTTTCTATCACTAGCCCTGTCCCAGAACAGGGAGCTCCAATTCCTTTAGTTAATTAATCTTGTTTAGACTCCTTTCCAAGGTAAAGAGCTGAAGGATATCAGAAGGCCTACAGAATGAAACATAAACACAGGTCAGAGTGACCCAGAAGCCAGAACTGGATGAACTCCAAGAGACCTTTGTGTGCCTGAGGAAGAGGAGCTGATGAAGACAGAGGGTCCTGACGACCCCAGACCCAATTCCAGGGGGTTGGACCAGGGGTGGGACTGGGGCTGAACTGAGAAATGTGTAAAGCAATGATTGGAAGGATCTTATTATAAAAGCCATGGAAACAAGAACTGGGACACATGCATGTCATCCTGTATTCCTGTGGGCTGTAGGCCCTGTGATATTAAAGGACCTTTACTTTTTATCTAACCCTACACTAACGTGGCTCAGAGTCCTGTTTTGGGGGGAAGGGTCACTCACAGCATCACTAGTAATGTAACTAAGCTATTTTGCCATGCAAAAATGTAGACAATGTATTTGTTTCCTTAGCTGATTCTCTCTTTTATGAACAGCCCGCAAACAAAAGCTCCAAAACTAAAACAACCACCCCAAGCCCCTCCAAAAAGCCACCCCAAAACAACAACAAAACCCAAACCAACCAAAGCAAACCACAAGGAAACAATATCCTAAGATTTTAAATCTCTCAGATGATCAGGATTTAAGTTTTACATCACTCCCAAAAGATTGATTATGCTCTTGCCACATTCACATGCCAGAAGTACACTGTATTGATTGAATGTCTACTGCTTTTAGCAGTTAATAAATCCCAAGTTAGTGTTTACTGGCTTACAAAAGAGAGAGACTCACAACAACATTGCATACATTGTGCTTTTGAAATTAAATGTCGGTAGAATATCAGAAAGGTGGAACTATTTTCATTAATGCACCAAGTTGACAGCAAGTTGTGTTAACAAAGTTCAGCAAAATGCCTTCAGTGTCCCTGGGATGTTCATAAAAATAAATTAGCCTGTGAGGACAGCATGCTTAAGGGAATTCTAGCACATGTAATTGTACTGGAATGCAAAGCAAGCCAAAAAGTTTGCTGAGATGACTAACAGATAACTGAGTGTGGAACATCAACAACTCTTTTGCAAACCCACAATTTATTGTAATGTCTTTAGGTTGACTACTACCTGAGGCCAATTCAGAGAAAAAAAAATGCTTATTTACCTTAGTTTTCTTTTGGGTTGCAAATGAGATCACTTTTTTTAACTACAAGTTTTCTGACCATGGACAGCACAATCCAAAGTAAAGGTGGTCACTGATGCTGAATAGATGAGAAGAAACTGGTTAGTACATCTCAGAGAACTACTCTGAAGAGTACTTGACTGTGGGCCTTGATGTCAGTAGTCAGGATAGGAATGTTAATTGCACTAATTAACTTAGCAGGAAAAATAGTCCAAACACTTCTGTCTCTGTTTCAGAATGAGGTAAAATAATTTCAGGAAGGAAATATGTGGATCACTTGCTAAGCAGAAATCTTAGTTGAAGGCTACAACTATGAATCTCAGTTAGGAGGGCTGGAGTCAGCAATTTAAAAGTTGGATATCCAGAGTAAGGTGACCAGGGAGGCTCTTTTCATAGTCAAGACAGATGTCTTTGACTATTATTCATTCCCTTTCTGAAAGAGGCACATAAGGAATGTGATCTGAATTGCATCAATTGATATACTTTTCTCTTTGTCTTCAAATACTATAGGGGGAGCATGAATGGCTAATGGGGAATGTGTCTACCTGCACTCAACTGCTCTTCAGTGAGATGACTTTCATCCTGACATAGGTCACTGATTTATGCATTACTGCAACATTTATTGTGAAATATTACAGGATACAATTCTGGTAATACATATTCCACAAAAGTGGATTAAGTGACTTCCAGTGACCTGAGTAAGTGGATATCATTACTTCTGACAATGTTCTGATTTGAGTATAGTATCCACAACCCTTCATCTTTTCATTCCTTCCTCTAGAAAGTTAAATAGAAGCAAAAAGCCAAACCAAACAAAAAAAGTCCCAAATGAACAAAAAAATCCAATCCTGTGATCAACTCAGAGATCAAATATAAAAACCAGACAATTAACACAAACACAGGTAAAATGAGATCAGGTTACAAGGAGTTGAGAACATCTGGGAGCACATCAAACAGGCCAACAATGGAACAGAACCACCATGGGGAGTGTCCTGAATATGTATTGATAAAACAGAAACTATCACACACAATTTTTCTATATTAATCCACAAGAAGATATTGGGAGACACACTCAACATTAAGAAACTTCTATTTTCACAAACTTCAAATTACTCTTGTTTTTGGACACCTAACCAAGAGAATATATCATTATTTTTAACAACAGCAAAGTTGAGGGGAAAAAAGGTATTTAAATATTGATAAAAATTTTGCTGTTAGGAGTGAGAGGTGACCATTGAAGAAAAAAAAATAAACATCAGAAAAATTTATCTAATGCTAGACTCTTCATTAATCAAGGTTTTGTCTAGAATATATATGTAATTTCATAACTACACGCAGGAGAAATTATTGCAACAAAACTCAGAAATTTTGTCGGCAATGATATTCATGTTTTGAATATGTTTCTAAAATTAAAGAAAATTCTGAGAAGAACCCCTTAAAACTTTCAGAAGCTGGAGAAATAAAGTTACAGACCTGTTAAAATGCTCAGGCTATTTGAATTATCCATAAGAATGATGAGATGTGGCCGGATCACATTGTGTATGTTCTTTCAAAGGGAAAAAATTCAAGATATGGAAGTTTTTTATTGTTGGAGTCACAATGGAAGCCAATGACAAGAAACTGCAATTAAACAGTTTTTAGTTTAAGCACATTTATGGTGTAAAAATCAGGAAGAAAGAAAAAAAAATAATAGTGAGCAGCATTTTTTAATTTCTGAAGGCCAATTTTGTGTTGATATGAGCATAGGTGCTGAGGCATAAAATACTAGATTACTGTTCTCTTTATTGAATAAAGCCCTTGTTTCAACAAACTTATATGGAAGCAGACCAATAGCCACAGTAGGGCTGTCATCAACTTCCTTACCCTCTACTCTCTGCCCCAAAAGGAATGAAAACAATACTGGTAGCAACATAAAAGAGTTTGATTTTACATACATATATATATATATATATATATATATATATATATATATATGTATATGTATATATATATGTGTGTGTGTGTATATATATATACATATATATATGTATATATATATATAATATATGTATGTGTTGGTGGGTGGATGTGTATGTGTGTATATATATAAGAGATTCAATAGCTTAATTTCCCTCCATTCAGCACCTTTGAAGAGATTTTAGCAGTGTAATGGCAGAATGCCAATTCATAACAGCCCAAATTGGTGGAAAAAAATTGCTTGCCGAAAGTATCTCCTCTTCTTTTTAGCTGGCTAAAATTAGCTGACCAGTTTCAAAACGCTTTAATATGGTGGGATAAACTCCATCACAAAAAGAATTCAGTGGAAAATAATCCATGAGAAAGGGTATGCTCTGAAAAAAGTATTTACCATCATGCATTTGGTGTAATTATACTTTGCTTTTCAAACTGTATTAAACAGTGGTTCACGTAAATGGTAGGTTAAAAACATGACTACTTTAGTTATTGTTATTTGCTTTGGTGTTCATTTTGATATATGTGCTGTTAAGATGCTGATATATTATCTGCATTGAATTTGCATCTCTGCTTTGTTGGCTACTCAGCTTCTAGCACTTTACTGCTTTTGAACTCATTGATGCTTGGACACATCCAATACAGTAAGACCTCTATTTTTCAGACATTTTTGTCCCTACTCCTGCTTACTAGTATCCAAAATTCCAGAAAGGACTGCATGAGAGGCACATGCCTTAAAAAAAAAAATCCTATGAGAGAGGATACCAAATGGAGGAAAGCAGAAGTGTGAAGTGACAGAAACATACAGCTGTTTTACTTATTCTTCCAAACTTCTGGACAATGACAAAAAAGAATCCCAGGTGGGCTTCACAGGAAAGCTTGGCTTTAGGAGACAGAGTGTTCTAAGCAGTTCATAGTTCAATACAAAAGGGGAGCAAATTGGTTTAGAAACAAAGACTTTTTTATTTCTTGTTTGGGATAAACAGATTCCTCCCCAGTGGGGTGTAACTAAGACTGCAACTGGCATGTGCTTGTGGGAAAAGTCTTGGTGTTGGGCAGCAGGGAGATGCTTGGGAGGCTAAGAGAGGGTATGCTGAGAGAGAATGGATGGGAAACAGATGAGAAAAGGACACTATCGTTAAATCTTCTTTTGGTGTCATGAAAGTTTCCTGCAATTCTGGTTCTATGTATGAGCATATTTTAGTGAAAAATGAATCAAAGTGTGAAACAGACTGAAGGCTGGAACTCCTGTTAGTGTCATGGAGTATAAACTGGGAAGGATTTTTCGTCTTTTTTTCCCTTCCTTAGACACTATCTTTAAATTGTGAAGAAAAAATATTTTTTTATCTTTTTTTTTTTAAATAAATTTTTATTTCCCTATCTAAAATTTCCATACCTCTTTTTTTTTCCTTTTTTTTTTTTTTGCTTTCTTTTCCCCACATTTGTAGCAGTTGGTTAGTTTATATTTATACCAAGACTAGGAAGTTAAATGCCACCCTGACGCCCGATCCTGTCAGATCTCGGAAGCTCAGCAGGGTCAGGCCTGGTTAGAACTCAGAAGGGAGACCTCCTGGGAATCCCAGGGACTGTAGGTTCTAGTCCTGAGGACTTCACTGTCACCATCCAGGCTCACTCAGCCGTGGCAGGTGAACCTGAGGAGTTAAAGGGTGGGGCCAGTTTTACACATGTTGTGCCTCACCTGAAAAATGCCCTGTGCAGGCTTGAAGGACACACCCACATGAGTAGAGCCCTTCCTAAATATTTGTTCACAATGCCTGGCCATACATACACCAAGACTGTTTGTTTGACTGTCAGGTATTGGAGACATCTGCAAGGTGGCTTTGAAATACCTACTTTCTGCAGCTGTTAGGGAGATAGCCATGGCAACACAAAATATGCTGTAGGCTTTAAATTGTGCCCTTAAGATAGAAAGGAGGACAACATAATAAACCCTGACTTACCTTCCAGGTTTGAGTCAGAATGGATGTTAATTTGTCTTTTCATATATTTTCCTTCTGCTACTCACTTGTAATTGCTGTTTACAAACCCAAGTAGGAATGAGGTCATCATTTTGCCCTCATGCTTTGGAATATATAGCAGACTTTCCTGAACTTGGGCTGCCAGTGGTGCTGTCACCAGCTGCCTTCTGCCATGCAGTGCTCGTGCATTCTCAATCCTATAACTCATGTGCCTGAGCCTTATCTGCATAAGCTAAGTAACAAAAAATCATAGAATCATAGAATCATAGCATCATAGAATCATAGAATCGATTGGGTTGGAAAAGACCTCCAAGATCATCGAGTCCAACCCTTGGTCCAACTCTAGTCCATTTACCAGATCATGGCACCCAGCGCCATGTCCAATCTGTGTTTAAAAATCTCCAGGGATGGTGAATCCACCACCTCTCTGGGCAGCCCATTCCAATGCCTGAGCACTCTCTCTGTAAAGAATTTTTTTCTGATATCCAACTTAAATTTCCCCTGGCAGAGCTTAAGCCTGTGCCCCCTTGTCCTATTGCTGAGTGCCTGGGAGAAGAGACCAGCCCCCACCTGGCTAGAACTTCCCTTCAGGGAGTTCTAGACAGTGATGAGGTCACCTCTGAGCCTCCTCTTCTCCAGGCTAAACAATACCATGAGAAGGTTATTTTCTCATTCCTCATTTACCTGACGAGTACCCCCACCATATTTTGGGAATGTCTTCAGTGAGTACATCATGCTTTTTTTTTACTTTTCTTCAACCTTCTCCTCCTTCTTCTGATTGCTTAAGGCTCCCTCACTCCTTTACAGGGTAGAGTGGAGTTAAACTAAAATCTCTTCTGTGATAAAAGAAATAATTCTAGATGTTAAAATAGGTTGTCAGAAATGTTGACAAGTGTAGATAGAGTGTGATTTATGGACCTTTAACTTTTTAAATTAAAATCTTATATCCTTAGGTAATACAGTAGTGCTGGTGTGCATTGAATTCTTGCACTGCATTCCAAATTATCTATACTACATTAATTTACCATAGATCTGTTTCAGTTGTTTGAGTAAAATGGACAAGATAAATTGAATTAGTCTGAAGTGTAAGATTGTGGGGAAAGTGAAAGTCCATGAAGACTGTCAGATGTAAGAATTAACTGTTACCACTAGAAATGTTACTTCTAAAAAAAGGGAGACATATTTGAATTTGGACACTTTGCTGGCTGATACAGTGGATATCCTGTTCTGGGACACAGAGGGAGATACGTAGCATTGTTTTCCTTTAAGTCAAGATAGAATTGGAAATTTCAGAAATTAACAGACATTGAATAAATTTGAGCAAATTGCCCATTAGACCTGTATCCTGGTGGCCTCATGACAGAATTCAGAGTTATAGATCAGAAAGTTTAGAAAATTTAAATTATGCAACAAACAACGTACAAATTGTTTTCCTTCTTATTTATTTGTGAATTTCCTTGTATTATGAAGCTTAAAACCCCTAAGAATTCTCATTCTTCTGAGTCATACTTTCCTCAGATTCAAATGAATGACTTTTAAGTTCCAGTTTCAAATATTCTGTGCTGATGCAGGCCTAGCATAGATACTGCAAAATACTTGGAGAGGCTGGTTTTGATTATTTTTTTCTCTGCATCGTGGTCAATAGAAAGCCCTTAAAGTACTGTGGAAGGCCTTTTTGCAAACTACTTTTAGCTTGGAGGGATCAAGAGTTTTGAAAAGGGATATTGAAAAAAAGTAAGGTCATTCAAAATTATTTCAGGGCCCAGAACATGTGCTTAAATTTAAATTTATAAAGAAAATTACAAATCATGCCACATTAAGGATAGAAGATATTGTTTTTATGGTTACTACTTTTCCTCTAAAATTTGGGACCTGATCTACCATGATTTTTGGAGTTCCTCAGAGAAAAAAAATACAAAATAAAACAGATAAAAGGTTTTACAGAACGAGATACTTTTCAATAGAAATACATTATATGGGGTTTTTGAGAGTTCCAATGTTCCTCTCAAGCAATAGCATTTAGATGCCTAAATAGCTAGAGATGAAAGTTAAAATTCTTTTACAGATTAGAAACTGCTAAAGCAATAAAATGAAATAAAGGTTAAAAAAAAAAAAAGAGGAAAAATTCCCCCCAAAGTCAGGTCACAGCTGGATATCTGAGCATTTCAGCCAACACTGCATTATTGATCAGGCATTGTTAGCTGTCTGAAAAAGCTACTCCCTTGGGCTGTCTTTACAGAGGGCAGTTATAAAGGCATTTCACATCTTAGATGTATGAAAAGGCCATCCAGAAATACTTACCTCTTAACTTCTAGTGAAGGAACAGAAAATTAGGTTCCTAACTTAGACCTCACCAGTGGACCAGATTTGAGGGATGAGCTGAAGTTAAAGTTATTTCTCTGAACTGATCTAGTCTAATTGGTTTGATCTTCTCCATTTCTTTTTAGAACATCTACACTGTATGATTTGTAAAACCCATGTTACATCATTTTCTCTAAAGGCTGGTAGGAAACCCACAAAACCAGACATGATTATTTCCATATCTTAGTAGGAAAAAAGCAGAACAACACACTGAAAGAACCCCAAAGGATTCAGAAAAAGGGAATGTTGAACATTTAACAGGTATGCAGCTCTTTTTCAAGCCAAACAGAAAGCATTTCATTGTGAATGTGTCAACCCAAAAGATATTAGAGACTAGGATGGAGACAGATTATAAATACATTGATTAGTTTAGAAGTCACTTCAGGAGCTACTGATGTATGAAAGATCAAGCAACATTCTTCTGTGACATCTGAATCCCAAAACACAAGTCACTTCAGCATCATTTATTAATGTGGTCCTTCATTATGTCAGTGTTTGTCCTCTTGAGATGGAAGTCCACAGGAAGAGAACTGGTAGGTTTGCTCTATAAAATTTTTGTTTAAATTCAAGTTTAGGCAAACAAGCTCCTCTTCTTGAATCTTCAAATGCATTTATTATCTTATCTGATTTTCTAAGAATGTAGGGTTTAGGAATTCACTAGAGGCCTAAAATTTAGGTATGAATCTAAATTAAATGAACTATTTCAGCTGCCAATGATCTAACATATTTCTGAAAAATCTGAAAGGTGAAGAACCTGTGTTTCCACAACCACATAGAGTGAGATGTAATAGTTATCTCTGTTACATTTCTTTTCTCGTGTTTCCTTTATCTCGTTGTATTTGCTTACAGTATAAACAATTAAAAGTATCAATAAAAATAAAATCTAATTCAGAAATCTCCTCCTAACCTTATAGTATTCTGATTCCTTTCACCCACCCCTTATATGAATGAATCTACTTTTCCTATGCTGAAAAAAAGGAGAAAACTTCAGCTTGGAAACTGCATTGGGATAGAACTCTTTCTGCAGCAGGTGAGTTCTTTCACTCTGCAAGTTGGTTACACAACCTAAATGTGTGTCTCATGATGGCCTAGACTGTGAGAGCAGGAAAGAGGTTCAGGGGTAACTGTGCTTTGCTACAGTGTCCCTCTGCTCACTAAATAACACTTTTTCAGTATGGAGGGAGGTATTCATTAGAGCAGAGCCCATCCTTTATCAGCAATGACAACCCTCCATGGTTGTTTAAATTAGAATCACTCCATTTCACATAACCCCAATTGAACAAAAGGACCAGAACTCAACAGAGAATTCAGCTGCTTGTCTGCTCAGGTACCTCAAGCCTACGTACATGCTCCGAATTTCAATGTCTATTATCAGCCGGGGTTAGGCACATTTTTCTCTTCACCTAAATCTAAAAATGCTGCAAACATCTTGAAAAATGTTTTGCTATTTTACTTTTGGTTCAGAAATTATGCATTGCTTGGATTTGTGTACCGACAGATAATGAGGGAACATCACACAATATATGATAACAATAACACTGAAGTAATGTGAGAAAGTCATTTATCTTTCTGTTTCCACTCTGCCTGTGAGAATCTGAAAATCACTACCATTGCCATTTGAATAAATATTTTGGTGGGAAACATTCATTTGAATATAAAGGACTGAAGAGTTCAGCTATTGCTGATATGCACAGAAGTTAGATGGAGAGGAAGAAAGAGATGGAGTACTGCTACTTATCAGCAATATAAACTCCATCTTTTGAATGTTTTGTCACTATTAAAATACCTTATGTTTATTGATAATCTCTTTGCCAGACATAGTTTGTAAGTCTATTGCTCAGAAATGGTATCTCTTATTTCCCATGTCTCTCTCTCTCTCTCTTCCCCTCTTACTTCTAAATTGCCTAGAAGCTTGGAGGGATCTGTCACAGATTTCATTAAATCTTCAATATATGCATGTACAGGTAGAAGTAATTAATTTTAGAAGAATTATTAGAAAAGTGTATTTACTTTTTGCCTTTCCTAATGTTGATATAGGAATTAATAGTAATTGATTATGATCTGTGCCCCAATTACAATGAAAATTTCTAACTCCACTAATGTATCTAACTCAAACACTTAAGGAAAATGCTAAGGGTAAAGGATCTCAGGGTCCCTTGTGGGATATCAGAAGTCATACAAAAATACATCTGTCCCTTATGGCTTTATGTGTATCAGTTAATATCAAATTAGCCCGTCTCGAGATCCTGCCAAACACTTCCATGGATGAGCATATTGTATAGGAAGGAGAAGTAAGGTGAGGTCTTCCTGTCTTATATCTGGGATTTGTCAACAGTCTAGAACCTCAGCCTCAGGGAAACACACCTGACTTTCTGAAAAATTCTTCTCAATGGTGTCAAAGAACTGGGGTGAATTCTGAAGCCAACAATTTGCTTTCCTCACTGCTATACTTGCAGTGCTGACAAGGGTCTCCATCCCAGGTAGGTAAAACACTTGACCTGACCTTAATCTTGATTCTGTTAATTTCCAGGTCTAGAAATAATAGATGAAAAGAAAAAGGATGCCCAATTCCCTTCCCTTTCCCTGTGTGATAAACTTTATTCCTGTTTCTTCCTTATTTTTTAGCCTTGGAGATGAAACATACTTTATTTCAGAAAGTGAGAGTTAGCCCCAAACCCCAATAATTGCATTGGTTTGAGAACTGAGTAGAACAAATGCAGGACTATATCCAACCTGATGGTCTAAATTTGACAGGTTAGAACACTTGATTGTCATACAGTTCTTTTCTCTCAGATTCATAGGCTAAATGCATCACTTTTAGCTGAGTTCCTGTCTGACAAGAAGACAATATTTTCTACAGTTATGTGGCTCCTGCCTGCCAAAACCATGACACTATCTTGTCTGATTTGACTTTGTAAGGCTAGTGCCACTAATTTGCCATGGCAAGAGAGTCCTACAAAAACCAAAAAACTGTTTATCAGTTCATCCCAGCAATTTCAGCTCTGATAATATGTTTTTGCCCTAGCAAATTTAAGTGTGGCCTTTGAAGCATACAGTAAATTTCCTGTCTCAGAGCAAAAAAAAACGCAAAAAAAAGACATGAGCAGCTGGACATTTCCCTAGGAGGAGCTTCTGGTCTGTTTTAGACTGAACTCCTTGCTGAACATGGTTTCTTTGGTTTCAAAGGACACATTGAGAGACAATTACTCTGTGTGTACCTTGCCTAATTCATAAATCACTTGACAACTGCAGATGCATAAACAAAATTATATTCTTGGGTAAATGGGTTTGCAACCCAAACTGCAGCCCAAATTAACTATAGATAGACATATAAATGAATTCTGAAGTAATCCTCACTTTTCTATTTCAGTGGGGAAGATTTACTTTTATTTCATAAATTCTAACTGTAGAGACAACCTTCCCTCTGTGTGAAAGCATTTCCTGTGAGGAGCAAAAAATGGTTTAAAACCAAATATTTTTCTCACAAGAGAACCCTAAATCTTACAGTTTTCATGACTGTGTTCATGTTCAGCTACCCTAAAATATGAAGTTTGACCTCGTGCTTTGAAACATCTCCCATAAATGAGTCAGGAAGATGCTACGCTGGGACAAAAAGCATTGGTAGTCCCTTAGTTAACACTTTCTTCACTAAATCAATGTTCATGACTCATAATGAAGTACTCTGTTTTAGAAGAAAAGTAAAACAGAGGTCCCTCACTATTTTGTTTCATTAAACATCCAATGACACTTTTACCCAAAGCAGAGGATATTAAGTTCTTACAAAATTCCTATCTGGGTAATTACATCCTGCTCTACGAAACTCCCCCTAGAGAAAATTTAATTAAAATGGTTTGATGTCTCTCTGGCACAGAGTAGAGAGGTATCTGTAACACAAAAGCCACCAGCACTCTTGACAAAAATTGGGGCCCTTCTGTGGCAGGGAAAAAAAGGATAGAGGCATTACTTTCTCCTTACCAGAAATGGATGTTCCATTTCTGGCACTGGGTACATCTGCATTATGTTGCTTATAAAAAAGTACTAAATTTTTTTCATATCTGCCCAGAACTTCTTTTAAGGAGTAGGAACGGAATTCATAGCTCACAGCTCTTTCAGCAGTCAGCTAGGTTTTTAGTAGGTTTTATTAAAGTTATAAATTGTGATTAAATAGATATATACACAGGAGAGGATAGGAAAGGCATTTTCACAGTGCAGCTGAGAATCCACTACACAGACACTGAGAAAGTCTTTTACACTAATAAAGAATGACAAAACCACTATGGTAGGGTTGTAGGAAAACTCTGAAGATCATATAGTTCAACACCTCTACTCAGAGCAGGATCAGCTAAAGCAGGTTGCTCAGGACAGCATCCAGTCATGTTTGGATACCATCAAGGATGGAGAGCCCACAACCTCTCTGGGCAACCTATGCCAGTGTTTGATTGGTCTCACAGTAAAAAAGCAAAAGCAAAAGTAAAAACTTCTTCTATTTAAACAGAATTCCCTGTGCTTTGCCTTGTGTTTATCATCTCTTATTCCTTTCCCTGGGTACCACTGGGCCTGTCACCAGGTTCTTCACTCTCCCTGCAGGTGTTTGAACACATGATAGAGTCACTCCTCTGAACTTTTGCTTCTCCAGGCTGAGCAGTCCCAGTTATTTCAGCCTCTCCTTTTATGTCAGATGTTCCAAGCCATTAACTAAGTTGTGGACCTTTGCTGGACATGTTCTAGCACGTCCATAAATCTTTTGTACTGACGAACCCAGAACTCAACCCTGAGCTCCAGATGGGTGATTAAAAAATTTACTTTCTTCTGCTTCTTCCAACTTAACAGATGATCATCTTCTGTATTCTAAATACTTCTGCACCAGGTGACAGAAGGTAGCTTGAGCTCTGATATTGCCTTTTTGGAGGAAAAGGTTGAAAATTCAAGGATCAGATGGGCATATCCTGTGGACCTCCTATGTCTTGCATATGTTTTGCATCAGATCCACTTCTATATGACTATCATTCTTTTCTGGGTTTTAGCAATAGCTTAGCCTTTTAAAGCTTTAATTAAACTGTCTCACTAATGGACAGTTAATGATTTAAAAGGAAACAATTCACCAATGTCATGTCCCTCAATTATACAGTACACATTTTAATGGTTTTTACTGAATTATTTGCTTATCAAGACCTTGAACATCTCAACAATCGTACTACCTTTTATCAAAATAACATAACATGATACAATGTGGTTAAAGTAGAGTGACAGCAAGAGCTGTGGCTTGAATGTAAATGCTGTGTTGTGCCATGGCAAAAAAACCTTTCACAAATCTAATGAGTCAGATGTAGCCTTGAGTTTGGACGATATTCAGCATGATGACATGCCTCAAAAGTAATTGCCAAACAGCCCCTCATCACTCACAGAGCTTACTCAGTCATCTAGACCCTGTGCAAGCAAAACTCACAGTGACTTCAACAAAGTAATGCCTTTAAAATGAACTCAGGATTATTCAGGGAAAAAAAAAAGAAGTGAAAGTCAAACAGAAAAACAATCACTTTAGAATGTATACAGCTTCCATCATCAGAATATCTCTGCACTTCACAATCTTTTCCCAAAATGCTATTAAAAATATTCATAAACTAGATTTTTTATGCCTGGGTAACGGATGTGTCTAAGGTCATGCAAGAGATCTGGCAAACAGCAATACCATAATCCATCCTAGGAGAAAAACCTTTGTCCCAGGATAGAGGGAATTCCAGTAGAGTTGTTGTCTAATAGTGATTAGGGTGTGCTAATAGGTCATTTTAGGTATCAAATTTTACCATTAAAAGGCATCCATTAAAGTCTCAAGCAATTCTGATATTCAGACTGATTTCTTTATTGTTATTGACAGTAAACTCTATCCTGAGATAAAAACCTTCCTAATAGCCAACTAAAATATGGCTTGCTGGACTGTTAGGTCACTTGTGATTCTTCTCTTTTCCAGTTAATTATAATAATTGATTCTATCGATCCCATGCTCTTCTGAAAATGTTTGTGCATGAATAACTCAACAACAAATAGCTAGAGCCACTCTTCTATACTAAAAATTATCAGCAGAAGATGACCAAAGATTAAAAATAGATTTAGGAATTTAGTGAATAACAAGATGGCTCATACTACTTCCACTGGCAAACTAGCTGTACTAGCACCAGTTCTCCAGCTGTATGCTGTGGGTTAGCCCCAGGCAGCAGCTGAGCACCACACAGCCACTTGCTGACTCCCTGCCTCTTGCAGTGGGACAGAGGAAACAACAGGAAAGAAAGACTAAAAAAGACCTCACGGTTCAAAATAAAAATAGTTTATTAAGTCAAGGAAGGAGAAATATGAAAGGAAAAAAAAAGAAAAAAAAAGGAGGCAAAGAACAAAACGAGTGATGCAAAGGCAATGATTCACCACCTCTCACAAGCAGATTGAGGCTCAGTTTCTGAGCAATGTCTACCTTCCTCCCCCAAACCTCTCCCCTATATTTTAATTGCTGAGCATGACATTATATGGCATGGAATATGCCATTGGTGAATTTAAGTTAACTCTCCTACTCTCCTGGTTGTGTCCCTTCCCAACTTATTGTGTGCCCCTAACATAATTACTGGGGGAGGAGTGGGGGGAGGAAAATTACGTCCATCACAACCATACCCACTACACCATGAGATCTCATTCAAGTCATTAAATGTCTTAAGCTTTAAATACCAATGGCCATATCCATAGATCTATTGGAAACAGGCAGTCAGCTGAGTTCATGGCATTCATTATTTAGCATTTTTCTTTTGACATTTTAGATTATAGGGAGACAAAGATAGGTACTTATATTTTAACAAAATGTAATAATATTTCACTAAAAATTTGTCCCTTTCCTGCTATAAATGTTTCTAAGCTGTGTCACAGGGCTTTATTATAGATTCTAAGATTTATCGCTCTAAGTTATTGCTGGAAAGGGACTTTATTACAGGATGGTCATCCCTTACTTTGCAAACAAATTCACTTTCTTCCTTATTTCTGTTTTGTTTGGATGATTAATTGTCTGTTACTTTCTTGCAGCCATTCTGATTGCAAAAGCTTGTTACACTATTTCAAATAAAATTGGTGGACTGAAATTTTTGTCCATGACCATGTCTTTATTTCATTTTAAACCGAGAGTAAACTCTCACATAGGAAAGAGTAATAAAAGAATACAGCTTTATTTATTAGCATTGATTCTATGAATCACCTGGTGCAGCAAACAAACTCTACAGGCAATACAATAATTTAGCAAGTCTTTTAAATCTCAGAGTCTGTCTTATGGCTGTTGCCAGTGGTACAAGGAAAAGTGAGACAAAGCAAAGAGCAGCAATCACTGTTCTTCACCTTTTTGTCCTTTATGGTTCATCACACAATAATGTAATTTACCACAAGCAGGGAAATCCTTGAAGAACTCTATTGAACTTAGGATTTTATGTTTGGGTTTTTTTGGGGTTTTTTTTTGGTTTTTTTTAAGTGTACTTTTTTAGGGAGAAAAACTTCAACATATTCTTCTTTTTCCCCTTCTCCTCTACCAAAGTGCCAAGTTGGCACCAGAATCACAGCACTTAGTCTTACTTTGTAGACAGTGGGACAAATTGTTACAGACATTGTAAATCTGGTCTTAGGCCCTACGTAGTTTAAGATTAGTTCAAATCCTCATTTGCTGCTTCCCAGGACAGGGAACTATTGGTTTGTATTCTGGGCCAACTTCCACAAAATTAGAAGTTGGTCTCTAAATGTCTACTTACTCAGTGGAGAAAGATTAAACTCTCCCAGAGGTGTTCAAAGAACAAAAAGACTGTGATGAGGTGCCTCTTGGAAGACCAGAAGTAGATAAATTCAACTGATACTGAATCACACCTTAACTGTTTCCTTCAGACAAAGCAAAATAAAAGCATTTCTAAAACATGTCGACAGTTCAAAAATATTTCTTTGTCAGACCAGTGAGATATAAAATGAATCTTCTTCACTTAAGTGTGAAGCAGTAATGTCAGAAAAAAACTACCCCAAACAGTACAATGTGTTGCACACCCGTACACTGTTCTCATTTTCACAAGTTGTATATGAGTTCTTGGTGGCAAGAAATAACCAGGATATTTGATTTCACATTGGATCCCGTCAGGTTGAGTTGACTAAAACCAGGCATTTAAACACCCCCCTGGGAAAGTGGCACTTTAAGAGGTTTTCTAGATGTTTCTTGTGCAAAAGAGATGTTTAGATAATGGGGCAAGAATTGTAGGAATATTTTTTTAATATCTGGCAGTACCAGTGATGAGCATAACTAAAACTAAATAGCATTATAAGAGGAGTATTCATCTGAACAAGAGCCCAGTGTAAATCACTGAAGAAGATGAGATTACATCTTGTGACAGATCTAATTTGGATAAATGAAAGTGCCAATGCTATATAAAGACATGGACCAGCTGTAAAGTGCTAGAAACTGCATCAGAACTGATGAACTTTTTGTTTAGCTGTAGACCAGAGTTGTTTGAAGGCCCATGTTTCTGTTAGAACAACATTAATAGGAGGGGAAAAAAGAGTGTTACCTATAGATGCCCTTTATCCTGAAAACTTGAGATCAGCAAACTGGATCAGAAAACAAGTGAAGACAATTAATTTTATATTGCTTCTGGTGAATGTCAATCATATAGTCAGTACATTATAGCTTGAACAACATTCTGCTTTTGCCACCACTGTAGCCTCTACTGATGTGTTCAAAAGGCCAGTTAAAAACAAAATTTGTTGGATTTCTTCTTCATCTGTGTTTCTTTGAGAAGGACAACATTAGCAGAAAGAGTTGAAGGAACAGAGACATTTTTCTCCATATAATTTAACTGCAGTGGGAAGGAACTATGACAATAGGTGAGGGGGAAAGTAAACTTTAAAGTAATATATGTTTTTAAAAAACATATAGCAACCTATAAAATCCTATGAGAGATTTTTGAAATGAGGAGAAGATTTGGCTATGAAGAGTTGTTTGGTCATGAAAGAGAAGAAAACAACTCATTTTAAAATCAAGAGTCTGAAGACTAGAAAAAGGTTGATGACCATGGCACTAAGGAAGAGATGAGGAAGGGAAAATTTACTTACTAAATAGGAATGTATGTGAGAAATAGATTTGTTTGTCCAAAATCCCACAGTAAGAATTTCAAGAAACTTGAGTCATCCTTCATGATGTGTCTTGCAATATCTAGCAGCACATGAAACTGGGTTACAAACAAGGTAAGCACACTCATCAGAAGATGTTATGGCTCTATTTATGAGAGTAAGAAATGATGAGAGAAGATCCAAAGAAAAGTGCAAAACAACTGCATTTGGGAGGGAAGAATTCCCTCTGCTTATCCAATAGGGAGTTAAAAGGCAGCTGTTTAGGAAAAGCAGAAGATGGAGTCAAGCTCTACACAGTAGGGCATGATATGAGGATGGGAGACAATAAACTGAAAAAGAGAAGTTCAAATTTGATATATAGAAGAACTTTGCTAATACTTTCTGCCTTTTCCCCCCTTTTTTAACCACTGTCTTTCAGTGGGGCCGGTTGTCCAGACAGGTTGTGCAGAGTTTACCCTTTAAGGTTTGCAATACAAAACCCAGAAAAATTTGTTCTGACCTACGAGTTGACCTCCAAAATGTCTCTTCCAGCTTAAATTATCCTGTAATTCCAGGATTTTGTGAATAATGCTGGCATTTATATTTTTACTTTCTTTAAAGAGAGAATGTATTGGATTAATGCAAAGTCAGTTCTTTACACTTCATTGCAAGTATGTGCTCAGCTGAGTTACAGAAAGCAGGAAATTTTCTGAGAAGTTGGGCTAATCAAAAGCCATTCTGTGTAGGTTTCCTTTAGAGGAACAGTCCACACTGAGGTGATGGAAGAGACTGCTCAGGTAGTTTAACTCCCCATGACCTGCTTGAAACAAGCAAAACACTGGGTAGCAATGTTTTCATCCCACTGGACTTGCTGACATTAAATCAGGCAAATCCTCTGCCTTGCTTGGCATGCCACGATAAACACGGTAAATGAGAGGAAAATGTAATGAGGGATTGTTTGGCAAAGCTTAGCAAAGATGTTACATCATCATTACACTCACATTCTAAAATCTACATTCTAAAATCACAGTTGTCTTTCTCCCACAGCAGGCAGTAACTTCTGGACTAGATAAGGAAATAGCCTTCAGATTTAGTGGCCTAGCTAATTCCCTCTCCTGCCTTAGTTAATGGAGGGAAGAGGCATTCTGTTGGATAGTTTTTTGTTCTGAAGACATTAAGTTTGTGTCAACTGCAATACCTGGCCAAAAACAAGGGCAGGGAAGGCAACAGGAAAGCAGAAAGCAAAGGCTTAACAGTGGAAGAAAATAAACAAAGGATAAGGAAAAAGGAGAGAAAAGGAAAAGTGGTCCTGAGGATCTTGTGGGACATAAGGAAATAGGGAGAATGAGCTAAAAAAAAGAGAGAAGATATACAGAGAGAGAGACAGTGCTAAGTGCCCCCAAATAAATAATAAATAATGAATTAAAAAATCCCAAACAGATTCACAAACCTTCCGCAGTTGCAAATGTGCAGAAAGTGAACATAGCAGCAGGTATTTCTGCTCGATGTAATTACCTCTGTAAGCCTAGAGCAGTGTTATACAAAAGAGAGAAGTTAAAATTGCTCAAGTTAGCATTTGAGGCAACTTTCTTTAAGACACATTTCTAAGCAGTGCTGCTAACCTGAGGGCAAGCTAGGTAATGCCAGACCAAAATTTGCTTGTGATTCACTGCTGACTTAAATCTGGTAAAGTAGCAGGCTAAAGGCAGTCTTAAATATGGCCAGCCACAAACATGGGTTAAATTAATCTGGTTCAGCTAAAATGTAGTGCATGAAATAAGAGTTAGTCTAGTCAGTGTATGAAAATACATTATAAACTCAGATGACTTAATATTACTGGACCTGAGTATAACTGAAGTGAGGAACCTTTGAGATATTTTTTCTGCCCTAAGTGATAAGAGTGGGACACTTGGGGTTTAGCTGTATTCTTCCTCCCAACAGTTTTAAAATACAAATACTCTACTTCTTGACTATTACTTTCTGACTGACAGTCAAGAAGTCAGGTGAGGTATCCCTGCTCCTCTCCTGGCATCATTAACATTTACACGTTGGGAGTGGCCAGCACTGTGGGAGCAAAGACACCACTGGTGTCAGCAAGCATGACTGGAATGGTCATGAAGACCTTTCAAACTGGGTCAGAAAGCCTTGGTGGCCCAAAGTTCTCCTTCATAGAAGAAAGTAGTTCTCCTGACATCCTCCAGAAACCCTTTTATAGAGACATCCATGGTTTCCACAAGCCCAGAGGGCTCATTTTCACTTTCCTGACAGTGTTCTTGGGTTGTATAAGATGAAAGTCCGGCTTCTAGAGCAGCTGGAAATTGCCACTGAAATTCCAGAGAAATTCCAACATTAAGAAGCAAGGTGGGCAGAGGGTAGAAAAGTAGCTGGTGTTTATTCCTCCTGGGAGAGCAAAAGGGATCAGAGGCTTTAAATTCACAATTATTAGTGGAGAGATTCTGTAATGGTGTGTTCATGGGCATTACAAAGAGTAGAGATACAATTCCACATAAAGATTGAACTTCAGAACCAAGGAGAAAGCAGCAGACTATGAGAAAGAAGGGACTGAAATGAAAACCAGTTGCTCCATGAACTCCAATTTTACAGTGCTCCAAAATGCACTGAGCTGTACCAACTGGCATATCATCAAAACTGGGAATAACATAAAACTGCCCACCCTTGAAGCATGACATGAGGAAATTTTGCAATTATGGAATACTGAATATATTCCAACAAACAAAGTGCCAGGCAGTTCGTCTCCACCTACTTCCCATGCTCAGAATATAAATGGAAAAGGGAATATTAGAAAAACCTGTGGATGAATCCTTTGTTGCTGAGGGCTTTTTAAACAATGGAAGATTAATCATCCTTTTAATCAGAAAAAGACTGAGCACTAAGGACTTATCACCAAACAACTTACTTGGGTAAATTACTCAAAGCACCTAATTAAATTGATATACTTTCTTACCAGGATGTAAATTTTAAAGTCTGAAACCCTGTAAACAGTACAAAGGTGCTTACCCATTATCCATGATTCATTTCTCTGTTGGTGAAATGGATAACAATAACTTTCTGAGAGCACCATAAAAATTAATTTAAAGAGTGTAGTAGCCACATAAAGACCCTTTTCTTTCTCTCTTCACATCATAAATTGCCAGATAAGGCACAGGGAGTTTTATTAGATATGAAATGGTAAACTAATAGCAATATTTACAACATTGTACATCACCTAAAAACATGCCTTGAGCTGTTTGAAGCCTTGTTATACAGTTATTATTGCTGAAAAAATAATTGCATCTGCTGTAGTTTGTTCAACTCTATAAAAAAAATTAGTAGAACAGGATTAAGAAAAAGATCCAAGTTCATCTCCTGTAACTTTATTCTCTTCTCTGAGTTGTCTTTGTAAGTAGCCTAATCAGGATGGTTTTGTTTGCCACTAACAGAGAGCAACTGGTTCCAGATCAGTCTTGCTCACTACTGGACATTTTTCAGTGATCAAGTAAATTTGAGTGGGATCCTCTTTGGACATCTCAAGTAGAGAACCTTAGGTCAGATTATAAGATTAATACTTCTTCCTTTCTGTCTTCAATAAGGGGTCAAACTGCATTACCTCTGCAGCTAACGCAAATGTCTTATCAGAATATAATCAGTATTCAGCTTGCTTTGAAACTGAACATATGTACACTAAAACCCAGTAATGAGAACAAGTATATGAGCAACCTGATCCTGTGGAAGGTGTCTCTACCTACGGCATGGGGGATCTGGAACTAGTTGATCTTTAAGGTCCCTTCCAAAACAAATCATGCAGTGATTCCATAAGCATTTTGTAGAAATGTGATGGCATAGACAGACAGATACAACATATAAGTATGACTATTTAAGTTGAAATAATCAAGGCAGGGGAAGATGAATAGGTAGGAGACATTCAAATGATGATAATTTTCTAGACAAAGCTCAAATACTAGCAAATAGATAATCCTGCTGAATACATGGAAAATGATTGGCAAAACTGAAAACTATGATAAGCAGTCATGAGCAGATAAAGCAGATGAGGTAGGGGGGCAATAACAACAATGTCACAGGATGGAACAAGATAAGTCTGGCTCAATTCTGACTTCTCTAATCAACTACTATGAAGTCTGATCTTAGCTACAATGATCGTCAGTGGCCGTAGCCATCAGTGTTTACTTATGGATGTGGTGATGTGATCTCTGGTGATCTCTGACTTAGGATATAGGTACCAAAGGCTAATAGCTTTGTATCACCTTAGGGATTAATAATGTGTAAGGATTAACCATTAGCATGTGTGCTATTAAGAAATAAATTAATGCCGAAAAGATTTGATTTAAACTGAACTGATCTTATACTCGTCTAAGCAGTCCCAACCTAACCATCTCTAATTCCCTAATGGACATATACTTATATGCATATATTGCCACACTTGTTTTTCTAGACTTTCCCTGCATTATCTTCATCCCTAGCCGATAACATGGAATTTCCTAGGGGAAAGTCTTGTACTTCCTGTATATTGGCATGTAATTCAAAAACAAAGCTGTCAGGGTTCCATCACTTTTTGCTGTCACCCTGTGTAGCCAAATATATGATAACACCTTTTTGAAATATCTCTCTCATACTGTTTGTTATACAAATAATAAATATCAACAGCTATTTATAGTTCTAATTCATACTTATCCAGTCAGACATAAATGGAAGAAAGACAACTGTGACCAGGCAAGCAGAGCTGAATTGTATAAATTTCAGACAGAACATAACATATGCTTATAAGCAGCATGTTTTGTTTTGCTTTTCACTTATTCACTTTCACATCTGAAAGCAAAAAGAAAAAAAAAGAAAAAGTAGACTCAACTGAAAACAACAAAAAAAGGAGGAATACCTAGTCTAGTCATGGAATCTTTCTGAAGGTCACTTTTGAGAAAAATATTCCAAAAATTGAGAAAAAGAAAAAAATAACAAGATTTTCCTGGCTGTAGTGTATCCTGGGCTAATAACAAATCCCATACAGGAAATGGCACATAGCCAATAGTTTTTTAGAACTGGATTGAAAAATGCATTGGACAAAATATTGCAGAAAGAGTTTATCTTGGGAGAATGGTTTAGTTGGTTTATTCGATTCCTAACTTGTAAAATACCTGTAGGGGTTTACCCCGACTTGAAACTAAGAACAATACAACTGCTTGTTCACTCCCCTCCCAAGCCCTGGTGGGAAGGAGAATTGGAAATAAAGTGTAAACCTTGTGGGTTGAGATAAGAACATCTTGTTAATTGAAAGAAAATAAAATAGAACAATAACTACACTATACTAGTAATGGTAATAATGACAATAATACTAATCATTATAAAGAAAAGAAGGGACAGAGATAAAACCCAAGAAAATCAAGTGATGCACAACGTAATTGTTTTACATCCACTTACCAATGGCCAGACCACCCCTGAGAGTGATCAGTGGCAGCTCTTGGCCTGGTTCCCCCCGTTCATGCACTGGGCATGACAATATAGAGTATGGAATATCCCTTTGGCCACTTTGGGACAGCTGTCCTGGCCATGCTCCCACCCAGGTTCTTATGTACCTCCTCACTGTCAGAGTCTGGGAAACTGAAAAGTCCTTGATTTCAAGTAAACATTACTTAGCAACAACTACAATATCATTGTGTTGTTAACATTATTTTCATTCTAAATCTCAAAACTGTACCAGGTACTAAGAAGAAAATTAAATTTGTCCCAGTTGAAACCAGGACAACACTCAATTAACACAAAACTCAGGGATTTCATTCTGGTTTCTTTAATTCCATATAGTTAATTTATGAGTTTTGCTGGGTTTATGAGTTAATCTTTATCAACAGAGACAGATTCCAATATTGCTTTATCATTACACAAAACTTTTGCTAGGTTAAGCTAACTTGAAACAGAGGAGAAGTTGCTACACATGCTTCATGATTTGCTGCTTTCACTTGGGAAAGAGAGAGGGCAATATTTGTGATATATTCCTCCATGAAGGAGGAAGAAGACATATAGTCCTATGGACAAATGAGCAATTTTCCATAGAAAGCCAAATTTCTATGATTGTAAATGGACTCAGGGTCATTGTTTTGACAGCTTGTGAGTATGGCTTATTCTGTCTCTACATGATATTTGTTTTTCTTTTAATATATAACATGTGGTAGTATTGAATGAAAATTAGAGACAATGAAATCTAATGAAAGAGTCAAGAGATCTCTCCAAGTACATTCACTTTGGCATAGAAAAGACAAAAATTAAGGGTAACAACTTCAGACTGCAATCCTAATACACCAATGTCTGTCAAGCCATTGACTTATTCAAAAATTTCAAATTGTTCTGTTTGTGACCTTGCACTCTGTTAGAGCTAATTGTCATCATGAGGCCGAAAATCAAACTCAAAGATCCAGTTCATGTTCTGACTGCAGGATAGCTGGCAAAAGATGTGAGTATAGAAAACCTAGAAAAAAGAGGGACAGACTGTTTTTCTGGAGCTTTTTTTTTTTTTTTTTTTTGCGTAGCCCTTTACTGCATTACTTTCAACAGCAGAAAAGGAAAGGTGACCTAATTTAGGGTTAGTATTGGAGGAATGGAAAATTATGTAAGATGCATAAAATGTCCTTGGAACTATGGTGAAAACTGATCTATTTTCAAGTTTTCCACTTAATGGAGTAAACTAGTTTGCTTTATGTCAGATTTTATGATGAAAGAAAATTTACCAAAGTAAACAGAATCTTCTCTGGGTTAGGACATACTTGCATTCTGCACACTACACCATTTTTTTCATAAATGAACACTAAAAATCAAAACTGGTCTCATCTTCCATTACAATCTTCCAGGATACAAGGGAAGTGCTTGCACTGTATGACTAAGAAGGAGACAAGGTTTAGCTTTTAAAAGAACAACTTGTAAATTACCTGCAACAAGTCTAATCTTCTAAAATACTTTGAATAACTTTTATCAGATCAGAAAATATATATCAAATTTAAGCTGAGCTTCAATGACAGACACTTTGCTGTTCTTGTTTGAAAAGAGAAAAAAGTAAATACCTATTTATATGCACCAAGGAAAGGTGATAAAGCAATAGGCCAATTTATAATTTGTTATTTGTTTCAAGATAATGACTGTAGATTCCCTCCTCTCATCTCCCCTTCAAAAAAAACCAAAAACCCAACAAACAACAACACCCTCCCCCCCAAAAAATCAACCAAAAACCCACCAGCAAAAAAATAAACAAACAAATAAAAATCAACCCAGCCTACCCAGCCTGTTTAGTTTTTAATGACGAGCTGCTACCCAAAAGAAACAAAGTGGCATTCTGTTGACACCATATGGTGGCTGAAAAATGGGTTCCATAGTATTCTATTTGTTAGAATGTCTTCTGAGCTCCTGTATCCATAATTTATGTTGGGGCCTTCTCTGATTGCCAAAACATTCAAACGGCTTTATCTTCACAGGGTAGCCTGCATGGGGGGAAGAAGGTTTTCAAAACAGCAGGACCCAAACAATCTCCTACTGCTCGGAGGAGAAATCATTTCCAAGCTTCTGTCCTTCTGGCTGCTTTCATTGTAATAATAATTTCCATCCTGTGTGAGAAGACTGTTTGCATTCCGAAGAAATCTAAAATAATAAACAAAAAGAAGGGGAAAAAATTCCCAAACAACTGCTAATGTTCTTGCATGCTAACACAAGAATTTGTGAATATTAAGCATCAATTTAAAGTTGCATTGACTTCTAGGCTCTGACGTAAGTAGATAGCTTAGGCTTTCATATCTTAATGGAAAGTGATATGCAGAGGTTATTGAACAGTGCAGTTTCCAACTGAGTGCCTCTGCAGCTGGCATAGAGAGATCCAGAGTGGTTATGGATGAGCTAAAATAATTAGGACATATTTCTCCTAGTGTCTACTCTGTTATTACTCACTTTTTAAGAGCTCATAATTTAGGCAAAGATTTAAGTATTACTGTGATTTACAAACAGATATTTCATATGGTCGTAATAACCCATACAAGGCTACTTGCATAATGCAGCAGGACATGTCTGTTGTAAGCAGCAGGGATCCTGGAATCACACTAAAAGCCTGAGCCAGTCCCTCCTTTCTCACCTTCCTCTTCTCCTCCGATCTATCACAGCTTAGTGCTTGCTGCTGTTTGACCAGTCCTCTTTTCCTCTTGCCTCTGGGATGTTGGCAGGAGCATACAGGATGATGAATGGCCACCTGAGTGTGGGGGGAGGTAAGAAGACCAGTTGCAGCTGGGTTATGAATGCTTAGCAGAATAGGATTATAGGAGAAGAAGCCCACCCGTTGTGGAGATCTTCTTAAGAATTAGATTAGACCTGTTTGACCCTAAGGTAGTCTGGTCTCAGAAGATTATTTATCCTCGGGAGTAAAATGGAATTTTATGAAGAGGTTCTATTTCATTCCTTGGCCTTGGGAAGTATTCCTTCATTCTTGACCCTCTGGCCATCCCGGGCACACAGCTCAGATACTCCTGCTGAGGTCTGTAAAAGTAATTTAGCCAGTAGCAAACTTGGATCCTATGAAATTGAAGTTTTTATAAAGAAATAGAATGGAAGCCAGATATTCTTCCAGAGCATCTGGCAAAATGCTGCTGACAGCTTTGCTTATTCTGAAGATGTACTGGTTTAAAAAAATGATTTCACTGTTATAGAGATTTAGTGATGTGAATATATATTTCTTGTATTAGTCTGTTTAATGATACAGTCTTGGAAATCATTCACTATTTAAATCGGACAAATTCTCTTCCAAATGAAAAGAAAGAACTGTTAGTCTCCTATAGGAAATTAAAATAGAAAATCTATCACCAAATTAACTTCTCACATTTTTAAAAAAGCATTAAATGTGGGGGAAATCTTGAAATACTAAAAGTAACTGTATTTAGTCTGAGAAAAAATTCATTCAAGAATTGTTTTTACTTATGAAAATCTAGATATGTATTATACATAGTTTTGTAGGGAAAATAAAATAAAATAAAATAATGGGCCAAAATTTCTAACAAGAGCAACAAAGAATCTAAATATCTACAATTTACTTTTAAGTTATTTGAGATACCCTTCCAGAAAGATTTATTCTACCCTCAAGAGCAATTCTTTGAACAATCTGAATTTAGAGTATCAGATAAATTTTACCCATGTGAGTAGCTTTGTTCAAGTTATTTATGCTAGCAAAAAGATTTGAGTCCCAAATATTCACCCTGGCTAATGACATTCCTAAGTGAATTTCCTTTATTTAAGGTTCTGTTTACCTTTCAATATTTCATCTTTTATGTTGATTCACAATTACTAGTTTTCATGTCTATTTTTGTATATAACTGCAATTAAGGTTAAGCCAAGTTGATTCTCAGTGTGAAGACAGAATCATTACTAGAGAGAAGGGTGAGAAGACAGTCAGAAACTGTTTTTATCCCAAGAGTGATGCTTGTGAAAATATAACAGAGAATTCTCCAGAAGCATTCAGATTCAGATTAATTTAACACAATGTTGGTGACAGAATATAATCTGTTCTCTACGTTGTCAGTGCAGCTATTGGGATTCTTGGGTGGGTTTCTGTTACCCAACATGAGTCCTTGATGCTGGTTGGGCGTAGGGCATGAGGCATGTACATAGGGCTTGTAGTAGGCTTGGACTCTAGGAGAGATCTTTATCCTTCTGAAGCAGCAATTGGAGGCTAGACAAAACCTGAGCATGGATCCCACACGTAGCAAATAACATCAGTGGAGGCTAAAGAGCTGGGTTATCGCTATTTTGTAGCAGAGACACAAGTTTTACTAGCTGAGCTACTCTGTAGGATCCATAGACTGTGGTGATGAGCTCTCCATTCAGTAAAATGGGAGCTGAGACAGGCAACTCAGAGTAAAATCTTAGGTCTTGTTCAGCTGCCTAAAAATAGTTATCTACTGCCATTTGAGATACAGAAAGGTTCCTATAGGGTGTGGAAGTATCTCTGGCAGAGTATAATGTTTGAAATAGCACTAGTTGCCTCTGTTTATGTAATCAGCTTGAGTTTATGGAGTCCAATAAGAGAGTTTACATGTAAACACTTACAGGACTTCTGGACTTTGAAGTTGAATCCCTACCACCTCTATTACTGCAGATGTCCTCTCACTATGTAGTATATTATTCTGATAGTATACCTTTATTCCCCATTGATGTGGACATTTTCTGTCTTTTATTATGATGTTGCAGTCACCTAGGACTGTACCTATTTACAGATATTTACCCTGACAACAAAGATTCAACAGAACACAGTTTGGTGCAGGTAATTGCAATTGTGTTTTGCTCTCAAGCTGTAGATAGATTCATTGCTGGAGAGAAGATTCAAGGTAAACAAAATGAGGTGATAAGTTTTATCAGTAAGTTATTCCAAATACTATCTGTGTCTCCTCAATCGAACTTTCAGAACTTTTCTCATATACGATATTGATGCTTTTGTTCCCTAGAAAAGCTGAGATAATTTGTTATTAAGGGTACTTCTAATTCTGTTTCTTCATTTCTGTTCTCCTCTTCTTTAATTTCTTTTGAATGCTGCACTGAGAATAGATGATGAGATGAGCTGTAACACCCTTGCAAAACTTTCCTCTTTTTCAGAGCAGGACTGTGTGCTCCAGCTCTAAGCCTCTTCCTCTTGTTCATAGCCTTCAAGGTCATGTGTGTATTTCAATATCAAAAGTGCTACTTCTTTGAGAGAGAATTCGTCATCCCCTCTCTTCTCTTAGAAGAAAACCCACCATGATTTCAGGTATTAATGGATTAAAAAAATGTAAGTGTTCTTGATTAGGAATTATAAAGACGAGAATGGCAATACCCATGCAGCCTAACAATACATTCTGATCTCAAGATATTGATAAATAGAAGACTTGTAGGAGTGAATTTGCAAGCTGCATATGAGAATGTGGGTGTAATAATTTGGAAATGGCTTAGGGCTGGAGTGATGAAGGGATGAGATGCCTATTCCTAACTACTAGGTTTACTACCAAGCTGTGAACATAGGAAGAGGACCAAGAAAAAGATTCATGAGTTGTTTTATTAAAACATTGATACATGCTTGTAAGGTGCTTTGAAAATGAAATATTGCAATTAGACCAACTGTTATGGTGTGGGGAAAAACATCTCTTTCTGGCTATAAAGCCTTCTGTCCTTTTGGTTCAGGAAATTTCATATGATGCACCTCCCTTGGTGTGCAAATATTTCGAACATCAGCACTGACTTTCTCATCCTTTGTTTTCATTCACATCTGTTAACAGGGTTGAGCTAATCATGGCATCTGCCTTTCCAGTGCACTTCCACTAAAATTCATGTGGGAACTTCAGATGGGAGATACACATATAGACTTGGCCTTTAAATGTATTTATTTCAATAACACCTAGATCTGAATAGCTCTGAGCTGAGATATTATACAGGGAACTCCAATGCATGACACCCATTTTTCCTGTCATAACCACTTCATATTAGCCTACAAAAATTGACTTGATTATGTCCATAGACCATTATATCCACATGGCACTGTGCTAGACAATATGAAATGCCCAGTAAGTGCTACATTTTATTCTAGCTAGCATATGGCAACAAACAGGTTTTTCCTGAGCAAATGGCACTGCTTAAAAGAAGAGTCACTGAGAGGATTATGTGTGTATTCAGTAACTAAATCCTGAGTAAAACTAGGGAGGATGTCTATTGTCAGTAGGGTCACTGGTAAAGCTGCAATATAATTAAAGTTCTGGGACTTTTTTTTTCAAAGGACTTGATTCTGCATTTCACAACACTATTTTAATGCCAAGGTAATTGTCTTTAATCCAGTACAGATGCACTGATGTAATGAAGAATGATTTCCAATATTTTAATTTCTATTACCTATTTTTTTTTTCCTCTGGAAAGATTAGGGAAAAATTATAATTAATTTATAATAAAGTTGATTCAGTATACTAAGATACACCTGCAATATAGTTTGCTATGTATTTTGAAAATAATCTGTTTAAGGCATTATTAAGAACTCTAATTTGTATGTAAAATGGACCATTACTTGTGAAATCCTGCCCCCTGACAGCAAAATTGTCATCTGCTTCAGCAGAGGCACAGTTTGCTGTCATTATCTTAACTTCAATATAGTTATTCATTATTCAAACAGGAGGAAAGTCTTGAACCATAAAAGAGTTACAGTAAACCATTTACCTATAGGGAACACAGATTAAGGCCACATTCACAGTAAATCATATGCACTTCAGGGAGGCTTGAAGTTGAGGCCTTAAATTTTGTGCTTAGACTCCACTTCAGGGTAATGCTGGAAAAGGGATGATGCATTGATCCCCAAAGGGATCTTCTCCAAACTGTGTGATGGTCCAGACCTCGCACCAAAGACCCCAGCAAGTGATGAGCAAAGTTTTCATTGTTCTCTACATCTTTCAGACCAGACTGAGTGCTGCAAGGACTGGGTGCTGTGCAAGAGAACCTTATGAGACATTTCTAGCCCAGTGTTTCCATTTTACAAAGTTACTTTTTTGGATGAAATTCAGATACCTGTTCAACCTTGCAGGTAAGTATCCAAACTACCAAACTGACCTGTCACTCTGGCTAGCAAAAATGGTTTTAACCATATTCTACATTTTCAGTATGAGTGTTAGCAATAGAATATTATACTTACTAGACTTGACAGCATGTTTAATATGTTTTGCTCTGTAAAAAAGCTAAATTTTATTGTATGACATTACATGGAGACCACCAGAAGAGTTCCAGTGATTTACTCATAGAAAAGTAATTTTTCATTCATAAACACAAACTGCTGTGTTGGTGAATGAAACATAGAAACTGGGTTCATCTGCTTTGAAAATGGAAGGACAAGGATTACCTGTGTAATGTGACATTTGATTTCCTTCATTGTTGTAAGAATTACCCTATTCTTTTTCAACCTCAATGACCCAGTACTTCATTTCGTGAGTGTAAAATCAATGTGTTCTGTGGAAATTATGCCAAAATCTAGGCTTATAAAAATTTAAAATTTGTATTCAGGTGCTCAACTTCAAAGTCTAAATACACTAATCATTTCCAGTAATCACTAGAGACAAATATGTATGGAGGCAATATTGCTCTCCTGAGGACTATTGGTAAAAAGGAGACAGGAAGTGATGTAAAATGAAAGGGGAAATAGTTCATGTTGATCTATTAGGAACAACTTAAGCAGCTTTCTGAATTTATGAGTGAAGCAGGACTAGGAGAGGAGTGTCACTCCAAAAGACCTGGTTTTATTTGATCTCAAACTAGAGGATAGATTCATCCTGTTTATGATCTGAACAGTTTTATTTCAGTGATTTATGTATGGTTTGCAAGACTTCTACCTTTAGTGTCAGCCAAATTGTTACACTTTGCAGGAGGGAGTGGAGAGATGAAAGAATGGTGTTTAATATAACCTTTGTTAATGATTTAGTTTACTGCCAATAATTTTTTGTTAATGTTGCCTTTCCCTTATCTGGTTTTCACACATTTTCTTCATGGATATTTCTGCATCATTCTTAGCTGTTTCCTTTTATTTATTTTTAAGAAGCTCTCCAAGGTCTCTGATTTCTTTAATCATAGTTGCAGTATTTACTGAAACCACAGGGGTCAGAAGACTTGCAATTTTTTCATTTATTTGGATTCTTATTTCACAATTTTTTATGCTGTGTATATATAAGTTGGTACTTTAGAACCTTTTCACCCTTAATATTTAGCTTCTTTGTAGTATTGTCAAGTACTCTGTGCCTCTGACACTAAACATCAATGCTATAAAACTGAATGGCAGCATCATTAAAGAAAAACAGGACAGGATTTTCCACAGAAAATAATACTCTTACAAAATAAATAGGTGTGTGGGCGTACATCCTCAGCTGGTTAAAATAAAACCCTTGAAGGCAATAGAATCAAATGAGTTTACACTTCATGAACGTATGGCCTGAGATCTGGGTATGCTGCACCAGAGATGGAGGCTGTTGAGATGTTAAAGGCAGTGTGATTTCCCTGAAGATTCCAAAATGGGATGTGTTGTAGAAGAGACACATGGGTTATGAGGCTGCTGCAACTTTCTGATTTGGAATCCCACTATTTCTCATTGGGGGATGGTTGATACCATTTTCCTAGAAACAGAAAGAATGAGAAAGTCAGAAAAAGCCACTGCTAGTTTCAGATCAGTGATGAAAGGTGGTATTTAAAGCAGATTGCCAAGGCCTTAATTACAAGTTCCATGATCACTATGGTTAGAATCACAGCAATACATACCATGTTGCCGTTTGTTTTTGAACGGGAATAGATTTTCATTTTCCTCCTGAGTTGTTTCAAGCTAAATCCTTACAGTTACACAACACAGGCTGTCATCTCTGTTTCACTTTCTTTTAGAGTCTGCTGGTCATGATGAATTTGTTTTCTCTCTCATCATTCTGGTTTGAGAGAAGGACCATATATTTTCAAGACAAAAACAGTCTGCTTAAAAGGAGGATAACGGCTACAAAAGTATGAAAACACCACGCAACCTGGGAGTAGAAAAGCTCCTAAAAATAATTTGCAAATTTTGACTCTAAACATCAGCCTGATTATGATAGGCTGATGATACCCATCACAGCCTGATGTTTTGGTCTGGCTAATAAAAATATTTCCCTTGAAGCAAAAATAAAAATAATGACTATACTTCTTAAAATAGTTTTGTGAGATGCCAGCTATTTTGACCATGTGTTAATGAACAGTAAAACAAGAATAAACCATAACTTATTAGATGGCCAAATCCTCATATTAATGAGTAGCTTTAGAAGGCTAGTTCTTAACGATGTATTTAAGTTCTAGAATAAACAGTTTTATTCCTTTTAATCACCATGCAATGTGTGGCATTGATTGTCAGTATAAAGATATGTCAGGCCTCAGGCCATCCTTGTATATCAGTTGCCATGAATTATGCTGAAAACATCAGTTGTGAAACACTAGCTTCTTAAGACAAAAATCAAACTTCACAGGCATCACAACAGATGTGTGAACAAAGGAAATCAACAGTTGGGTTCGTTAAGGGAAACCCATATGAATATGTACAGAGCATAGACTTGTTCTGTTCTTATATTTTCTTGTCAGTAACCACCCCATCCTCAAAACTCCTTTCTTCTTCCCCATGTTCCCTTTGGGTATGATCCTTAGCAATTCTACATGCTCAAAACAGTTTCAGGTAAAAGGAGAAAAATTATTTTTCACCACATGAAGTTCAGTGAGTTCTGATCATCATGAGATACCTTGTATGCCACCCAGTCCCACCCAAAGGACACTGCAGAACACCCTCTCCTTTGCTTGTGCCTCCAGTGAGACCCTGTCAGGTGCACACAGTGAATTTCTCATACCTGAAAGATCCTTCCTGCTCAGGTTATCCAGTGCAAGCAACATGAAATTCCCTTCAGATCCACATGGAAAGTAAAGTCACCGTTCTTTGACAGACACACTGTTCACACAAAAGAAAAGCTCTCCAAGGCTTTCCAGCTTCCAGACATTAATAAATACCTGTTAGTATGCAGTGCCACCATATGTAATCTGTCTAAATCTTGGCCTGGATTAAGCAAGTAAGGAGCAGATTGATGACTATTCTACTACCATATTGATTTCAGCTGAAGTTTGTTGAATTTGTTGCATTTCAGTATCAGCCATGAAGAGTGCCTCTCAGAAATACCTTCAGTTATCTTATTCCATGAGCTGGATAATAAAAATAAATCTCAAACATTCTTCAGTTTACGTATGTGTCAGCTTTTACCTAATAGTTTGATTGTTCACCTGAAGTTCACCTGTATTAAAATTGCTTTGGGAATCTTGTGCTGTCTGGGGGTGTTAAGAGATTCCCAGCACAGCTGGTATCAATGTTGGAAGGAAGACTATTTCTGCCATTTTTGGAGGAATGCCTATACTAAAAAAGACAAATGTTTTTAAGAAAAAAACAATGTCATGGATATTTTGACATCCCTAACAAACATCCATTTTAATTCAATTCTAGCACTGACCAGAAATTCCTGTTTTCTGTAATGTGCTTAGAAGAAAAGAAATATCATGGACAATGTGGAAACAAGGGATTAAAGGAGCAACAGCTGGATGTCTGGTGGGGAATACTTGTCTTTTTTATTTCCAGGTCAAATTTTGTGCCTTTTGGTGCAGACTTTGGAAGTATTGATGTTAGTTTAGTATAGATGTTGTCTGTCTGTTTTGTAAAGGGTTCATATTTACAAATAAATAGAGCCAGAAAAGTAAATTTAAAGTCTGATGGACAAACACAATAGATGACAATCAGAAGTCCACTTTTGTGTTTTCATTCCATGTGTAGCTACTTGTCTCACTCAATTGTTCTCACATATACTACAGAGGACCGTTGAATTGCAAACCTCCAAAAGAAATAAATATAAATAAATCTGGAGCAATCTTAAGGAAATAATATATAATGTAGTCAGAATTTGGGCATTTCATTCTTTAATTTTCTGACTTTATAGACTTTCCAATGGCAGATGCATGTCCAGAGTGTCTTGTATTGTTGAACTATTATGTTCACTATGTATTTATATATTTTCAGTGCAACTGGACCAATAAGAGCACAACTGAGGCCAGAAAGCTTTTGCAGGAATGTGTTGCAACTTGTCAATCCTTGTACTAAAGAGACCACATTCTGAGCTGTGAGATTTAGCCAGTACCTGGAGCAAACACAGGAGTTAGCAGGGGATGGAGGGAGCAGCACAAGAAAACTTATAGATGGTAGATTGCTGTGTTAAGCTATACCACAACAAAGATAAGGAGAGTCAAATTTTAAAAAAATGTGAAATTTCTGTAAAGGAGGATCAGGACAGAGAAAATTTTATCTGGACATAAATAAAAATGTGGTACCTGATGTAATGGCTTCATGAGTGCTGAGGAACCTGGACAATGTCATTGTGAGGTCACTCTTGCTAATTTTCAAAAGCTTATGAAATCAGGAGAGATCATGAGATCAGGAAAGATTACTGAGGACTAGAAGAAGGCAACTGTTACTCCTATCTTCATGAATGTCAATGGAAACTATAGGTTGGTCATTGTTACCTTAGTTCCTGGGAAGTTGATGTCATAGTTAATGCTGGAAATGATTTTCAAACTCATGAAGGACAAGGTGATTGGGAGCAATCAGTCTGGATTTATGAAAGGGAAATGATGTTTGATCCACCTGATAGTTTTCTAAAATGAAATTGCTAGCTCAGTGGTTGAGGGCTGCTCAGAGGTTTTGTTTATTTTGATCTTAGTAGGGCTTTAAATATCGTCTCCCATAATCTCATTTGTAAACTCATGAACTAAGGATTAGTTAGTGGGCAGTGAAATGGACTTAAAATTGCCAGAACTTCCAGGCTTGAAGCGTTGTGATCAATAGCACAGGGTCCAGTTGGAGGATGGTCAGTATTGGTCTTTTCAGGGATTGATAATGCGGCCAGTCCTGTGTAACCTTTCCAATAATGTCCTGGATTGTAGCACACAGTGCACTCTCAGGAAGTGTGCAGATGATACAAAAATGAGTGGAGTGGCTTGTAGACAAGGTTGGTGTGGTGCTGTTTATACAGATCTCCATAGGCTAGAGAAATGGGTCAATACTCACAGAAGGGAAATGCCAAGTCCTGCACCTGGGAAGGAATAAATCCCCACACCCATACCCTCTGGGATGAACCAGCTGGTAATCAGCTCTTCAGAGAAGGACTTGGGGAATCCAGCTAGAACAAAAAGCCATCAGAAATGTGCCCTAACCTCAGGGAAGGCCATAAGCCTCCTGGGCTTCAGAAATCAGAGGGTTACCAGCAGGTCAAGGGAGGTGATCCTTCCCCTCTCATGAGTCCTGCCAAGAACTATCTGGAGTGAAAAGTGCAGTTTGGGGCATCCCAATGCAACAGAGAAACAGGAACATTGAAGTGAGTCCACCAGAGGGCCAAGAAATTATTAAGGTAGTGGAGCATCTGACCTAGAAGGAGAGGCTGAGAAATCTGGGACTGTTCAGTCTGGAGAAAAAAAGGCTCAGAGGAGTCTCATCAATGCATAAATCTAATCAGGAAGTGCAAAAAAGACAGCCAGTCGCATTGGGGCCTATTAAAAGGGGCACAAATATAGAAATCCCGTGTAAACTTAACAAACCATTTTCTTTATTGGCAGGTCAGTCAGACACTGGAACTGGTTATCCAAAGATGTTGTTGAGTCTGCATCTCTTGTAATCAAAACCTGAGTGCACATTTTCCCTGAGTTACCTGCCCTGATTTAACCTGATATGAATCCAAGAGCATTGGACTAGTAGATCTCCAAAGGGACCTTCCAACCTCAGTTGTCCTGTGATTTTGCAACATAATACCTCTATTCAGTGCAGCTTTTTCTGATTCAACTGCAAGTGATTCTGGGTTCATTAACTAAATAGAACACCAACTAATGACCTTCTGAAAGGCTCAAGAATCTCCCACAGAACAAAAATATTCCAAATGATATTTCAAATTCAAAAATTCTAAATAGTTGGTGATTTGTTTCTGAGATTGTGATTTTAATTGTCAGATGTGTATGAAAAACTGTCTTTGTTGATCTAAATCTGATGATTATTTTGCAGTGAATGGTATTTTTGGGAATAATTATGCATTAGTTTTTGTAATCAACTGAGGAAAATAGCTATTTGACTGAATGAGAATTTAGTTACTTTATCAAAAATATTGTTGCTTTTCTGTTTGTTTACACGGTTTTCCTTTTTACTTCCAAATTTAACCTTGTTTACTGATAATGTTTTGTAAAGTTATCTCTAATCACTGCAGAATTAGGAAGTCACTAAGCATCTCCTGAAATTCTAAAAGTAACAGGTCACAGGAATGTGAAAAGTGATAAACTTGAATACATAGCTGAAGCTGTGGAAGAAAGACACAGATATTTGATACGGAAGTTCCATTTCCCCCTTATTTTGTCACATGTCATGAATCATTAATACTTCTTAGTGAAGCTTCTATATAAACAGAATATGGAGTTCTAGGAAACTTTGATTTCAAAATGTCTTTGCAGGACTAAATTGACTCAGTCAAACTATCCGTACATATTAATGCTGTTTGAGTTCTATATACACCTCTTTCAAGAGAATCACTGAAATATTTCTCACTTCAGCTGTAGTTTAGGGACTAAAGAGATCCAAAGAACAACAGATTTTGTGGTGTTTAGGATTATCTGCACAATATAAAGCAAAGCAAAACTGTAACAACACTTGGACCATGATTAAATTCCTTATTTTCTTTAAGGAAAAAACCTATTACAAAATAATTAAATCAGTAACAATCTTGTGGATGATAGGTGCTCCCATCTCGTATGCACTCTTCAAAGTTTCTGAAAGCTGTCAGCTGGGGAGGCAAATCTCAGACATAGTTCTCCTTCTTTTACTAAGAAAGATGAAAACTTTCTGACATCTCCAGAATTAACCAGAGGCTACTGATAGAGGATTTGTTTCCTTTTCTTGCTATTTATGTGATGTCTAAAGTAAATTAAGCTAATTTTTGTGTTCTCTAAATGCCAGGTGCCTCTACTTTGTGCAGTTCCACAGGTCCACTTGAATTGCCCATGGCAACTTTCTGCTATACTTGTGTGGTGGATCTATTTGCCTTCAATGTGCCCAGTGTAACGGTGACAGTATCACTGCACAAATATGCCTTTTTATCTCTAATGTCTTCCATGACAATGTAGAAGCTTGAATTCTACAACAATGGACAGATGGAAAATTGGAGTGAACTTAGACTAAACTCTGTATTGAAGGGTTGTTATGGGTTCCCCTAGGTGGGCCTAGATTTGGGCTCTGAAGTCTGGACTAGGCCGAAGCTGTCAGCTGACTTGAGCTGGGCTGAGCTAACAGCTGACCTCTTCTAGCCAGTAATTTTGTATTCCATACCACATTATGACATCATCTCCAGGGAAGTAGGAACCAGTGTGGGAGTGGTTAAGGCAGTCGCTTCTCAGCCTCCTCTTGGGAGGACGCACGATGCTGTCCCAGGGGGGATGGAGAGGACCAGGCCCACCACTGGCTCACAGGGTATCTCAGGAAAGTAAACTGTGTTGTTCTGGGTCTCTCCTTTCTGCTTGAGTTTGTCTCCCTGGGGAATAAGCTTCTTCTTAAGTAATGTGTAGTTAGAACAGTAGAATTTGTGTGTTCATTAAGAAGTTGAGGTGGGGAACTTGTTGTTGCAGACTTGTGTGAGTGTATATTTGTACTCTCTTCTAATTGTCTCTTTCTTTCTGTGAAAAATAGATGTAGATTTAGTATAAATGCAGTTTGAAGTGGTTTTTTTTCTTTCCCCTCTCTTTTCCTCCCTTTCCCTGGTGTTAGGAGGGAGGCTTTTCTCTCTGTGCTTGGGGGGGTTGGCAGTTGCTTATCTCAAACCAAGACAAGGGTAAACCTTTAGTATTTGTATTCTTAACAGAACATTTTCCCTTATGTGTTAAATGATTAAAAACTGAAAAAAGGGAAGATTATCTCCTCAGCATCAATCCATTACTGTTATTAGTTTAGTAATGTTTTCATCACTGCTGATCCCAAGGTTTCATTTTAAAGATCTTTAGCATGCTTCACATATAACTAAAGGGATTAACCTAGAATTTGTAATTGATTCTGTCTTTTTGGGAATGCAATGCAGAAAAAAACTCCTGACAAAACACCAAAGTTTTCAGCACATAAAGCTTTACAGAAAGTTTTGTATCCATACTTGTGTGGGAACATTTAGATTTTAATGATTTTGGTATGGGGAACATATTTTTTTCACTTTTCTTGCATAATGCTTGACACAATATGGCGCTGATACTGCAAGAATAAAAAATAATAACAATAAAAAAGTGGCAATTGAAAAGAGTAATGGGTTATTAGAGGCTGAGTCTTTGTTATCTTTTTATTTTAGAAAAGATATTCCCCCAACAATACTTTAAATCAAATATGATTTGGATATAAAATTATTCTTACAAGGTGGAATTACAGGACATAAACTTCTGTATGTCCAAAAACTAAACTTTTTTCCCCCAGCTGATCTAAGAAAATATCTCATGCCTTACATCTAAAGATGTAAGGATCTTATTAATGTTGGAACTTTAAGTTGCATCATTAAATAAGATACTTTAAAGAACTTTACTAAGATCTTTAGTGGGAAAACTGTAGGAAAAAAATTATGCTAATTTAACAGAAAGAATCATGGAGTATTAGATCAGTGACAGGAAAATAGAGTACCAAAATCCTTGGTTAACATCTTGACAGTGAGGCAATTAATCAAACAAGATGGGCAAAGATATGTGACAATGACCTTTTCAAACAGGATTGTAAATGCAAATACAATTATCATGTGTATTGGTGACAAAAGGTAATTAAAAGTAGCTTTCTGTACATTGCCAGTAAATTTTGGCCTAAGTGGTTTATGTCTTCCTCTTCAGTTATTTTTATTATTATTAAAGATTAATGCCTTTTTAAAAATAATCCAAATATTTATTTTTATATAAAAGAGAGGACAGCTTTTAAAATAAAGGTTTTCTTTACTTTACAAAACTTAGAATTAGATTCATTATCTGGCCCTGAGGTCACATGCATAATGCTACAATCTCTTTCGCTCCAAAACAGAGTGACTGCATCCAAACTGCCTGCTGAGACTGGTCCCTGGGTTCTGCTCACTTCTGAGCTACAGCCAGGCACTGTTCAAGTAATTTTGGCTGAAAAAACCTGCAACTACAAGAATAATTTATCAACACACATAATCAAGCTCTTGCATGCAAGGCTGAAGCCTAACATTTTAAATTTGCTCTTTTCTATACCAGAGGGCTGGATCTGACTAGGAAGGAGTTAACTTTATTTATGACATCTCATATAGTCCTGTCTTGAGTTCATGGCTGAACCAGTGTCAATAACACATCACGTTTTGGACATTCTGGAGCAGTGCTTGCACACTGTCATGGTTTCCTTTATTTCCCCAGTGAGTAGGGTGTATATCAAGCAGTGAGGGGACACTGATGGATCAGCTGACCCAAACTGAACAATGGGATATTCCATGTCTTACGATTATATTCATCAATAAAATGTGAGGAAAAGGATGAGGAAAAGGGAACTTTAGGGTTTAAGGTGCTTGTCTTCTCCAGGAACCATTACCTGTGCTGAGGCCCTGCTTTCCAGTGAGTGGTTGAATTCTGCTTGCTGATGGGAAGAAGTGATGGGACTACTCATTTTGTTTGGCTTTCAAGCTCAGCTTTGCTTCACTTATTAAACTGTCTTTATCTTGACCCAACCATTTGTTCACTTTTGCTCTTCCCATTCTCTTCCTCATGGATATTTGTGGGGAGTAACTGGGAGACTGAGTGGAGTCTTAGATGCTGGCCAGTGTCAACCCACCACACCTAATGCTCTCCAGAATAGCCCTTGTTTACTTTCCTGATGCCTCTCCCTCTGATGCATTCTCTGTTGGCAGCAAAATTCTCGTCTGCCTTTTATTTCTAGAAAAACAGAGAGAGACATAATCAATGCTGTATGACTGGGATGAACCCAGTCCCAGGATTTGGTCATTCAGGTTTTAAGGGAATGGCAATGATATGACTATCACCATGGTGATTGTGATAAGAAAATATTATGGGAGGGCAATCTCCAGCAGAAGAATGAGGCATACAGAGAGATTATATAGATGAAGATCCTGCTTCCTTTCTGTCTCTGGAGGTTGCTGTAATCCAATCCCAGTTTTAGTCTCTTCCTTGCTTGTATATAACTCACATAGCCACATTTTAGAATACAACCAAATTCAAACAGTCTAAACCCACTGACTATTTCAAATATGTGAATAAAACCAATATAATTATGAATAACAAAGGTGAAAGGAAGTGAATCATCTCCAGTGTGTGTGTGTGTGTGTGAACCCCCAAATCCCTCCAAACTGAGTAAAATTCAGAGCTTTGTCTAACTTATGGAGGAACCTCTAGCCAAAAAAATATAGCACCTTGAGCCCTTTCTTAACTTTTTAAAATCTGTTTCCAAAAGTGTTTTTAGTGAGCCTGGAAAAGAAATATTCATGTGCTAATTTAAAACTATTACCAGATGTGAATGTACTGAATTTCACAGAATAGTGTAAACCCAGCCTTGTAATCCCCTACCAAGTGACTTTAGACACATTCCTATGGATGATCCCAAACCTTGTTCTATGTGCACAGACGTGCTGTGTTTAAGGAGGGCCTGATAAAAAACCTGTAGATGTCAATTGAGGTAGTTTGGTTGTCCCCAACAAGGTTATATAGAGGCATCTCTGCTGGGAGGCTTCCTGGAGTATGTATGCCAACTATAAACAATAGGATATAGCTGTTGGGGAAGGAAAATGGTGAGGGTCATTTATAATGTGAATTTTCATTAAAAACTGTATGTGAATCTGAAGTGTACTTCAGTATTTTTAGGGGCATAAAATCTGTGAAACTGGAAAATATTTATTTAAGTTTATTTCTCTCTGACTGACTTTTGGACCATTGCTAAATAAGTGAAGCTATTCACAAAGTGAACCTTGGCACCTGCAGCAAAGTTGCAAATAGAAGAGATACTTCAGAATTCAATTTACTTTGTATTAACTTGAGATCAGATACTCATCATCTGCTTTAACTGCTTGTTTTATCTAAACTGCCAGAGTCACATGAATGGGAAAGAAAATTAAGAGATTTCAAATTTGTTGCTCTAAGCAAAATGACTTCCTTATCTAATCTAATAAGAGGCTGGATGAGTTTCCCTGTTTTAATAATCACTGTGTTCCAAACTTCCGTTCCATTAAAAAAATTAACATAAATTGTCTGGAGAATTTATCTTACCATAATCAAGAAAGTTTTCTTCAATACCACCCTAAATCATAAATGTGACAGTAGCCTGACAAACTTTTCTTACAAACTTTTCCTGGCATAGTAGAATTGTAACTATGGGTTTAAGATTTTGGGATAGGAAAATACATATTTTTTAGAGACCAGAAGGATGCAGACATCTCAATGTCAGTAGCTAATGTGAACCATAAAAAGAATAGACTAGTACAAAGGCAGAAATCTTTTAAAGAAAGTCTGTAAGAGGTATGGTTGCTTTGGAAAGTGGAATTTAACTACTAAGTAGGCATAGTATGAAGTACTGAGACATAAAATCAAGGTATTTATTGTTTTGATGCTCCATGTTATGATCTCACATTTACCAGTTGGAGCCCAAAGCAGAGCTATTAGACTCTGGTGCTTATTCTAGAGCCCCTGAGATTTAAAACTTGGTTATTGCTCCTGCTGAGATTTAATCAGCTGCGGTTTTTAATGTTAACAACAGTCTATCATTCATGGAAGAGAACTCATAAGTAAGATGATTAAGGGTAAGGAGGTCATATCCTTAGAAGGAGGGGGAATTCACACCTCTCATAAACTTTGGACCTGATTATTTTGATGGTACTGCATTGCTTTTGGCTTGGGTGTGTGACTGAGAATGATAGAGAAACTTCATGGGGGATTAAAAGAAAGGTCACAGGTTTTTTTATCACACATATAAATTTACTTTAATCATCACCAAGGATAAGCAATGTCCTCTGTTAAGGTAGGGTTCCTCACTATTGGAAGATGCTAAATTCTGTAGACCTGTTTAAACAGTAGGCAGTTAAATGCCTCCCTGACATCCGATCCCGTCAGATCTCGGAAGCTCAGCAGGGTCAGCCCCGGATTAGTACTTGGATGGGAGACCTCCTGGGAAATGCCGGGTGCTGTAGGTTCTAGTCCTGAGGACTTCACTGGCACTGTCCAAGCTCGCTCGGCCATGGCAGATGAACCTCAGGACTGAAACGGTGGGGCCAGTTCTGGGCATGCTGAGCCTCACCTAAAATCCACTGCGCAGGCTGGAAGGGCACACCCACGTGGGGACAGCCCTGCCCAAATCTTCGTTCGCGAAGCCGAGCCACACACACACATTTAAACAGTTTTTTTGGTCAAGCAGTTACAATAACTGCCTTGTCCTTCTCGTGCTGTGTCTTTCACTGTAGTTCATGCCTTTGATAAGAGTGCCAGGATGTTTTATCTCTGAGGTGATCTCGTCCCTCTGAAAGCATGGACTTCCACTGACCCTGCTGCAGGGAATGCCAGTGAAATTGTGATGGGAGAAATATCTTTTTTTTGGCAATGTGGCAGTGTAAATGAGGAGAACCAGCTTTAGCCCTGAACAATCTCTCCCTGAAAGGAAATCTCTAAACCTCTGCTACTTTAGTCAATGTCTTGGAATGACATCTACTTTCAGTTCAACCTGATCAACAGTGTATGGAACAAGGGGGCACTTTAGCAATTTCTCAGCTGCCTTCAAAATCCATGTGAATTTAGAGTATTTTTCCTACTGCATTAGTGATAGTAGCAGAGAGTAGCTCACTGAGGATCCTGTTTTATTGTCCCTCTCCACAGCCATTTGGGAAGCACACATAATTCCTTTTGCCTTATGTAACTTTCAGAGTTCTGAGATGTTCCTTAGGAACTACATGTACATCCCTTCAGCCTTCAAATATTGTTGCTGAGCAATTTAGTAAGAATTAATAGAACTAAATATAACTTAAAAAAAAGGAAACTAATTTGTTAATCAATCCTACTAATGGAAATCACATTTTGTAAATACTTCTCTACATCCTTCATATCTAATATGCCTTCCGTTGCTGTCCTAAAAGTCATGCAACATTGCTGAGTGCCAGACAATGATCAGCAGGGTGATTCTTGTAATGACAGTCTGCCTGTGATTTCTGGTCACACAAAGACTTGATTATAAATCTGTGGCAGTTTAAAGGGGTCTGAAAATGGAATAAAGTGAAGTTGTGTCCACCAAATGGTTCATTATATTGCCATGAAATGTAAAATAGCGTCTGTGCAACTGAGAAATAGGCCTCTGTTAATTTTTAGGGCTGAAGAATACTTCATAATTGTAAGACAATGTATTATTTTAAGAAAGCATATACTGCAGTTAGGGCATGGTAAATCAAAAGGTTCAAAACTCATGAGTCAATTTTAACATTTTAATGCAGATATATATAATCACAGAATCACAAGATCATTTTGGTTGAAAAAGACATCTGGGATAATCGAGTTCAACCTTTGACCAACCAAAACTTTTCCAACTAGACCAGGGCACAAGGGGCCATGTCCAGTCATTTCTTGAACACCTTCAGGGATGGGGACTCCACAACACCCATGGGCAGCCCATTCCAATATCTTATCACTCTTTCTGTGAAGAAATTCCTCCTGATGTCCAACTTGATCCTCTCCTGGTGCACCTTGAGTCCATTTCCTCTTGTCCTGTCTCTTGTTGCCTGAGAGAAGAGTCCAACTCCCACCTAAAGACTAATAAAAAGTGGGGGTTTTTGTTTTGTTTTGGGGGTTTTTTTGCAATAATGTTAGAACATGTTAAATATATATGGACACGTTATGTATGTATATATGTATATATATACACACACACATATGTTATAACCTATATAGGTATAACATTGATTTTAATATATAAACACACAGAGATAGATATTGATATGGTTTTACACATATATATTCTTTCCAAACCTTTTGAAAGTAACCTACTAATGATATTCTCAGGCTATACCATGACAAATTTTCTTCAAAATTCACTCATGAAAAATATAAAAGTTAGTATCAGACAGTTTGCCTCCAGAATAGTATCTTTAAAGTCATTAGTAACTACTCTAAGACTTGTGAGAAAACTCCAATAATTACCAGCACTGATTCATAGGTAAAGGAATATGGACTCTACTCACTAGAGTTATTTGAATGTAGAGCAATCATGTAAAGATGCATCCTGATATACTTTAAAGGAAAATACCTTCATGAATTGAATATCTCTGTTTAATAACTATCTGGAATAGATCCAAATTTGCTTTGGAAGCTAAACAAATACATCAGAAGTAATTCTGAAGCAATGACTATAAAGTAGGTTTAATGTCTGCTGGAGACACTTTCAGGTAAGATAAAGACTTCAGCACCATTCAGGTCCAATTGTTAAAAATGAGGCAAAATACAAAGGATGTAAGGATCCTGAACTTGTGTTATCTTTCATATCTTCTGAGTTAATATTCAAGATGAGAAGGTGGATTTTTTTTTGTGGTTTATTTGCTTTGTTTTATTTTATGGTTTTGTTTGTGTGGTTTTTTTGTTGGTGGTTTATTTTCGGTGTTTGTGTGGGGTTGTTTTGGTTTTGGTTTTGTTTTTTTTTTTTACCCCTAGAAGGCTTAGTGCTAAAATTCTGCCTCTTTATGTTTTCAATTTCCAGCTCACTAATGCAGATCTTTCTATCCAAAATTCAAGTACACAGTTTTCTTATTGCATTTTGATCATGTTGTAGTTTAGATACAAAATATCACTAGGGAAGTGTTAAAGCTTTCAGGCTACTGACTCACAAAACAAACAGAGTCCAAAGCCAGCTCCTGGAGGGATCCGCATTGTATATGAGTCTATATATGCCAATAAATTTACCACTAATGGACTTTTATCCTGATCAGACAGAGAAGAGAACAGCATGAGACTGCTGGTACTTTTTGTGTTTGCATGAATATTGAATATTGTTTGCATTTCTGTCTGTGTTGATCTGTGTGGCTGGCCATGTGTATATTTATGTATGTGTTGTTTACCTCTGCCGTGTGTCTGTTGGGAGTACATGTTGAGCTTTGTTGGGCTGAATGTGAGGAGATGGAGCTGTTGGACTGTTCATCTCACCTCTGTTGGGCTGCAAGATTCAGGCAGACCTACAAAACCCCAGGATAATTCAGCATGGAAAGGACTGCAGTTGTTCTCTAGTCCAACATCCCACTCAAAGTGAGGACAGCTATGAGATCAGACCAGATTGCTCAGGGCTTCCTACCCTGAGAAGTTCAAAATGCCTCTGGGCAATTTGTTCCAAAACTAGACTATTCTTTGTGGTGAAAAAGATTTGAAGTACAGCAAGTCAGAGCTGTGTTCTTTCTTTCTCTCTGTACTGGTTTTGGCTAGAATAGAGTTTTTTCACAGGAGCTGGTATGGGGCTGTGTTTTGGGTCTCTGCTGGACGCAGTGTGGATAATACATGGATGTTTAGCTATTGCTGAGCAGTTCTTATACAGGGTCAAGGACTTCTCTCACTGCCTGGCCAGCCTGTAGGCTGGGAATGCACAAGAAACTGTGAGGGAACACAGCTGGCAAAGCTGACTCCAACTGACGCAAGAGATATCCCATATGACATGACATCATTCTCAGTAATAAAAGCTCAGCAAAACAAGGAAGAGGGGAGTAGGGCGCCATCTGGCATATGTTGTCTTCCTTTCCAAGTACATATTATGCATGATGAAGCCCTGCTTTCCTTGGGACAGCTAAACACCTGCCTGTCAATGGGAAGTGGTGAGTGGATTCCTTATTTTGCCTTACATGTTCAACTTCTGCTTTAATTGTGAAATTGTCTTTAGCTCAACCCATGAGTTTTCCCACTTTTACACTTCTGATTCTCTCCCCCATTCCACCTGAGGAGAGTGAGCATACTGCCATGCAGGGTTAAGCCACAACACTTTCCCATACAAAACTGAATATTCTTCAGAGAAGGTGCCTTTCCAAGTTTTCTTCTAATGTTAGAATAGCTTGAAATACTTTCCAACAGCTGATCATTCAGACATGTTGCCTGGTCTACCTCTTGGATATGTTAAGGATAACTTGGTAGCAAATGCTACATCTGTTACACTAGTGGAATTTAATATATGGTTTGGCATTTACTGGATTAAGCTATAACAGCCAACAATTCACTGCACATTCAGGACTCTTCCATATAAATAGAATATCAGCTAAGTAGCAGCTTCTCTCCTGCTTTATGGCTTACACAGACATCCACTAAAGTGGCAGGTTCAACACAAATTTTTGCTGGTAAAACTGTGGTATATGTTTCTTCCATTTGTCTTTGAGATTTGAGGCAAAAAGAATAAGAGGATCATAAACTAACTTATTGGAAAAGAACACAGCAAAAAACTCCTTTAAATATTTTCAGTTAGAGTCCCGGATATGTTATACCTATTATTTTGCAGTTATTCACTTTAGTAAGGAAAAATAATTGAGGCCATTAATACTGCTTGAAAGTAAACTCTCCATCAGCAATTCCTGAAATCCCTGATCTAAAGAAATTATAAGATGAATGATGCATTACTCTTAGAAATTGCTATTTCAGGTTTCCAAGTGAGCACACAACCTACCTGTACACACACAGACACACACACACAGACACAGACACACACACACACACACACACACACACACGCACACGCACACAAGTTTCAATCCATTTTTCTCCAGAGCTTTTTTTTTCAGTGACCTAAAGAGTTGCTTCAGAGTTGATCCTGTGGTATATGTATTACTCTATCTATCCTTCATTGTTGAAAAATGGAATTATAAAATTACATTTGGTAGGTGAAAGGGGGAGATTTTCCTTGATCATTAGTGTTTTATTTGCCTGCCAGCTCCCCAGGAAAGCTGAGACCCTTGTGCCTGACAAGGGAGACTGCCTGACAAGAGTCCTGTTATGGGGACCCTTTACTGAATTGTCCCACTGAATAGGAGGGTGGTTCAACTGACTTTTTCTGACAGCATAAGGGAGACTCCTCAGTGTGTCTTCCACTGTATTTGAATATGTTCCCTGCTGCTGGCAATTGCCAATGCCTGTGAAGAACTCCCACAAACAGTTTACGGAAGAAACTCTTTATTAATAGAACATTGTGACCGGTTGAGGTTTGAGTATTGTAGGTAACAGGACAGCAGGCTGTCCCCAGGTGCCAAAATATGAGCTGGGAGGGAAGAGAATGAGACTGGTTGAACAGAGGGCTTTGTCTGGTACTCAGAGAAAAAAAAAGGAGACTTTATGACCTTTAGAAGAAGGGGAAGGAAACTCAGAACTACAAGGGTGTCATGAGGTTATGTGGGGAGAAAATTAGAAGGGCCATAGCCCAACTGGACTTTAATTTGGCTACTGCCCAAGAAAAAATAAAAAAAAAATTCTATAAATACATTTTCAACATAAAGAGAACCAATGAGAATCCCTATCCTATACTGGATGTGAGATGAAAGAATAACAAAGGCTGAGAAAATGGCTGAGGTACTTAATCCCTTCTTTGACTCAGTCTTTAACAGTAAGACCAGTTGTTCTCTGTAGTTATTAGGAACTATTTCTTTACTGAGAAGGCTGTCAAGTGTGGGAACAGGCTGCCCAGGGAAGTAGTTGAGTCATCATCCCTGGAGGTACATGAAAGACGTGTAGATGTGATGCTCAGGGACATAGTTTAGTGGTGGACTTGGCAGTGCTGGGTTACCGTTGAACTCAATTATCTTACAGGTGTCTTCCAACCTAAACAAATCTATGATTACATAACAAGTTTTGTGACTTACAAATAGACCAGCAGTTTAAAGGATTTAAGAGCCTTTTTCAAGGAAGAGTAGAGAAAACAGGAAAACAAGTGCTTTAAAATCTGGTGTTATGAGTCTATTTTAGCATTCCATCTCTGTGCTTTATTTTGTGAGCTTTTTGATCACTGTCTGAGTGTGAAGCCTTTGTTTTCCTGAAAAAATTGTCACATAAATATAGGTATTACAGATGAAATAAGCCTATTAGATCATTTCATCCCTTTCCTTGTCAGTGCAAAAACATTTCCTATGGTAAATTATCTAGTGCAGGCCTAGACAGAAAACAACCCAATTTTGTAAGAAAAGCAAAACAAAACAAAACAAAACCCCACCACTCCCTCTCTACCAGAGGTTTCAACATTTATTTTCTTTCTGAATCAAAAGACCATTCAAAATTCATAAGAGAACTAAAAAGATAGAGAGAGACCAATACTAAACATATTTCACCAGTGTAAAAACTCACTGGGATTTTGGAAAATTTGAATTCCTGTTTCTGACAACAGAGTGATTTCAAAGTACCTTTTGCACACCCTGGCCAAATAAGAAGGTTGCTAAAAATTCTGAAGAACCATGTCTCTCTTAGAAGACTCTATGGCATTACAAAAGAATATATGATTTAAGATTTTTGTTTTCACTTCTGGTTTAATTTTAACAATATTAATTCCTAGTGCATCTTATTTAAACTCACTTTTGCACTAAGACCACTTTAAACAATTTCTCTTTATCCTTAGTTTTTATAGCCTGAAATGTATGTAAACAGTTAACATGTCCCTTCTTCCTTTCCCCCTCCAGTCATTGCTTAGGAAACTATACATATTTATTTCTTTTAATCTTTCACTGTAAGTCAATCCTTTCAGTCCCTTAATAATTTATGTTGCTTTTCCTTGAATTTCCTCCAAAGTGTCAAGATTTTTTCTAATATTGTGAGGCTTTGCATACCTTATTCTAGACATATACTCAACTGTTGACACGGGGAGAGATAGAATATCAGTAGCTTATGTTTGCTTCTTTCTTTATTTTGCATGCTTGGTGTCTTTTTTTTTTGTACTACTATAAACAAATCTTGTTATTTCTCTACTTATAGTGAATGCACATACCAGATATATGTACACACATATACAATGGTCATATGAAAATGATTTTATATTGTGTCCTCCTGGAAGATCACCTGACATCAAAAATGTGATAAACAAATAAAAGCTACTAAGACAACTCTGTCAGGTATCTTACAGCTGTAGCACCTCCAAATGCATAAATCAGCTCCCAAGTTGATGATCTTACAATCGTTCAAAGAGGTCCTCAGGTGAGTATGACTTAACACTTTTCAGTCTTGGAAGGTGGTGTTCATACACAGCAGTCTGAGATCTACCAAGCACAACAAAATATTCTCTACAGGAAATGCGTCATGCAAGGGATTTAACATGATGTTTGAGCCAACAGTGTGCCCAGGAGGCCAAGAAGGCCAATGGGATCCTGTCCTGTATCAAAAATAGTGTGGCCAGCAGGACCAGGGCAGTGATCCTTCCCCTGTACTCTGCGTTGGTGAGGCCACACCTTGAGTGTTGTGTTCAGTTCTGGGCCCCTCAGTTCAGAAAGGATATTGAGGGGCTGGAGCGAGTCCAGAGAAGAGCAACAAGGCTGGTGAAGGGACTGGAGCACAAGCCCTGTGGGGAAAGGCTGAGGGAGCTGGGGTTGTTTAGCCTGGAGAAGAGGAGGCTCAGAGGTGACCTCATCACTGTCTAGAACTACCTGAAGGGAAGTTCTGGCCAGGTGGGGGCTGGTCTCCCAGGCACTCAGCAATAGGACAAGGGGGCACGGACTTAAGCTCTGCCAGGGGAAATTTAAGTTGGATATCAGAAAAAAATTCTTTCCAGAGAAAGTAATCAGGCATTGGAATGGGCTGCCCAGAGAGGTGGTGGATTCACCATCCCTAGAGATTTTTAAGTGCAGATTGGACATGGCGCTGAGTGCCATGATCTGATAAATGGACTGGAGTTGGACCAAGGGTTGGACTCGATGATCTTGGAGGTCTTTTCCAACCCAATCGATTCTATGATTCTATGATTTCAAAAGGGTTTTTTGCAAGCTGATATTGATGCCAGTTCTGATGGAAGGGAACTCTTTCATATCGAGAAGACCAGCTGGACTTAAGGGAAATTTACCAAGTGAGTTTGGGATCAATATAAGATCAAGCTCTTCGTCAGGCTCTTTAGAGCTGACTATGCTGTTGGAGCAGTGTGGGATTTGATCTTTGTGAGTGACCAGGACATCAGCTGGGAAAAGCTCTGGAGAACCTAAATGCATTCTCAGGTGACAAAACACTTAAGAAATATTGCAGTGTGATGGGTACTGAGACCAACCAAAGAGATAGTTATTAGGGTCTAGCTGAGTGTGCTGGTTGTGTTCAGATTGCTGGTGCAAATGTTACCTCAATGGTTAACGATAATTAGAATTCAAAATTGTGCAGGGTGAACGATGTACCAGAATTAACAGCAGGAAATGACAATTTGTTCTGACTTTCAGTGTCTTTATAGATGTCATTGTTACTAAGAGTCATTTAGTGGTATTTATTATTATATTAAGTAAATTTTATGATTAAAAAGAGACTAAACATGTATAAATTCATCATCTAATCAGCTACTCAGCACCTCTGTTACCTCCTAAACAGTATTATCATTCTCAGCTGCACAAAGTATACAACAACAAAATGTTTATTATTTCTTTGCTAAATTAACATTAAACTACGTATATCTTGGGTGCTTTGGGAAAAGAGGGAAATAATCCATCCTAAAGCTTCATTTCTATTTAGAAAAGTTTTGTTTTGAGCTTTAGCTTCCAATGTTAAACTATTTATTGGTATAAATCATCTGACATGTCATACCATAATGGATGTTTATAACTTTAGATTTTTAAATTGAAAGTAGATTATTAATTTATAGGAAAAAAGTACATTTTTTACAATCATTCTTTCCACCCAAACTATTACAATTACAAACACCTTTTTTCCAAATACTTTAGAGTTATTTTTTGTCCATGATGTTGGGTAATAGTGAGAGGATATCTAGTAAAAAATTTTTACACCCTGAGTGCAGAAAGAAAATAATCTACTGCCATGAGGGAGCCTCTTCTATTCCAATGATCTATCAACCTTCTGAATTTGTTTTTCTAACACATGAAATGTTCTATGTGCTCTAAATACACAGCAGTATCCTTTGGTGAAATACTTGTTAGTTTGTTTTATTTGAATCTCAAAAATTCTCTTTTTTGCTGTTTGATTTCTGTTTGTATATTTATCCCAATGATTAGATTTTAATTGTGTATTTTTCAACATTTAATTATTCTTTTATTTTTCAGAACTTTGTAGTGTGTGACCATAGAATAGTTTGGATATGAAGGGACCTTTAAAGGCCATCTAATCCAACACCCCTGCACAGACAGAGATACCTGCAACTAGTTCAGGTTGCTCAGAGCCCCATCCAGTGTGACCTTAAATGTTTCCAGGGATGGGGCTTTTTTCACTGCTTTAGGCAACCAGTTCCAGTATTTCACCCTCCTCATTGCAAAAAAATTCTTCTCTGTTCTTAGTCCGATTCTACTTTCTTTCTAGTGCTTCAGGCCCCACTAAAAAATCTGAGTTTCATAACTTTTCAAATATAATAGCAAGTGGCTTGGCCTGAGGTGATATTAATTTGCACTCTGGCCCTTCATTTATTGTTTTTGCATTATAGCAAGCTGCTGTCTTCCATTGCTTTGCATTTCTGATTTTTTAATAAATTGAAAATATGTTTCCACAAGTAACTGTCTTTCTTTTTGTATAGTGACACCACTCTTAATTTAGTCCAATCACATTTTGTTGTTTTACTGCCACGTCATTCTCCTGAGGCACCTCAAGAGATCTACAGCATGCACGATGTATAATGGACATAAATATGCCTGATATTGGTAGCTGTGAAGCTCTACCATCCATTCCATCTATACTCCAGTTTCCTCCTTGAAGTTATATCTAACCTTGCTCTTTTTCACCCTCTGAATATGTTCATTTTGTATTTAATCTATTCCTCTAGGAAATTTTCTGACTGGGGAAGTTTGTCATTTACACCTGAAAATATTTTCTTAAACAATGTATCATGCCTCTAGAGCGCTTTATATTACAGAGGATTTTACAGATAGTAACTAATTAATCAAAGCTGCCTACATAGAATGGAAAATAATAATTGAGTACCTCAGTTTTAAAAAGACAAAACTGAACAGAGAGATTTAGGTGAGTTGCTCAAGGCAAGAGTGAAAATTAGTGGCAGATTCAGAATGATGACTCTATTTCATGGGCAGCAGTTCTTTGTTCAAATATATTGGGGAGCATTTCCTCACTGTGCTTTGATTTCAACACTTATAAGAGCTTTCTTACAAGTTGTCACATGGCCCTGAAACATATACAGTGATTTTGCTATTTTCCAACTTATTTTAGCATTTCCAGTCTACAGAAATCAAAGCTGTATGTTATTGAGGAAAGACAATATGCAGACCACCCTTTGAGAAAGAGAAAATTTATATCCAGGTGTGGAAGACCTCAATATATTGGATTTGAAATCTTTGGCACATCTAATGTGAGCTACTTATATTTTGTCTTGCAGAATTCATGGGGTTTGTGCACATGAATTTTGAAGGATGAAAAAATTTTACTAATGCCTTTTTCACAAAAACCCCTTCTTCAAACAAATATAAGTGGGATGTCCTTCAGAACACATGGTCGAGTTCAAGATTTGCAAGGGAAGAAAATATGTCAACGTGCCCATAACATCAACCCATAAGAAAGACAGCAAGTCCCTTCTCTCAAGAACTGTAGCCTCCTTGCTGATAACTCTTCCTACAAGACAGTGGAGAACAAGAACGCAGGAATACCTTGCCTAATCCAATAATCTGTCTCTAGCAATGGCCAGTTGAGAAACAGGAAAACACATTAGACCCTGTCCCCAGGAAGACTTCATTCTGTTAAGATTTCATTGATCTCTCAAGACTGAGGATTATAACAGCTCTCAAAGTACTTTTTTAGCATTACATATAATAGTTTCAGCTCCTCTTCTTATCAATAAAAGCAAGCAGTTATTTTTCTAAGCTGAAGTTTACATTAAAAACTGTTTTCAGTGAGGATTGTGACCATCTTAAATCAAGGTTCTAAGGGGAGAAAAAAACCCCATGTCATAAGAAAAATAAATCCCATTTGAAGTTCTTTTAACTGAGTAAGGTAACACTTGGCTAAAAATGTTTCCCTGCTGGTGCTCATTGCCTGTCTACTAGGGTTCAAATACTGAATTGACATTGAACTGCAGAAGTGTAATTGTAGACTGAACCTGAACATGCATCATGGACAACTTCTTTCAGGTAGAGCAGTATACCTGAGGAGTTCCACTGGAATAAACTTTAGCCCCTCTTTTCTTGATTCTGATCCTAAAGAAAGGAAGACATGAAGTGGAACAGTGAACACACTTTTTGTTCTAAGGCAGTGTTTTCACAAGGCCAAGCTCTGCATCCTTGTGCACAATCACAAAGCGTTCATCTTCCCCACCAGTGTTTGGCATTCTGTGGCAATGTGTTACTCCACCTAAATAGGGTGCACATGGAAAATATAGCATATTTAAATCTCTTGTCTGTTTCAATGAACAATCCTTTTATTCTTTGTTTGTTTAGTGAGAAGACAAACACTTCAGATGGTTTCTCTACAGTGTTTGATTTTATGTAGGGGTCATGGAAGCAATTTCCAGGCATTTGAAAGGCATAAAGGTGTCTGGGAACAGTCAGCACAGATTTTGACACAGTATGACATAATAATTCTGCAATGAATTAAGTATTGTTTACACAAGAAGACCATAAGTTGGGTGGAAAACTGACAGGACAATTTTGCTCAAAGTAGCAAGTGAAAAGTTCCTCATGGAGCAATATGAGCAATACTGGGTTCAGTTCAATACTGTTTGTCTTTTCTGATGATGGCATGAAGTTCCCTAGCCTGGAGAAAAGAAGGTTGTGGGAAAGGGTATGGCACATGAAATTTGACTCCAGTCTTCATAAAAGAGAGGTTTTAAAGAAGAGAGAGGCAGACTTTCTGCAGAGCTGTGCAGGGAATGGACAAGACACACTGGGCAAAAGTGGCAAGAAGGGAAACAGTTCTTCAAACTGTGAGTGGTTACAAATTAAAACAGCTTGTCTGAACAGGCTGTTGAAGCTTCACTCTGGGAGATTTTCAAAATTTAGGTGAGCAAAGTACTGAGAAATTTAAGAAACTAGAAGATTCATTCACATTTCAGTGGAAGGTTGGACTTATAACCTCCAGAAGTCCTTCCCAACCTTTTTTTTTCTATAACTGTACATATTGCCTATGCCTTCATCTAAGTGTCTGATTTCTAATGCTAATAATCCCAGTCTTATATTTTTTGTCTTCTGTCTTGTGACCCAGCCCCAAGTAAGAGGCAATGCTTACTTTTATTATTTGTCTGAAATCTCTCTCTCCTTGAGAAGAGGCACTTATTTAATCTTCTAGTTTTTGGTCCTTATCTATATCTGGGACATACTAATGTTTTCTGGTATCAGTTTTCTGGTATCTTCTGAGCCTCGTACCTCTGTGGGACCACATCAGCCAACCTCTGCTCCATGTGGTCTGTGGAGACTGCTCACTCCATCTTTCTAGACTACTGACCTTGCAGTTTCATAATTTCCAATTGTATTGTTTAGAAAATTTGATCGTATTGGGCCTGAAATGAGAATATACTTCCTCCTGTGCTCTGTATTGGCTAAATATACTTAATGTACCTTGATGAGTCATTAACCAAGAGTTAACATCTCACCACCATTCTGTAATTAGACAGTGAGGTGGGCACCAAGAAACAAATTTATTCTGTAGAAAAACCATGAAGTGACAAAGGGTGAATCATTCTCTTAGAGTTCTGTCTGAGGCACAGGGTCCCCTGGGGAACCCTAATCAAACCTGTTGAAAAAAATAAAGACCTCTATATGGCTTTATAACTGTGAAGAGAATCACTACGGGATCTGATACCTCATAATCTCATTGTGGGGAGAGAGGTTTATTAATGAATGCTGAATTAATTCACGCACTGAATTTTTAGACAATTAACCGTTGGGTGGAAAAAAAGGAAATTAAAAGCAATTGCCTTATTTTTGTTTGAATGTGATTAACTGAAAAGATGATATAGTATTCAGTATATTAAAAAATATCCTATGAATATTTAGCAGGCATACTTAATCAACTGAGAATGCATGCTAGTCAATGAATCAGTCATTTTTTGAGGCCTTAGGTACTCCTAGAATAATGTATTGAAGCAGACTGAACTATTGAAATGTTGTTGGGTCAATTATCAATTTATCATAAAATTCCAGAGTCTTCATGTGCATAATAGACAGCAAACTTGAAACCAAATTTTGCAGTATATTGAGTATATAAAACAAACTTGGAAATGTTCTGAACATGATGTCTTTATAGACAGAATGGGCAACAAAGATTTCCTTACAACCTGGAATACAACAGACACACATACAAGCACAGACTCATAGAGTCACAGAGCATCTTGAGTTGGAAGGGATCCTCAGGATCTTCGAGTCCAACTCCTGGCCTTGCACAGGACCAGTCCCAAAACTGAATTCTGTTCTTATTCAGGTACTAGATCATCATGTTTTCCAAACAGTATCTGTGATCTGCTGGACATTTACCACTATCCAGTTACCTATCTATGTCTACCATAGAAAATTTTGGTGGATGTTACACGATCTGCTAACTCTAAATCTTTCCACTGAGGTAAATTGACAGTCCTCACCAAGTCACTTGAACTTAAAAGTAATAGTTGGTAAAACCACTTCAACAAAAGAAAAGTAAATATAAGTAAGACTGGAGAACTTGCCACTTCAGAACAGGATGCTGTAAAAACAGCTGAGGCCTTCCAGAAGTTAGAGCAATTCTCAGCTATTCAAAAATGTTCTAGCTGTTAGTTATAGGTCGTTATGTTATGACAACATGATGGATCTTTATAATATATTTTGTTTAATCTTTGACTTTGCACTCACCATCAGCTGGGGTCACTATGATGTTATGGGTTCCCCTAGGTGGGCCTAAATTCGGGCTCTGAAGTCTGGACTAGGCCGAAGCTGTCAGCTGACTTGAGCTGGGCTGAGCTAACAGCTGACCTCTTCTAGCCAGTAATTTTGTATTCCATACCACATTATGACATCATCTCCAGGGAAGTAGGAACCAGTGTGGGAGTGGTTAAGGCAGTCGCTTCTCAGCCCTCCTCTTGGGAGGACGCACGATGCTGTCCCAGGGGGGATGGAGAGGACCAGGCCCACCACTGGCTCACAGGGTATCTCAGGAAAGTAAAATGTGTTGTTCTGGGTCTCTCCTTTCTGCTTGAGTTTGTCTCCCTGGGGAATAAGGTTTTTCTTAAGTAATGTGTAGTTAGGACAGTAGAATTTGTGTGTTCGTTAAGAAGTGGGGACTTTGTTGTTGCAGACTTGTGTGAGTGTATATTTGTACTCTCTTCTAATTGTCTCTTCCTTTCTGTAAAAATATATGTAGTTTTAGTATAAACGTGATTTGAAGTGTTTTTTTTCCTTTCCCCTCTCTTTTCCTCCCTTTCCCTGGCGTTAGGAGGGAGGCTTTTCTCTCTGTGCTTGGGGGGGTTGGCAGTTGCTTATCTCAAACCAAGACATGTGGTCAAAAGGTCCAGCCGTGACAGCTTTGAATGAACTGTGGTTCTCCCGTCTTAACAAATCTCTGACAGCTTACAGATCCCTTCTAATTTCTGAATCCTTTATCAACAGAAGTCCTTTCCAGAGCTTTATCTTGTGTGCCTTAGTTTCCTCCCTTATACTATCAGCAATACCTATATCTTTATAACACTGCTCCATAATATGATTGCTGGGTTAAAGATTAAGTTTATTAAACTGAGAGATAAAAGAGTTGCCCCAGTGAGGACTTGTCTGGAGCAACAATAAAAATTGATGCCTTTCAGTCATAATGTGGATATATACACATGCACACTTAAAGGGTTTCATCATAAATACCATTCAATCATGCTTTATAACAATGAATTTCAAAACTGTATCTGTTTTCTTCTAGAGCTGGCATTCCAAACTGGAGTTGAAATAAAAAGCTGAGGAGAAGAGGGACAAAAAAGAATCATCTCTTTTGCTAAGAAGCAAAGAGCTTCATGAATTGTCAGATTGTATCATCAGAGGTGCATAATACTTTCCATTGACTTCAGCTTCAAGCATTGAGAAGGCATTTAGCTTATACACGAGTTCCAAAGTGCACTTTTTACAAGACTGCAGTAGTATTCTCCCATGCTGAGGTACACAATGAAACTTGTAGTCAATTAAAAACCACACCGACGTGAAAAAAATGAAATGAGAACCTACTTAGATGCACATTGTCATTTACACTACCTGCAGTCAGGTGTGCTTTTTACAATTATTAAGGATAATGAAATCAGTACAGTACCAGCACCTGAATTCTGACTTCCAGAAAGACCTTTCCTAATACTCATTCACCTCAGAATATTTTGTTTCTACAACATTACCAGTTACAGATATCTCATGAGAAAATTGGATGTATTGGTAGGAATCCTTTGATAAAAGAGTATTTGCAGAAAAAAAGATTAGGAGATAGCAAAATTCCCATAGGAACTTCAGAATTTGCTTTATGAATTCAGAAAGAAAATTAAATTTAATGAGACTTAGCTGCTGAAAAGCCAGGTAGCAATAAAATTCCATTATCTTTGTGGAAGTTTTCTCATGTCATAGAACCACTAAAAAATAAGGCTAAAAAGGAATTCAAGGGACCATCCAGGGAAGAGAGACCCAAAGCAAGATAAATTATTGCTGTTTCTTTTTGATAAGTGCTTTTAAGCTTCCTGTAAAAGACATCTAATGATGAAAACAGCACAGATTCCTAAAACAATCAATATTAGCATTAAAATGCTTTTTCCTGATGCCAGGTCTAAATTTTTATCCACACCCCTTGTCTTAGTCTCCATAGATTTTAAGCACAGGTTATTTCTACCTTTATTTCAGCATCTTGCTACCTATATATCTTGGTTGAATTTCTTGTAGACTCAACAAAAATAGGGTATTTTTATCTGTTTTGTTGCTCCTGTGTTTTCTAGATATTTCCTTTGCTTTTCCCGTCAACTGGGTCAACTTATTGAAGTGCAAAGCTGCAAGCCAGCTCAGACTGATGTGTTCACAGTGCTTAGTGGGGTTTAAGCACTGCTTCCTAACTCTTGCTCCAGATCAGAGCCATGCTGCAGTTTATAAACATTAGAAGAGAATTTACTATCAGCAATCATATGATGACTGCTTCCATCTCATAGCCCTCAGGTGTTCTCTGAAGAACTGCTGACTAATTAGCCATTCACCATCCTCTATTTGCTCTTCTTTTCTGCCTGAGAATAGAATGTCAAAATTCCTCCTGTCATTATTTCACCACCCTATCCCCATCCCATGAGAGTTTATTTCTTCAATTTGAAGAGGTAAGTTTTGCTTGTAGTTTTATCCTAAACCTTCTCAGAGTCCCTTTCTGCACAATCAGCAAGTAGGCTCACCTTATGACCCAAGCTGTTAATTCCGATACTACAGCATTAGGATGGATCCTTGTCAAGACTGATGTTAGGTTTCATGTTGTCTGATTTTTTCCACTTGGCCTCCATGGTCTCTGAGAGAGAGCAAGACCCTGGAATTTGGCCTGCTTGCTCAGGACTACAATCCTGCTGGAGCTGACTTTACAAATTTCTTTCACAGCACGGTGATGTGGATGGATGCACTCACCAGCTGCTTTCATTTGTTGATCAAAGTTCTCCATTCTGCCAAGACCGCTCCTATTTAATCAAATCCACATTCCCTGGGGGTAGTGAACATGGAGCATGTGTATCTTTAAAAAAAAAAATGAATAGACTATCATCACTTTTATTCACATGGATGATTTTTTCACCAAGGTGCTGGATGGTCTGTGGAGATCCCAGATGCTCCTTTGGACAGTTTTTTTTCTGAACAAAGTAACAAGTTCTTTTGTTTGTTTGTTTCTTTGTTTGTTTTTGGTTTGGTTTTTTTTTTGTGAGGACACAAGATATATATTCTGGATAACTGCACGTAGCTTGTTTAAACAGAGAACACAATTATATTTCAAATTAAACTCCTCAACAGCATAACTTTTTTTTTTTTTAAATTAATATCTGCTTAGTCTTTACCTCTGAAAACTATCCTGTACCTCTACACCATTTCTGCCATGATCTGGTGAAATAAGACAATCAGTTAGTATCATCATCACTGTAAAATGCACATACCAGGGTTACAGGAAATAAAAGGATGCTAGATTTAATTCTGGTGTATTTTTTTTCAGGAGATGGATATGTTCTTTGGACTGATTTTATTTTTTTATTCTACATTCAGGAAGGTGCTAGCTATTTTAAATGTATTTTTTCTTCAGCAAAGATGAAGGCAGTTGTGACAAGCCAAAAGTGGTCTTACATTGTAGTTTTGATGTGTTTTATTTGGTTATTTATTCAATAAAAGGACCAGTGTACATAGCAACATGTCCAGGCTGTTTTATTGATCATAATACTGGAAATATTAACTTCTGTGTCAATAGGGAAGGGGTTTTTTTAAATTATCAAATATACCAGGTAATCAATTTTTTTCATGTGTTTTCTTCCTAAAGGCTGATCTCTTTTCCAAGTTGAAACCATTTTTATTTTAATACTGTAAACTTCTCAAGGTTGAAAAGTCTTGCAAAAACAGTATGAGCTCAATAATAGTTTAAAAATTACTTTGAAAACCAAGTAGAGCAGTAATTTTTGCTTTAGATTGAATTTGAATATTTAGAGCTACTTTTAATATAGAGAAATAGTTTTCAAAATTGATTTAAGGTAATATGTACCAAAGAGTAAAATAACTCTATCAGCCTATTTACAACTTATCCACAGAAACTTTCTCAGGAAATGTCCTTCATACCAATTCAGTTGTTAAACCTTTAATGAACTTGAATCGACATGAATGTGGTGAGTTTGTAATACAAATATTTAAAACAGCAAGTTGAATAGACAAAACAGTATTAAAGTTTAGTTCTTGCAGTCTACATGGCACAAAATAAATATTTGGGAAAAGTGAAAAAACTGTTGTGGGTATTGTGGGCTGGTATTCAGATCCTGGAGGCTGATGGATGTTTCATTGCCTGTGTTTGTATTCCTCACTCTCCAGTTTCCTGTTATGAAAACAGACAATGTAATAGACCATTTAGATGACCTGTTTTTAAATAATATGTTGATTCTTTGAATATCCTGAAGCATAGTAATTCACTTGAGTGTCAGTTGATTATTACCTGAAACAACATTTCAGAAATATGGGGGGTTTTGTTTGAATATGATTGTCCATGAAAGGAGCACTACTCTTAAGCATATAACCTCTTCTGTCCACAGAGCAGGTAATCAGCAGTGGAGAATCTGAAACAGGTTTTGATAATGCTGAAGCTGATAAGGAGGTTACTACTTAAAGAAGCCTCAAAATTATAAGGAGAGGTGAATGGTTTCAGAAGTTTAGAAAGAAGACATAAGGAAAGTGAGAGCTGAAGGAACAGTAATTACAGCAAAGAGGTATGGGACCATGAATAGAGAGAGTATATCCATGATAGGTGGAAAAGGAGCTACAAGATGAGAAGGTCCTGAGCTTATAAGAGATCTTTTATACATGTTAAAGAAAATGAAGGATCACTGGATATATCAGGGCAGAAGAGAATACAGATCTGTGGCATCTAATGTAATTCAAATTATTTTCATTTGTCGTGTCTTTACATTGTGTGCTTCAGCTTCTGCCTATTCCCAGAGACTTAAATTGTCATTGAGTACCCCGCCCAAGTAGACCCTGCAGAGTTCAAATTACTAACACAGATGTAGCTAGAGAATCTCTAAATTGTACCTCTACATAGGTTCAGCCCTCTCAGTTAATATGCTTTCCCTTCATCTTTACATCCTCATATTTTGGGGATAGCTATGAGATAAGACTGTTTCATTAATTATGTAAGTCTCCAGTAGCTGAGGAGATAAGCTTCAATATTGTGCTGTGCTGTGCATGTTCAATAAGTCACAAGTGAACAATACATTCTTTTCATAACTTGGACAATGATTTTTTGAGGGTTTTGCAAGACTTCAACATTTTCAAGACTGGCATGATGATTAGCAGGTTTTAAGTACTTTGAGCACCATTATATGTATTTCCTTGAAGTTAACATTTTTTAGCCAAGAAACTGAAGAAGGGTGCTGAGTAAAGGTGCGGTGATGTGTCCTTTTTGGGAAGATACCTGCTTTTACTCTTTTTAATCACAACAAGTTAAATAAGGAGAATAAGCTAAAACTCACAGTTTAAGAAGAATTTCAAGGGCTGGGAATAGAGAACATTATAAAATTTATCCACTATATCAAGACTAGCAACTCCTTTGGAGACCTGTTATTGAATTAATTTTCCCCTCTATTGGTACAGAGTGGATTTTTGTCTCACTCCACTGACTGTATCAAGTATAGTGCTACTTCATGTACTTCTTCACATCCTGTTTCAAAGCCAGAATCATCAGATTTGGTCACTGCAGATGGATTGCAATTATAGAATCAGAGAATCACAGGATCACAGAATTGTTAGGGTTGGAAGTGACCTCAAAATTCATCTAGTTCCAACTTCCCTGCATTGAGGAGGAAACCTTTGTAATATTACCTTCTATGACAGTTACAGTTATTGAATTTTATATCCCAAATTTTGCAGTTTTGGAATAGTGACACCTGCAAGCAGCTGTGTTCAACCACTCTACGAGTATGTGTGGATTTGCTTTCTTTTATATGAATATGATATTTTCCTAGAATATGAGTGAAGAATGACATCCTCCTGTTGAACCAGTTTGGGCATATTCTTTAATTGTGATCTCTAAAACTTTTAAAATTATTATTGTGTGGAAAACAAAAAAACAAATTAAAAAGCCCCATAAAATCAGCCCCCAAACCATTAGAATCATCAAAATATAATTACAGTTTCAGTGGGTAAGGTGAGATGTCTTATCTTGACTGACTGGTAAAGATGAAGCTTTAGTTTAATTTTATCTGGTCAAGGACTCTGAGGAAGTATTAGTAAGAAGGCAGGTTTAACTTCATTATTTTGACACAGTTCCAGTTGCTTACATTAACCTGAATAAAAATAATCTTGGAAGGTAAATTTTTGAATGACATGGTCTCATATTTGTGTATTAAAAGCGTGTTCATGGAACACCATTTGATAGGTGAAACGGCAAGCATGCAGTTCTCATTGCTGTGCAGTTAACGGCATGATTTCAAGGATGTCATTTAGAGTAGGTATTGAAACTAAACTACATCAAATACAAAAGGTGACTCTTCGGTCTTTCAAGGGAATTCATTAGCAAGTCAACAGAATAAGGTATTTTGGAGAAAAATATTTCCTTTTTTTTTCATCTTCAGGTCAAGAATCCTGAAGATAGTTAGTGATAATTTACTAAAGAATACTCCAAATAGCATAAAACCTGATGTTTAAATGAAAACAGAGTAGGGCTTCCCTTCCTTTTTGAGTAAATGATGACTACTTTAGTGGGAGTGGAGGGTTGTTGTTATTGTTGTTTATCTGTTTGTTTGTTTGAATATGAGCACAGCCTTTATTGTAAAAAAAATATAATTCCATCTTTCATTAAAGTGTCATAATTTTTGCTCTCCTTTGGAGACACATTGGTAATTACTTCAACTGCTTTTAACACCTATTAAGACTGGTGATCCACATGGCCACTTCATATTAAACAATTCATAACTTTAGACCAACCACTGAAAATTGTTCATCCATAGAGTGCTGACCTCAACAACCCTTTGAATCTCTAAAGAAGATCACCAGTCTATAAGACTTATATACTATAATTATGTATAACTTTATCATTTATAAGCTTTAAATTAGATCAACCATATATTAGACTTCATAAAAATGAAAACTTATTCATCAGATTAAAAAGTAATAAAAATTAAATTAACCATATTTGGCATTTACCTCACTACTAAAGAAAGCAATTAGGATTTTAGACTTTTAAGAACAATGGGCTTAGCTGGTATCATCTCTTTGGATTTTTACAGTAAGTTTGATGGAGATATCCTATTTTAATTCTTAGATCAAATTCTAATCTCCTTCACAGTTATAATAAATCATATATAAATGTGGTTCATTTGAGTTACTTCTGTTTTGCACACATAAAAGTGGCAGCTGAACAAACTTTGGTAATCTTTTGACACAAAATCAGAATAAGAATTCCAACATGTGTCTTGTACCATAAGGTAGATAAGTCCACACATAAAAACTGTCTTTCCAACTCATGACTTTGGGGAAATAAAACCTCTTTAGTTTGGTCAAGTTACAATCCAGCTTTTCTGGCTGATTTCAGGTTTACCTTTTGAAACACAAAGTTAAGATACCAAAAACGCACATAAAAAAGTGGATCTAAGGGTGGGTGCAGGAATTATCCCATACAGAAAAAAGATTGAACAAATTTGACTAATGTATTCTGGATAATTTGATTTCTATTTTTCTGTTGCTGTTTTTTAAAAATCATCTTGTTGTAGGTACTTCCTACTTTTAGGTAAGTTACAGGTTTTATTTCTGGATTTGTATAATTTTAAAGCTCCTAGTTATCGCAATGGGGAATTTTTATCTCTTACACTAAGACAACTGAACTCTATTTTCTCATGACTGTGCCTTATGCTGATTTTTCTCCATGAGAAGAGCCTCTTTTTAAACCTCTACCCTAAAAAATGGAAAGAACAGGAGAAACTGAAGCTCTCAGAATACAAAGTCTTTGTCAGAGCTGATAAATGACTTGTTGGCCTTAGCCTATGACACTGAACCTAAGAAAGGGCATTCTCCTGTGCCCCAGTCAGTCCTGAGCAGGATCCATCAACACTGACATCAGAGAATACTCTATGAGCATTAAACATCTAATATTTGACAGCTGTACAAAACTGAACCTCCCAGAGCCATGGAATCCACCCCTTAATCATAAAAGTCAGTGAAACCAGAAGGCATTCTTATAAACAGTTTCTTGTCATAACAACCATACTGGTGAATACTGTTTCTGGTTTATTTCCCCTCTCACTTATCAGGGTAAGAACTCAAGCAGCATTCTTGCCTTCATGCAACAAGTGACTGGTGATAGGTGTATGCATGGGTATGTTTATTTCTTACAGAATTTATCTGAAAACTATCTGACAGGATAGTTCCTCACATACTTAAAACAGCCCCTGGGTGAACAACTTTGTTGTCTTAAAGATCACACGTGCATATATTTCATAGTTTAGAAGTTGTACGTTAAGTCTTGAGAGCTCATGTTGTTTTCACCTAAATTTGTCATGTGAATTTGAAATGTAGCAATCTGTGTCACCTTGGGATGTTTGTATTGGGATGCTTTATTGAAACTCTACTCTGACAGGGAAGAGATGAAGTATTATCTTAGATTCAAAGATTTTGAAGTCAGGCAGAATTCTACAACCAGCTAATGTGTCTTCCTGTGTACAACACAGGACCTGCATAACATGAGGAGCTGTAATTTGGGCAGGCTGCCTAATCTGACATTGGTTTAAATTTGGCAGTGATATGACCCTCAGGCAGCAAGACATTTTGCTGGAAATGCTATAAATATATATTGTTCAGAATTGAGACTGACAATATTCAATCACTTTTATAGCTGATAGTGAAATAGGGTTGCTGTTTTCTTAATGATAATGTAACACTTTAATGACGTAATAATTTAAATCTATTGGACTTGATTTGATATTTAGGTTACTTTCAGAATTTGATAATAACTATAATTATTTTGATTTTTTATACATACTTTATGATTTTTATAGTAATATATATTAGTTAAAATATGCTGTGGTGGTGCATTCCCATACCCCTCCTTACACCCCTCCCCTGCCATAGGCCATGGTATTATCTGAGAAAACTCTCTAGGTCTCAGTCTTGACAACACCAGAATTGAGGTCCTTGGAGTTTATCAGGAATACTGCTTGTTCCCAGGAGTTAAGTGTTGTCTAAAGAGGGTTTTTTTTCCTGAATAACAATCCAAGTGGAATAATACCTTTTATTCTCACACTTTCAAAGTGTGAGAATGTAAAGTGTGGTCAAGGTGAAAGATCATTATGACTAAAGCCCACTCTCTTGTGACCCTATAAATAGCAGTGCAAACAAGACCTGTTGAGCTGTCCTGGACTGCAACAGGCTGTGACCAGCAACTCCCTGTGCTGGGATGCCTCTCAGAGTTACTGACTTCCATGTTCATTGTTTCCTGGAGGACCATTGACTGATGGATCCTGGGCTGATATCTCACTCCTTGAAACTCAATCCCTGGCTTGTTGAGATGAGTGCAAAATCATTCAAAGTGAGTGTTTTAGGGAACTTAAAGGAAATTTTTCACAGGTACTTTGTATGGATTCTTTTTATCTGTGTGCATATGCTAAATGAAACGTGCTAAGGATACTGCCATCTTAAATTCTGAAGTACTTTAAGTTACTATTATAGCATAGTAAATCATATATGGATCCTTATTAAATGCTCTTAAAGTGTAAAGTTAAATGCTGTCAAGTCATAAGTAAGTGTTTCCAGGCCTTTAGATGGTATCTCTCTTTGTCCTTACCCTTTCTGTCCTTTCTTTTACACACTCAACTGCCCTCCTCCACTCACTGTCCTTCCGCCCCCTGGGCCTCCACATTCATGGTCTTGTGTTCATTTTAGTTCTGACTGACAGTGATTTTAGATTTTTGTGTGCTTTTTTCTTGGCATATTTTATCTATTTTGTAAGTAGTAGAGTGAACCTTGCCATGAACTCTGTTTTGCCTGCCATTTTCTTTATGTTAAACCTGCTTTCACTGATACGTTTGTTGGTGATTTTTTGAGTGTCCTTTAAACACTTCATGACATATGTGGAATGACAAATCTAAGTTTTCTATGAACTTCTGTACAGTAGGTGATGGTTTGGAATTTGATAGATCCCTCAAGCAGATTGCTGAGATGAGAGAAAACTCTGTGACTCAATTGGCACATGCAGAATTGCCCTAATAGGTATTTGCAGTAGTATCTATAATGACATTTTAAGGACAAATGTTTTGTATTGATTACTTTTCCAAGTAATGAATAGAAACTGCAGACTATGGATTCTCAGTTTAAAGTTTTCACAACGGGACACTCGAGTGTTATGGCCCAGCAGAAAAGGACCTAGGGATGTTTGACAGTCCTGAACATGAGCCAGCATGTGCCCAGGTGGCCAAGAAGACCAATGGCATCCTGGACTGTATCAAAAACTATGTGGTCCAGCAGGACCAGGGATGTGACCATCCTTCTGTATTGACCACTGGTGAGGCCACACCTTGAGTCCTCTGTCCTCTTTTGGCCCCTCACAACAAGAAAGACCTTGAGGGGCTGGAGTGAGTCCAGAGAAGGGCAACAGAGCTGGTTAAGGGTCTTATGAGGAGCAGCTGAGGAAGCTGAGAGTTTTTAGTCTGGAGAAAAGGAAGCTTAGGGGAGATCTTATTGGCCTCTAAAACTGCCTGAAAAGAGGCTGTAGTGAGATGAGTGTTGGTGTCTTCTTCCAGGCAATGAGCAACAAGCAAGGGGAATAGTCTGAAGTTGGAACAGGGGAGATTTAGATTGGATTTATGAAAAATTTCTTCACCAAAGAGACATCAAGCATTTGAATGGGCTGATCAGGGAAGTTGTTGCGTCACAATTCTGGGAGGTATTCAAAAGATGAGTATATGTGGCACTTAGGGACATGGTTTAAGGGTGGATTTGGTGGTGTTAGGTTAAAGATTGCACTCAATGGTCATAAGGGACTTTTTCAACTCAAATGATACTATTATGTACTATTTCAAATAGATGACTAATTTTTGTACTCTGCAATGAGGCAAATTATTTTCCAGATTATGTTATACATTCAAACTTGTTTCCTTCTTGTTGCTCGTCTGTTTATTTTTTTTTTCCTTTTATGTTTGCTTTTATGTTTCTTCTACCTGATAACAATTGTAAATCAGCTGTGGTTTATTGCTCTGCCTTTTCAAGTCTTTTCTGTTTTCTAGTGATTCTATGTTATATATTATGATAATGTTATAGCACTTACACTTTATCTTTCTCCTTCTATTTGTTCCCTGTTCTCACATATTTTGCTTTCCTATGTATCTTTTCTGTGTGGTCTTCAAATATTATTACACAATCTGATTATTTGGCAGTATTAAAGATGAATATTTAAAGTTATATACTCTTTGTATTATGACCATGATATATCAAATATCCCAAGACAATATAAATATTGTAAGTATTAGATTTCTGCTATGTTTAAACATTGTTGTTGGAACTAACACCTCAGTGGATTGAAAGATTTCCTTTTAGAGATTTCATGACACTCTTTCATCTTAGCTTTTAATCTTTCATTCTAACTCATCTTCCTGTTTTATTTTGCTATTGATAGGTGTCTTGGGTTGAGCTGGCAAAATGCCAACTGCCCAACACAGAGTTTTAGAGTTTCCCTCCCCCTTGCTGAGAAAAGGGAGAAAGGAAAAAAGAAACATAGAAACTCAGAACAGGTTTAAACCCAAACTGATTAAATATATTTATACAGAAAATAGAAAAGTAAAAGAAAACTATACTATAATACACTTACACAAGTTTTAAATAACAAGAAATAACTCCCCATCGAATGCAAATCCCACCATTCTAACTACAAATCACTCTGGAGAACTCAATTACCCAGAGACAGACCCCAGCAGAGACAATGACTAAGCACAAACATTTGACTTCCCTAAGATAACATGGTGGTGAGAAGGTGCTGGGCCTGGGCCTGCCGTCCCTCCTGGGACAGCACAGTGCGTCCTTCTGGGACCACAGCTTGAAGGAACTAAGCCCCTCCCACACCAGCTCCTGCACTTTGAGATGATGTCAGAATATGGTATGGAATGCTATTGGCCAGTAGTCAGCTGTCAGCTTGACCAGCCCAGCTCAAGTCAGCTGATAGTTTCAAGCCTAGTCTGAAATCTAAAGCCTAAATTTAGGCCTACCTACCTAAACCCATAAGAGTAGGTCAGTACACATAGACCAAAACTGCTTGTTATCATACCTTACATCTTTCCAACATATTCTGAACCCTGCCCTCTTACCTCTGTTAGGAAGGTTTTGGTAGTTGGCATATTATTTGCAGATTCTCATACCACTTGCCATATATTTTCTGTTCACTCGGCTGCTCATTGTTCCAAAAGGTCTATAAAGATAACAATAGCAAATGTGACAAGAAAAATAAAAGCTCATTATCTTCAGAGATTGCTAATACTCATAAAACTGTAGTAAAGCTTTGTCAGATCCTGCAGATACTTTTTGCTTCCCTTAACTATGTAGTCATTGAAGAGAACATCCATGACTGCAGTGTAGACATCTATGTTTGAACCAAGCAGGCCAGACTCATTTTAAAATAAAGAGGGAGGAATGGGCATTTCTAGGTACTAATTTGTCTTCACCTAGTTTAGATATATGAGGAAAGAGGATACAAATGACAATTTAGCAGTGCCTATTTCTCTCCCCAAACTACAGGGCCAGTCTGTAAAACTAATCGAGTTTACAGAGGTCTGCACTAGATAACTAAAATTAGGTGAGATGAATCCCACTTCTAGCAGTAAATTGCAAAAGCTCAACAAAGAAACATATGCACATGCAAGACATTTGAGAGGAATGTCTTGGTTATGCAGACTTTCATGCTTTGACAAATGATATTTTTCAAGAATAAAAGTGTATTTCTATTGTAAACTTCCTGAGCTTTTTTTCCTGTTAGACAGGTGTATGCTCTTATCTCAGAAGTTTTGCAAGTAAAACGTAGTAACAAAGGAGAGAACAGACTGTTGGATGTTTCCTTGTTACAGTTAAATGAATTCAAGCTGATTTCTGGGATGGTGTTGTCTAGCAATAATATGAGCTATTGACAAAATGCTCCTCCCCTTCTCATAAGCAAAGGTGAAGCAATAGGGAGATTTGGATACACAGGGTGGTGTTTTTAAAGGGATGCTTCTGGGACACTGCATTTTGTTCATCACTTTGCTGTGGTCAGTGCTCAAAAGTGTAATTTATGCTCTTATATCTTAGCAATGGTAGAACTCTCAATTGCAGAATTGGTTTACCTCATACTAGCAGTAGGTGATGTCACTTGTTTGATCTCACTAATAATCAGAGATACATACATTTAAAACATTGAAACTTAGATAACATATGTATGTACATTATCATTCCTTTTTATGTATATTGTACTGGTTGTATATGCTGTATGTTTATACTGCAAAATGTGAGACTTAAGCCCTGTGCATCACACATTTGCATTTCCTCATTGTAAACTAGAATATTGGGCTCATTTTGTAAATGAAATATAAATTCACATGGTTCAGGATTTAATAATTTTAATACAAGGAGGGATAATTCTGATCATTTAGTCTGACCTACTGCCTAATGCATGCAGAGAATTTTGCTGAGTTTCAATGTTTTTTGAAATAAACAACACAAATGAGGATGTCCAGAAATAAATTTGATTGAGGAGCTGACTGGTAGATACATAATTTTGTAGATCTTTATGCCAATGTAGATATCCCAAAACCAAAACATAACAACCACATACAGTTGCACCATTTGTTCATGTAACCTCCTTGAATAGCCTTTCCCTCACCCTAGGGAGTAAAATCTCATCCTACTTACAGATTTCTCTGCTACAAAAGCATTTTCTTATCATATGGGTGAGCTCATGCTTCAGCTTTCCCTCTAACGTGCCACTAACTCACCACTAACTCCCTCACCTCAGATACATTAAAAACAAGCTAGTGGTGTTTGCTTCCAAAAATCTTGTATTTTCAGTCCCCAAACAATCCCCAAGACTTCAAGTCCTTAGATTGGGTCTAGCCTGTTTGAAAGATCTCCAGAATGCATGAACTAACAACCTGCCCAGAAAATTGTCTTCATCCTTCAATATCTTCATATCAGAAAACTGATATTTATTTGCTGTAATTTAAGCCATCTATTTCTCTTTTCTGCCCTGGTTATGGGGTGAGAAGGAAAGATTGCTCTAGATCTCTGGATATACGGGGACTAATGCTGTGTACCCTTAACAGTTTGGGTTTTTTCTTTAGAGACATCTGGGTCATGTATTATAGACCAAACTCCTGATTTTCTTCAAAAATTTAAATGCTTTCCTTCTTCTAATCTCTTAAAGTTGGAAAAACTCCAGAAACAACTTGTTTCACTAAGACCTTTTAGCCAGGCTAACAAAATAGCTACAAAAATAAAAATCTTGCTGTTACGATCCTTTCAGCTGCTGTACATCACAGTAAACAACAATTTTTTCCACTCACCTTGCTATCTACAAATATATTTAACTGTCTTTCATTGTTTCACATGCAGATCATGAGTTTTCTGTGCAAAGGACTATTTTTTGTGTTTGGATTTCCCAAATTTACAAAGGTGGTACATTTTTCTGACTTGAGGCCTGAAGCAGTATCCTAGTGCAATCTCTATCATTTGTAGGCATTGTTCTTCTCTGTTACTGGTGTTTCTACATAAGGCAAATAATTCAAAATGTAATTAGTGATATATATGTGTTATGGGTTCACCTAGGTGGGCCTAGATTTGGGCTCTGAAGTCTGGACTAGGCCGAAGCTGTCAGCTGACTTGAGCTGGGCTGAGCTAACAGCTGACCTCTTCTAGCCAGTAACTTTGTATTCCATACCACATTATGACATCATCTCCAGGGAAGTAGGAACCAGTGTGGGAGTGGTTAAGGCAGTCGCTTCTCAGCCCTCCTCTTGGGAGGACGCACGATGCTGTCCCAGGGGGGATGGAGAGGACCAGGCCCACCACTGGCTCACAGGGTATCTCAGGAAAGTAAAATGTGTTGTTCTGGGTCTCTCCTTTCTCCTTGGGTTTGTCTCCCTGGGGAATAAGCTTCTTCTTAAGTAATGTGTAGTTAGGACAGTAGAATTTGTGTGTTCGTTATGAAGTTGAGGTGGGGAACTTGTTGTTGCAGACTTGTGTGAGTGTATATTTGTACTCTCTTCTAATTGTCTCTTTCTTTCTGTGAAAAATAAATGTAGATTTAGTATAAACGTGGTTTGAAGTGTTTTTTTCTTTCCCCTCTCTTTTCCTCCCTTTCCCTGGTGTTAGGAGGGAGGCTTTTCTCTCTGTGCTTGGGGGGGTTGGCAGTTGCTTATCTCAAACCAAGACAATATGTCTATGAGGAAGTTTGAAGAAGCTGTTAAGATACTCTTAGTGGAATGACATTAATGCCACACAGCAAATTCACTGTCAGATTTATAAATGCAGAGAGAGAGAGAGAGAGAGAGAGAGAGAGAAAATCTATGTATTTTTGAATAGGAGTTTGAACTTGTTTAGTGTGTGCTATGGTTAAGTTTTGGTCCATTAGCAGCACTGCTATTATAAATAAATGATAATGATAATCCATTACCTTTTGATGTCTGTCTTAAATTGTTGCACAACAATAAGAATATGAAAAAACAGGTTGTTGTGAATTTGGGCTTTTATGCACCAATATATGTATTAAAAAAAGAGGTTTTTGATATTAAAGATATAATGAGGATTATACCTGTCATCTGAAAGTTATTCCAAGTATAACCTTACTCATTTAGTTGTATGAGTAGGAAAATATTCCTGGCTACTAGTTTGTCATGCAAAACTAATTGAATTAAAACTGATTCTAAAAAAAGAAATAAATGTAAGAGGTAGTTGTCAGCATTTTGTGAAATGTGAATGCTTTCTTGAAATAAGTCATGTCAAACTGCTCTTTCCAGTAAGACAAGTTATAGATAAAAAGCCATCCTGTAATATGTCACTGATAGTCTTGGCAGGTTGTGCTGTAACCCTGATTCATTTATGTGTATATATATATGTGCATGTGTGTGTGTTTATGTGTAAATATATATATATATATATGTATGTATATATGTATATATATGTGTGTATGTGTGTGTGTGTGTGTGTGTGTGTGTATATATATATATATATGTATGTATATATATGTATGTATATATATACAGGTCTGTTAAAAACCAAGGGCTTGGTTCTGACTGTAATTATTGCTTTCTGTGATGCTACCCTGAATTTTCACTGCTCTAAAGGAGAACTGATTGACCCTCATGAAATTGCTAACAATGTTTGGACCAGTTTCATGTTATATGAAGATTTTGTCACCACTTTGGTCTACACACACTATTAGATTTTGTTCACTGCATTTTAGCACTATGAAGGAGTTTATGCAGGTTGTGATTTTCTCAACTAGGTGTATTACTTAAAACTATTTGACAAATACTTCTGCCAAACATCTTGATCTTAAAACAATTTGCTAAAGATGTTTTCTTGTAAACATCCTGTCTATGAAGTATGATTGTAATTTCATTGGTTTTGACTTTTTTTGACAGATCATGTATTTTTTATTTTATTTTCTGACGTCTTACTGTATGACACATAATTTGGTTTCTGATTAAAAACCTCTCAAATGCCAGAAAATAAGTATAATTTAATATTCTTTGCAAACACTTTCAATCAACATTGATTCCGGTAGCTACATTTAGTAGATTATTCTATCTTTACCAACTTTGAATAGCCATTTATGCTATGGCAGCCTTACTTGCCTCTGTGAGAAGGCACAGAGAATAAGAATTTAGTCAAAACAAGTGAGTGCATTCCAGCTCTTAACAACTGGAACATGTAATCATGGCATTTTCTAGTCTGAACAGAAACACTGGGGGACCAGCACTCTGAGGTCATTTAATAAGGGAGCTGGAAGGAGGGGATTTGTGTGATGACATGGTCAGTATCCAAGTGATGCTGATTGTGGATTCTGTGGTAGGATATTGAGAACTCACTCCATGAAAAATTGCTGTTTCAAAATAAGCAACATGCAAACTCCCTAAGCATTTAAAAAATACTTGTCTGGTGGATGCATATATTCATATACACTTGCATAATCATGCCCACATATGAACTTGGAAGATTGTTATACTAATGAATTTTTGTCCTACTCATTCTGCTTATTAAGAATCCTTGGGTAATGAATTGAGATTTAGAATTCAATTCAGATTGACAATATTTTTATCTTTATTGACATATAATTTAAAGGCAGAAGGGACAAATACCATAACATGTAAAAATGTTTCTGGACTCAGTAGTAACCCCATTGATTTATTTCATCTCACTGAGGTACTACTATAACAGCACAAAAAGTGGTGGAAAGTTCAGAGACATTAATCTTATCTATGCACTGAAACTCTGAAAAGATAGAGAAAGGAGGACTGATGAATGCTGCTTCATTAAGAGAATTTTAAAATGCAATTTGTCTTCATGAAAACGAGGGATTACACTTTTCCAGCTTTCTTCTGAGCCTGTTGGAAATATTTTTTAAGCAATAATCTTTGGTGCAGAATATTCCTTATGGTAGGATGGTAATTATTATAGAAAAGAGGTATGTCCTGGTCAATCTGTTTGTGAATCACAGCAGCGGAAAATCTTAGAACTGCAGATTCAGATTTCCTAAATATGATTATGTGATATCAGAAATTAAAATGCCTTTTAACTAACTTGGGCCTATGTTCAGTAGATTACACAGAAGATTTTCATAGTGCTTAAGGCTAATGGTGCAGGTGATGAGCTAAATCTTGATTAGTTCTTGAAATTTGCAAGAATCCAAAAGCTTTTTCCTAACGGAATATTAGATGTTAGAATAACTTTCTCATAGAATAATGGATACTCTTGCTGTTACTCACTCCTTAATTCCAGACTTCCTAAGAGGTCTATGACAGGACTGTGCAAAATGTGGAAGAAAAAAAAAGAAATGCAAAGGTACAGGTATGACATCAGGAAACAGAGACCAAAACCTGTCTGGGCAAACGCATCTTGCTGGGATAATGAGGTTTCAAAAACTACTTTGCCTGATTGCTCATTTCCTGCCTTATCATGTATAACCCTTAGACATACAGGGATCTGAAACCAAAGCTGATGAGGCCAATGGACAGATTCTTGTTAATGTAAATATGTAATAGACTAGAACTTAGAAAAGGAGGAGTGGTAGAGTTGACAGTGCTGGGTTAATGGTTGGACTCAATGATCTTAGAGGCCTTTTCTAACCTAAGTGATTTTCTGATTCTAAGAGAATCATCATTGTCTATCACAATAAAAGCTTCCTGTTTTCCTCCTTTTCTAGACTTGGATTTTCAGTCTTCTGCTCAGAGGCACCTTTCCATATTACTCTGCCTCATCTCTAATACAGTTGTAGTGGCAGAAAAGGCTAAGGGAGAGGGCACTAATACAATACCTCTACTGGTTTGGGCTTTTATGTCCCTTTTCTGCTGCTATTATTTTTTTATTCCTTTTTTCCCCCCATCTTTTGTATGCTCCTTTTTTGTGTATCAGTTCACACAAAAAATTGTTTCATTCTTCTGCTAAAAGTCTCAGTTCTTCTGCATAACGTAACAGTTTATTCCTAAATAACCACACTAGCTCTGCTTGGTACCTTCCCTTCTCATGATGTCTTTGCAGTGCATTCTGCATAGCAATTCCCTATGCAGACTGAAGTCTGTTTTTCTAAAAGTCAGAGTCCTAATGCTGCTATCCAGCTTCCCACCTTTGTCTTGATTTCACCTCAGTTTGGAGCTGTTTTCTGTGACCACTGCCACCTTGGTTTTCCCCATTTTTGAGCAGTGGGTCAAGTTCAGCATTACCCCTGATTGGTCATTCAAGCATTCATTTAAGGAAACTATTACCAGTGTGATCTTGGAGCCTCCTGAACCATGTACCCAGTTCTATATTATCTCCCTAGAGATGTTCAGTTGGTTCAAAATCCCTTGTAATGGGAGGATCTGAAAGTGGGAGACTGTTGTTAGAGAAAGTCCCCTATGTCCTCATCGTGATACCATCTGTACTACATCCACATATCAATAACACCTTCATGACAATTATTCTTCAGGTCCAAAATTTAAAGAGGATAATTGCATTTAGTACATTATTTCAGTGGGGTTTGGGTCTGGTTGCTCCAGACATCATTAAATATACTGGAGAAATGAACCTGCCACACTGTATGTTTTACATGGCTGTGTCACTTATCTCACCTTCACTAAATTCTTCATCTCCACCTCCACTACCAGTACTGTTCTCCTAATGTTTAAGCCTAGGCAGTGTTGTACAGTAGGCGGAGAGATACTGCAAAATAAATTTAAACTTTTGGATATAGGAAATGGAGTGTAGTATTGAATAGACAAAAATTATTCCAGGCCTAGGCAGAAAGAATCTAAAAACAAGACATAAGCAGCCATGCATAAAATGTCTGAAACCACAGAGGAAAAAGCCGACAAGATGAGTGGTAACAAGGTGAGCAACATATCAAAGTGAAAAAAATTCCCTCTAGAGAAGACAAGATGGATGAAGGAAGCAAGTAACTGTATGTGTGAGTGTGTGTTTATTATACTCATCTGTGCAAGACCTTCAGGGAAAAGATCACTGAAACTATCAGAAAATTCACTGTTATTATGGACTAATGCCTCTATCAGATAAAGGACACTGGTGAAATTACAAGTGTATCTTCTCCCTTTCCACTCAGTATATAAAGTCTCATGATGCAGATAAGCTGAATCCCTCAGTCCTGGAATAATCCAGAGAGTTCAAGAAAATGTAGCATGTACAGGACCTGTCAATCCACCTGTGGAAGTGTTATAAAAGTGTGCTGGAGATTGGAGGTGGGTGGTGGGGTGGGGGGGTGGAGCACCTGTGCATCCCTTTGCAAGGAGAAAAGCAGGAAACAGATCACAGTAAAAACAGGAAGCCAGGGGCAAACTTATCTCTTCTCTTTTTTGCCTCGTATCCTGCATTTTTATCTGAAACCCTCTTCTGTGGCTTGTCTAAAGCTTAAGACTTTTTTTGGACAGGTGAGCTCAACATACACTGTAGTGTCTTCCACTATTGCAATCATCTGGGTGCTTGGATTTCAGCTCCAGAAACTGCAAAGGCTCTGGTAACAGCCCAAAGTCAGTGTAAGCACTATAACATTTGCTTTACATCACATTGTGTATGTCTCATTTGCTTTGATTAGGGGCTGTTTCAAAGCTCCCAAAGTTTGAATGTTTGTAATGCCACAACTCTGAAATGAGACAGCAGTTGTGGCATTGTGACTCTTTGCTAATTAAAAAATTAAATTTGGAGCCATATTCATTGTAGATGTCTCTTTTTTTCTTTTTTTTTTTTTCTTTTTTTCCCCCCCTATAATTTAAAGGGAGTGATTTAGAAGTAAGGCAGGGAAGGAAACAGCTCACCTTAATCTTAGCTACTTTGAAGACTTATTTCTAAGCTGGTGAGGAAATACTCAATGAGGATATTCCACTCTTAAAATAGGCTGCTAAATGCATGTATTGTGGCTGCAATGGAGTTAATTTTCCCCATAGCAGCACTCTTAGTGCTCTACTAAGCATTGGTAGCTAGAAAGGTGTTTATAATACAGCAGTGTTCTGGCTCCTGGAGAGCAGAGTTGGCACAGCATCAAGGTGCAGCATCAAGGCTGTCCCCTCTCACCAGCAGGCTGGGAGTGGGCAAGGTCTTGGAAGGGGACACAGCCAGGCCAACTGACCCGAAGTGACCAAAAGTATATCCCATACCATATAATGTCTGCTCAGCAATGAAATCTAAGGGAAAGGAGGAGGAAGGACATAGCTATTACATTTGTCTTCCAGAGCAACATCACCTGCTGATGGGAAATAGAGAATAAATCTTTTGTTTTCCTTTGCTTCCACATTGGATGTTTCTTTATACTTCATTAAGCTGCCTTTACCTTGATCTGCAAGGGTTTTTTTCCATCTTTTTTTTAATACCCCATCCTCATCCTGCTGAGAAGGGAGTGACAGAGCATCTTAGTGAGCACCTGGCATCCAACCAAAGCCAACCCACCACACTAAGTTAATGAGTCACCCTCTAGAAATTATGATTCCACTCTGCTTTAAAAGTCTATCTAGATCATTTAGGTCCCAATATGAGGATTTCATATTAAAGCAACTGTGAATCCTTGGAGTGGGATTTCATCTGAGGCTGAGGTATCTACATTTGGGTGTCCACCACAATTAAGCATCAGCAAGTACTAGAAGTTTGATCTCTGGTAAATCAGATAGTTATAGAGTATCTTGAGTTTGGAAGGGACCCACAGGGATCAATGAGTCCAGCTCCTGGCCTTGCACAATTGAACCCCAAGAATCACACCGTTTGCTTGTGCGATTTCACACCATGAAATCAATAAAATCTGGAGCGTGATTCGTCTTAGACCAAGGAAATAAATACGAGGTGATTTATTTGTTGAGATGCTCTGAGATGACTGAGCACCACGTGGGGCTGGCAGCTTTGACACATTACTTATGAACTCCTCTAACATTCTGGTTTGACAGCTAGAGACCATGTAATAAGTCCCATTGTGGTATATAAAATTGGACACATGTTCAGGAAGCCGAATCCTGCTTTTAATGTCCCCCTAGAAATCTATATACAGACATTTAAAAATAAGCATTTTGATCTCTGAGTAAATCCTCCCTCCCTTAAATTAAGGAGATAAATCTTGCTTTAAGCCACCAAAATTAAATTTAAGAACACAACCTTGATTCTAAGCTCTGGCATATATTTTTCTTACATTGCAGCATATTCCCCATAATTTTAGCTTAGGGTATAAATTGAAAGCCAAAATAACACCTATATACTTCAAATTAAATTTATATGCAAATCAGATAGCTAAATATAAAGGGCTGATCTCAAAAATCTCCTCAAACTGCTTAGATTTATGAAATCTAAGCCCACATTCACCCCCAAAATATACTCCTAATGACCATGATGTTCTGAGACACAACTATCCTGATACCACAAGAAAAATGAACAGAACAAGCTTCATTTGTAATTCACATGGCAGTGGTGTGCTCCCAATCTTCAGTGGCAACCTACCTCAACAAAGCACATCATAGTCAAAGCACTCTCTTCAGTAAACATTGCCAGAAGGACAGAACAAGCTGGAAACCCATCTGCCTAAAAATGTTTTTAGATTTTGTCAGTATTTTTTTTCTTACTCTGCTCTAGATTGGCTGCAGGCACTCCATGATCTACATATTGTTTACCTTCTGCCCATATGTTGGCCCTGTGGACATCTTGAAGACTGTAGAGAACTTTTCCAAGTCGTTCTGCTGTCAGCCAGGCAGAAAGGGACCTTGGAGTACTAATTGACAGGAAGCTCAACATGAGCCAACAGTGTGCCCAGGTGGCCAAGAAGGCCAATGGGATCCTGTCCTGTATCAAAAATAGCGTGACCATCAGACCCAGGGCAGTGATCCTTCCCCTGTACTCTGCGTTGGTGAGGCCACACCTTGAGTACTGTGTTCAGTTCTGGGCCCCTCAGTTCAGAAAGGATACTGAGGTGCTGGAGCGAGTCCAGAGAAGAACAACAAGGCTGGTGAAGGGACTGGAGCACAAGTCCTATGGGGAGAGGCTGAAGGAGCTGGGGTTGTTTAGCCTGGAGAAGAGGAGGCTCAGAGGTGACCTCATCACTGTCTATAACTACCTGAAAGGAAGTTCTAGCCAGGTGGGGGCTGGTCTCTTCTCCCAGGCACTCAGCAATAGGACAAGGGGGCACGATGGGCTTAAGCTCTGCCAGGGGAAATTTAAGTTGGATATTAGAAAAAAATTCTTTACAGAGAGAGTGCTCAGGCATTGGAATGGGCTGCCCAGAGAGGTGGTGGATTCACCATCCCTAGAGATTTTTAAACACAGATTGGACGTGGCGCTGGGTGCCATGATCTGGTAAATGGACTAGAGCTGGACCAAGGGTTGGACTCGATGATCTTGGAGGTCTTTTCCAACCCAATCGATTCTATGATTCTATGATTCTAATGTTAGTGCAGCAGTGGGCTCTACTGCACATCTGACCCAGTGCTCTGGAAACACCCTGAGGCTTGCTCCAGGCTTGCTCCAGGCTTGCTCCATAGCGACAGGAATCTACCATTGCAAGGTAACCCCTGTGATATTGGTAAGTAAAAGAACAGACAAATTGACTACCTAGTGTCATTTGAGATGCCATGGAAGATCCCAGGCACCTACACAAGTCTGGAACATCCAGTACAAGATTGTATCATTCTCGACCAACATCTGGAGCACAAACAGAAAACTTCATAAGACTTAACTAAGAACATTAAATACCTCTGTTCAGGCAACAAAATCCTTAGAAGAGGTGGCATGTATCAAATTAACACCTTTCTTTGTAGTAGTTGTAGAGAGATGTCAATGACATGCTGTGACACATATTCTCTGTCTCTCTTGCCTCATACTTAAAATGGTGTATCTTAATTTATTTGCTGCCATCACCCCTGAGAGAACAAAGCAAGGTCTACTAAGTTTTTTGGGGAGAGAGGGATAAAATAAAATGAAACTTTAAACCTTATGTCATGACTAGCCTTAAATAGGCTATAAAACTCCTACACTTGGGTACTTACAAGGTAAAATGAGAAATGCTGGTAGATCCCAGTATATTTGAAATGTGTAGATGTAACTACAATTTAATATAGAAAATATATGAACATTGGAATAATTTAATTGAAAACTAATGTAGCTATCATAAACTAAGAAATAGCACAGCTGGAGGATTTTAAAAGTGATTTGGAGGCAAAATCCTCTCATTGAATTAGAGAATAAAAATTCAGTTAGGGATCTTGTAGAACAGCAAAGCTGGTAGAGCTTCTATAGCTAAGGTCCTGTCAGCATTTCTGTTACAAACCAGTACTTTCTGGGGATTATGCTTCATCCAGAAGGGTTTGATGTGGAATGAACTTGGGATAAAATGTCTCAGCCTTTGAATAATATAATGGTAACTCTATTAAAATAAAAACCTGTATTCACTTCAGAACTATTGAGTCTACTGCATTGTTATATTAGACATTTTGATTTAAAGATACCAGCTAATGCTGACATAAGGAAATATGTCCACACAGCTTCAGGTAAAGCATTTAAAACAAAAGAGCTCCATTGATTCTATGCACAAGTTACTCAACCAAAATTGTTGGCCTGGTTAATTTTTTCAGTTGAGTTTGTCTTTTCAGCAGGGATATTTCCATTCTGTTCAACTTGCTCCTAACTAATTTCTGCAATTCATCTGTGTTGCTCCTAACTGTAATCAGATAAATGGGAAAAAAAAGATGTTAACAGTTAACCAGTTAAAGGTTAATAGTCAAAAAGCAAGTCCTGGTCTGTTCCAGATCTGTCTTGTGCATTACAGTGGAAGAATTAACGCAAAGCAACAAGAACAGTGGATAATTCCACTCCCATATTTACATTATTTAGTGTTAGAAGGAATTAAGAAATGTAAAAACTAGTGTGTTCTTTTCTTTAAAATTATAAAAACATAGACTCATAGAATGGTTTGGGTTGGAGGGGGATCTTGAAGATCTGCTAGTTCTGATCCCTCTGACATTGGCAGAGGCACCTTCAAAAAGGCTGGGTTGCCCAGTCCAGCCTGGTCTCAAACACCTCCAGGAATGGGGCATCCACAGCTTCCCTGAGCAATCTATTCCAGTGCCTCCCCAGCATTGCAGTAAAGAATTTTTTTCCTAATATCTAATGTAAACCTACTCTCTTTCAATTTGAACCCATTATGTCACTGTCACTTTTATGGTGCAAACTTGGAGTTTAATTGTCAATGGCTCATCGTTACACATGACCAAGTAAATAGCTTGGTTGGCTTGGGAACAAGCTTCCAGATTTCCTGGCTTTGTGACAGCTCTGTCCTGGAGCTTCAACCCTGGGGAGGCAGAGTTGCAGAAATCATTGTTAATGACAAGATTATACAATACTTTTAAATATTTGTATTGGCAAAAAAAGAAATAGGATATGGAAAAAAAAGGGTCTATTCTCTAGCTAAAGGTTGTATGAGTTTAAGGTCTATTGTCTCACTTCTTTCCTGATCACTTTGTATTACAAAGGTTGCAATTCCAACATTGTAAAAGCTATTTAGGCATCTGAGGATGAAAGATGAAAAGAAGAAAAGATGCATGGACTAAAAACATTAGAGATACCAAAATGGTAAGCAAATGGTTTTCTACTAATGAGGAAAGTAGATTTATGGAAAGATGAATGTGGCAACATTTCCCTTTGGAGAACGAGTAGTTTTCTAGTTTTCTGCAGATGTCTGACACAATGGCCAGCAAAGAAAACTTTTTTTTTTTTTTAGTTTTTGTTATAGTTTCTTTAGTTTTTCTTTTAGTATATCACAGACTAACTCAGAAGTAAACTGTTCTAACTATAAATTCAGTTTCCTTACTGGAAATGGAATACCAAATCTGTTCTTATGGTAATTGATTAATTCTATTTTGCTTTGTCCACATAAAGTTTTCATATCTTTTCTTTTCCTGCAGATATCTTCACCTCATGAGCATATATGAAATATTGCTGGCTAATCATTACTGTTTTTTCCAAGTAGAAAAAGATATGACCATCAAGGTCGTCATAATTGTTACAGCAAACAATATTTAAAAATTATAAATATAGTTCAGACAAAATGTCCAAGATCTGAAATTCTCTGGTGACCTTAAGATCTTTCTGAGGTTGAACAAGTAGCAATAATCTGGAGTGTGCCACCCATGAAGTAGTCTCATCTCTGACTTTAATTCTTATCAACCTGACATCTCTGAATCCCAACACTTACTTCATCCATAACTAATATTATTAAGTTCTTCACTTGCTAAAGGTATCTATAAATGTATAGCCTTCCTGGGAATAAATTTGTGGGTATTGCTAGACTGATAGAGCAGCACTGCAAGTAAGGTGGTTTTATTTTGGAAGAGGTGGAGGCAGCTCTAAGGAGGGCTTACAAAAGTGTTTTCCTGCCAGACTGCTCATTAAAAGCCTACGTTTGGCTTCAGAGAATGGTATGAATAAAAAAATAATAAAAAGAAAAAATCAATGTTCTTCCCAGTGTAAGGAGGAACTAACCTTTTCTTGCTAACCTTTCTCTATTCTGAAGGTTAGTTACTAGAAAAAGTATCTTGAGAGGAAGTAGAGCTGGATTCCTCAAAGACCCCTTGGAAAGAACATGCACTACACAGAAAATAATTAGGTTTACAAGTAGATTTCAGAGGAACCAAATTTCCAAGTCATGGATCAGTTTTGGAATTTGATGCTTTCTGGCTTTCTCAATTTTTAGTATGAAAAATAAAATCATGATTTATTATTAGATTCAGCAAAACAATAATATTTCTCTATGTACTGGCAGTTCAGCTAAGATGGAACAGCTATGTTCTCTGGCCTCATTATGCAATAAGTAATGACACCATAAATGGCTCTCTTCATCTCTTGTGTTTATCCCTATAACGTGGAGCAATTTTCATGGGAGAAAGGAAGTGTACCATCTACTTACGTGCATTCTTGTTGCAGTGCAGTCTTCCCAGCTGGAAAAGATATAAAATGAGAATACTGAAACACCTTTATGAAGAAAAGGACTTAAAGACTGTATTTAGCATATTCTGAATGACTTGTAAATCTGAAAGCATTTTGCAAAAAGATGATTGGAAGCTCCTCGTGTTTGATTCACTTTAGTCAGCCCTGGCAAATCATTGCTTAGGACATTGGTTTCTCCTTTCAGAAACATAGAATTCCTTCTATTTTCTGTGGAGAGAGTGGAAACACTATATGTGCTTCCCAAACTGTGTCTCTAAGGTAAGGTGCCCTGCCTTGGTTCACAATGAACACATACACCACCAAATTACAGTGCCTAGAAGGCCAAACACAAATTCAGACTAGAAATAAAGTCTATATATTTAACAAACAGAACAACTGAACATGGGAAGAACTTGTCAAGGACTACTGTAGATTTTCAATCAGTAGAAATTTTAAAATCAATAGTGACTGTGTTACTAAGACATATGTTCTACTTCAAAACAACACTAATTCACAGTCTTTATAATGGCCTGTATCATGCAGAAGCATAGACTGTTCTATCCCTTCTAGTTTTATACTCTGAATCTTTGAAGACAGATGTTTCCATTAACTAGAAAAGCAGAAAAGAAGCTTTCATCAATAATAGCAGTGATACATGAAAGCAGAGGTTAAAATAAGCATAAATGGGACAGTTCATCTGCTGCTGCTTCTGTACTAAACATAGCAGAGAGGATGATCATGTTCCCTATATGGTCCATCTGTCCTTTAGTCACTATGTTAAATTCCTGATAATGTGCCACACCATCACCTCTGCCTGGGGGTAGAAAAAAGCATAAAGCTCTTCCCCAAACCTTGAAGAGAAAGCCTTTTTCCCTCCATCTCTCTCCTAAATAAATTTATTTGAAACATAGCATGAAGGAGGGAGGAGAAAATTATTAAAAAGTGGGAGGAAAAGGTGACTAAAAATTATGTCAATATGGTATATTGAATGTGCATAAATATACCAACTCACAGGAAAAATAATACAGTACGTGGGATAGGGAAGGGAGAGAAAAAATAAAAGAGGGAAAAAAAGAGGAATAAAATGAAGGAAAAACCCCTTGAATTCACAATAAACTAACATGAGGTTTTGCTAATTTGCAGAGGTCTTCAGAAAGCTGCCTGTTGATGAAATAAATACGTAATTTACATACACCCAATAACAACTCTATAAACACAGTGATGGGATTACCAGACTTTTACCCTCCAAGTTATAGAGGAGACAATAATATAGAAAACCAGTCAAATTAAAACATACCTTGAGGCAAAATATACTTGATCTTACAGGCCTCACAGAGGTACTTTCTTTCCTTTATCAAAATCTGTATGGAGATATACTAGATTAAAATTACCTGGAGAGATATTAACAATTTTATTGATTATAAAACCAGTATACTTTTATTCATCACATAGCAGAAACAAATATTTAAAGAACCCATTTCCAGGAAAAAAAAGCAGAAGATATGGTTATAACTCGTAAAGTGTAATAAGGTGCCAGGTCTAGTTTTGTAGTGCATGTACACAAGGGCATTAGTGCAGAATTATTAGTCCTTGTGGAAAGTGTTGTTGGGTATATTTTAAGTTCAAGACTCTGTCTAAAGACAGGGTCTTTTGTTCCAATTTAAAATCAATCTGTATATTGTATTCCTAAAGATGTCTGCAAAGACATTTTCCTGTGAAATTATTGTTGATGGAAAACTATGCTTTTGAAAAAACAAAATATTACAAAATTTGAACTGTGTTCAGTTCCAACAGATGTGAATTCAAAAAAATCAATTGAATATGATATGAACAAGGCCAAAGATTAGCTAACAGTAGATAACTACTGCAGATAACACCTATATTGATAATCTCTGCCTTCTGCAGAGGAGGATATAAATTTTATATTCAGAAAATTACTGCTTTGATCCTCCATTATTTCAGTGAAAATTAAAAATAATTTTATAGAAAAACAAAGTACTTTGATTTCTGGACAAAAAGTTTAAAACATATCCCCAAACAATCTCTTTTCTACCCCTGCCCACTACACTTCAAAAGGAGAGCTCTTCATACCTAATTTCTGAGGAAATGGCTTTCTTGGATGTTTTCCCTTGTATTTCCTTACAAGAAAAGAAAATACCTGGTTCTAGTGCACTGTTTGAATACTGCTTTAGTCCAGACTTTGAAAACCTTTTTCCTCTATTTCCACTTCATTCTGCTGGATGTATACACAAAGCAGAAGCTGTACTAGTGCTTGATATAGGTTAAGAAAAAAAAAATCCAGGTTAGCTGAAATAGGGGAAGCACAGTGTTACTTCTCAGATTGTCTGAACAGCACAATAGGTGCACTCTCCCCCTCTGTGTCTGTGTGTGTGGCTCTTCAGCTCTTCAAAGAACACATTTCTTCTTCACAGAGAAAACAACTATTTCCTTCTCTTCAAGAAAAAAAGGTGGGCCAGAGGGAAGGTTACACTTCAGGGAAAAAAAAAGTCTTTTCTTGTACTTGAATTAGTATTGCAAAACCAGTTGAGTAGTTCATAATGCTTCAGTTAAATCAGTTCGTTTCTGAATGCAGCTACTGGAGGTGCAGGAGAGCAGCATGTTGTTATTACAAAAGGCAGACAGGACCCACTCTCTGTGGGGCATACTAAACATTATCTTTATTAAATATTGATTTTAAAATCTTTAAGTCACTAAGAGCCTGGAGACACTGATTAAATTACTTGCTAATCTAGAACGAACCGGTTCTGTTGTAAACAGAATCAACTGAAATAATCTCAGGAGGTTACTTTATGTTATGAGTAAACAAAAAAAAAATCAACTTACTTTTAGGCTCAAACATTAAACTAAGTTTTGGAATTGGTGATCACACAACATATAGATAAATTCTCACCACACATAAATAGACTTTTGAATTTAATGCATAATTTATGATGACTTTGTCTCTCTGGGCAAGGTAGATTAGTTTGATTAAAGACAATTTCTATCACTGAAAATTAAAAGCAACTACCAATGCCTTCAATAAAACTCTAAAGTAAAGCAAGTTCTATCTTCCTTTTTTTTTTTTCTCATGGTAAATTCTGAAGCAATCTTTGGATTATATTATCATGTTTCTGCAAAGGCTTGCAAACTGAGACAAAAAATGTGTCGCTTTGAGGACTACAAGAAATTTTTTTCTAGTATTTCAAATTAAAAAAGTGATAGTGATCCAGAATTTCAGACAGCCTCTCTAAAATTACTTGTTTGACTTACGTACTCTGTTCCTCACCTTCCTAACTTGCTAGCTAGTTCAGCCTTATATTAGCTGCTCTAATCAGCACTTTGCCTCAGATGCATTTTCACAATGGCTAAACATATTCCTTACTTCATTCTTCCTCTGTGCAAGACAACACTATGCAAGGACAGTTTCCAATCTTTGGTATAGACAGAAAAAAAAAAAGAACAATTCCAGCAAGAAGTACAGTAGTACAGTTAGGATTCTAAATGTTTATTTAGGCTCCTGAACAGTAGAAAAATGCTCAGTATCTGTAGGTCCAACTTATATCAGAAGCTCAGGTTCCTCAGAGTTTTTGAATATAAGAATATATATGATCTCTATACGGGGTCAATTAAATTTTTTTTTTCAAAAAAAAGGGCAGATATTTAAAGAGCCAAATGCATTTTCCAGATGTGTTGGTTTGGAAAAGTATTGTTGTTTTAGCTGAAGTCTTCATCTTAACCTACCTGACTGGCAATGCAGGCTTAAATCTACTGGATTTATTGCAAGTAATATACATTTCTAGATCAGAAATGACCAATTTTTTTGTTCTTAACTATAGTGGTAATTCATTTTTGATCTAGTCAGAAAAAGATATGTAAATCCAAACATTACTTAAAACTATTAAATCATTTAGTTATATTCCAAGGAATATAATCTAGTTCAGTGAAAAGTCATAAAGCAAATACACAGATCACTTGTAAAATCCATAGCTTATTTTATCTGGAAGGTAAGATTCATCTCAACTGAGATGTCTATGAAGTCATTCACTTCAAAGTTAAAAACATGTTCACTGCTTAGCTCTAGTGAAGTCAAAGACATTTCGATCATCCCACATAAAATCTATATATTATTGTTATTTCTTCCCATTACCCAAGATCTCAATGGGAACATAACCACTAATGGATCTCTAACTTAGACTGTAATAAGTGAATTCAGAATTTTATCACCTTCTTCAGTACTGTAAGTGTTCCCATCAAGGTTGCTTTCTGTCGTGTCTGTATTCAGTGTGACTATGTTGTGTGCACAGTACTGCTGTGACAATGTATCATGAGATTCTAGTGCATAACAAGTGATTGGTTTTATGCTTATATTTTTCATACCCCACAGCTTCTTTTGTTTCTGCCAAATCCTGTTTGCCATTTTTTAAAATTAATTTTTAATTAAACCTATTGTAAAACAGCAAAGTCTTTCCTCTTCCCTTATAGAGGTCTGCTATTGGTTCTTCAGTGTGTTTCATGAACATTAATGATTTCCACTAGTCTAGTAACATTTTTGTATCTTTCTTATTTACAATTTTCTTGCATTTCTGACAGCATGGCATCTCTTCTATTTTGAGTCCATAATTCCTACAAAGCTCCTAACAAGACTCTCAGTTCTGTACTTTATATTGATTTCTAGTGAACCTCATTCATGCTCTTACATACGATTAATAGTTTCTAGGTTTTGACCACATATGATGCATTATAGATTTACATTTTTTCTACAGTGTCTCTTTCCTTAATGTTTTGTGAGTGATCTTCTATATATCTATGTCTTGGTTTGAGATAAGCAACTGCCAACCCCCCCCCCCCCCCAAGCACAGAGAGAAAAGCCTCCCTCCTAACACCAGGGAAAGGGAGGAAAAGAGAGGGGAAAGAAAAAAAACCACTTCAAATGGCATGTATACTAAAACTACATATATTTTCACAGAAAGAAAGAGACAATTAGAAGAGAGTACAAATATACACTCACACAAGTCTGCAACAACAAGTTCCCCACCTCAACTTCTTAACGAACACACAAATTCTACTGTCCTAACTACACATTACTTAAGAAGAAGCTTATTCCCCAGGGAGACAAACCCAAGCAGAAAGGAGAGACCCAGAACAACACATTTTACTTTCCTGAGGTACCCTGTGAGCCAGTGGTGGGCCTGGTCCTCTCCATCCCCCCTGGGACAGCATCGTGCGTCCTCCCAAGAGGAGGGCTGAGAAGCGACTGCCTTAACCACTCCCACACTGGTTCCTACTTCCCTGGAGATGATGTCATAATGTGGTATGGAATACAAAATTACTGGCTAGAAGAGGTCAGCTGTTAGCTCAGCCCAGCTCAAGTCAGCTGACAGCTTCAGCCTAGTCCAGACTTCAGAGCCCAAATTTAGGCCCACCTGGGTGAACCCATAACAATCTATAATTAAATTTTCTGGGTAAAAACTAGTTCCAACTTGAGATGCATATGTTTATGCATTTCCATGTATATATTTACAGGTTTCTTTGGAGCTTAATTTAAGTGCATGCAAACAAATATCTATAGTGTTTAGGTGTGCCTTAGGTTGTTCAAGTTGTCTACACAAGACAGTTTTGCTGTGCTATAGAACTATAGCACCCTCCTGGTCTTTCTGGAGTAGCAGCTTAAGGACAGTTAGAATTCCTTGAGCACTATAGTTGATGTTGGATGTCAATATTCAGGCAGTGGTGCCAAGGTGCCACTCTCACAAAGCACTTTAAATGGCAGGAGACACATACATGGGGTAAATCCCTACTCATTGAACACAGTAAAACTTGAGCTTATCTTGAAGCAGACATCTGGGCTTTTGTCTGCTATGTGAATTCTATACTTTTCATTGAGTATAAAGGGCTGTTAGATGTGTAATGCACTGGTTCACACATAAATCTGTTCTTAATTTCTGTTCTCAGGTTTGCATTCCATTTAAAACTTGTTGCCTTTTTTTGTAAATCTGTATGTATCTCTTCTAACTCTGTTAATCTTCCATTTATTTGTATCTCATGCTTGTCTCTTCACAGTGACTTCCTCTCACTGGCATGCCATTATTTTTTCAGTGTTATAACTTTAGACAGAATACATTCAGTCCATTTTCTGTCACTTAAAGAATAGCCAGTTTTTGGTTTGAATACTGTGGCAAAATGCCAAGTATAAACCAAAGGACAAAGCTTTCTCTCCCCCCACCCCAGACGAGAAAAAGAGAGAAGGAAAAAACCAAACAAACCTGGAAACTTAAACTTCTAGTTATATATTTAGACACAAAATGGGGGAAATTAAAAGAGGACTACAACATAACACACACCCACAAAAGTTAAAAATAACAAATGATAACTCCCCATGCCCCATCGAACACAAATCTCACCATTCCAGCTACAAATCACCCAAGAAAACTCAATCCCCCAAGGGATAGACCCAAACAGAAAGAAGAGTAAGAATAAATACTTTACTTTCCTGTAGATAACATAGTGGTGAGGTGGTGCTGGGCTGAGTCAGCAGAGCAGCACAGAGCACATCCACTGAGCAGCACAGCCATGAAGGAACTGAAAGACCTCCTCTTACTCTACTGCATTTATACTTGAGGTGACGTTAGAATATGGTATGGAATGCCATTGGCAGTAGAAGTCAGAGCTGTCAGCTGCCTGACCCAGCTCGAGTCAGCTGATAATCCAATGCCTACTCTAAAAACTAAAGCCTAAATTTAGACCTACACCTACTTAAACCCAAGACAGTCAGTTACAAGAAAAATTTGTTCCAGGACATTCTAGTTCACTTTCAGCCTGTTCTACTCTTTCTATGATCATTAAGCCTGATCACCTTAAATTCATGTTCTGTGCATTGCAAAAAATGGTAAATTAACCTGGTTCCTCTGCCCAACTCTTATATCAATCTTTGTTCCATGTAATACTGCCATAAAATTCTACATATTTATAATGGAGTAGTTTTTTACTGCCTTGACAATATTTTTCACCATTAATTCCCCATTCCCCAAGATCTTCCTGTTTGTCTGAACCAGAATAGCCTCGATATATTTTTATTACTTCATCAGAAGTTAAATTTTCTTAAATATTTATAGTCTCACCTTTGTAACGTTTCTACAGTTTTCCTAGTCAACTATTTTAGGTAGTATATTTTTTTCCATGTAAATTTGCTATGCAAAACCAATTCTACTTCTGTTTCTTGTAGAAAAGCCAAGGGTGCAAGATTGTCAAAATCTCTAAGTGTGGATTTCACTTCCTTGCCTGAGATTCCTGTTCAAATATGGATTATCATGATATTTTTTCTCCTTTCTGCTTCAAATCTATGACATATTTTTCTAATTTTGAAACAATATTATGGTATTTTTGTTTTAATGCACTATTTTATGAATAAATTATGTACCATTTCTTCATTTTCTGTTTTGATTGCTCCTTGACCCTCACATAATCAAAGTATAATATTCAGACTCTTTCAAACAAACTCCATTGTCTTGATAAATTTTTCAGTTTCAGTTGACTCAATTATTGATTTACCTTCCAACTGCCTCAACCAGACTGTGTTTAAGTGAGAATCTTGAACATCTTTTTAAATATGCACCTTGACAAAGCCGAGCTTGAAAATAGGGCTTAAGTAAAATATCAAGCCTTCATATACACAAGATGAATATAGACATATATTTTATATGTCTTAAATCCTCAAATAAGTATGGGACTTCCACAATTTCATTGTGTGAATCCAGAAAAGGCTGCAGAAAGTAGATCCAGCTTACAGATTTTATATATTGGATTTCATAATCGAGAATTTGGCCTGGTATTGGCTTTGTTGTATCCTGTTGGGTGTCTACTAGACTTTGGGGAACTTTGCTTTTGATCATACTGGCAACACTTCTACTACTGTGAATCCTCTTCTTGTAGTCAATGGTATTATTTCCACAACTACCACTGATACTTTGCAAAGGGAGGAAATGCTTTTTATTTCTTTGAAGAGACCATGTCCCTGAACAGGAGAGCTAATGTATCTTGCTTCCAAAGCATCAGAGTCCTAGAGATGGAAGATTCAATGCCTTCCCCTTGGCTCTTCACCTTGAGCATGGAGCTTTAGGGACAAATGTTGCAATGTGTACTTTGAGGAAAAGGACTTGAGGGTGGCATATTTGAATGAATGAATATTTGAACCTAGTCCTCTTTGTGAAGTGGCATGTGTTGAATAAACAATGGAATGAAGATAATGACTTGTTTGTTGTCATGAAAGCCAAATTTTTCATTCTGTTACCCATGACAGAGCTTTATATCTGACTCACCTGAGAGGACAGGTGTCTCTTCTGTGTCTTCTTTAATAAGTATGAGTGTGAGAAGGAGTTTGTTTTCACTGCATTTTTATCAAGGGAGGAAGAAATTGCTGGCTGTTACACTTTATATGAAAAGTGTATTTAAAATCAAAACCAACAAACTCATTAAAATCGTTGTTTTCTTAAGTGAAGAGGTAAGGGACTGGAACATGGCAATTATATTAAATCAGGTTGCATTTTAAACTGCTTTGTGCTCTCACAGGAGAGACAGGGTTTTATGCTGAGTTCTGTAAATGGGCATTTTGAAACAGAAGACTTTTAAAAACTGTCATGCTTAATGATACCTACAACAGAATGCCAAGAAGAAGATAAAAGATCAACTCTGTTATTCCCACTTTGGCTCTCAGGAAGAGCTCTGCAAAGTATCCTTCAAACTTTTAGAAATCTCTGAAAACTAGCACTAGCTGAAAAGTTTTCTGCACTTAATAATATGAAATAGGTTTCTGCTAAACCAAAGTGTTCCTGAAAAAAAAATTCCACTTTCAGGAAGAACATCTGTTGGGTTTTCATGAAAATATGTAAGGCTGTAAATGGACACTATTCTTAGTGGGAAAGAAATGCATAATAGCTATTAAAAGGAAATAAAAACCATCCAACCCACAGAATGTTTCCCCCTATACTGTGCACACTAGAGAAAATTTTCTGATCAATATGTTCTAGAAAGCTGCAGAAATTCTATACATAATTAGAACTGGATTTTGCTAGTTTAGCAGTGAGCTACCCCAGAATAGTGCCAGAACATAATTGGAGCAATGGTGAGATAACTCTACCCCCAAATATTGATGGGTCCTACCAAAATCTCATGAAAGGCTAAAGAAATATTTCTGCTGATTTCTGATCTGTTTGATGAACTACATTTTACCTTTATAATAGTCTACTAGGCAAAGGTTTTAATATGACTGGAGACAAAGAATCTTAGTTACAAGGCCATTCTAATCTCAGTATTTTATTACTACAAACAGATAATTAATTTTATTTTATTTAAAAGAGTAATTTTATGTTTTTAATTCTAAAGACAATGGCCATGAACCTCTGGGACCTTACTCTTGTTGCTTTTACCAGGAGAAGGGACCAAAGTCCATCCAAATATGCAGATTTCACAACAATGGAAAGATTATATTTATTGATTGTGCTACTAAATGCTAATTTTCCACTCACTTTTAGCCAGAGTATAAAAATTGAGATTAGTAGAGGCATATTGTTTTGATTCATTGGCTTGCTGAATTATTCATTATTCTTGAAAGATTTTTTTTCATTTGCTGCTACATAGGTCTAATTAATTGTTGTGGTACTAAGAAGGTTTTTGCATGAACATTTTTATCATCCCATGTCACAAGAAATGAATGAAAACATTAACAAATGGCTTTATTTCAGCGTTAACCTTGATGAAAGCAGCATCCTTGCCATTTCCATGTCTCTCTCTTTCTAATATGACAAAACATCTGTTGTCAGCAAAAGCTTTACCTTTGTCATTCCGTTGAATACCCTGACTGATAAGGATTTTAGGGAGTCATTAGTGATCTTCCTTCTGTGGCAAAAACACTCTTCAGTTTGAAAGAGTGAATCTCAGCTAATTGGATCAGGACTATGACACTGTGCTGAAAACTTCTGTCTGATGGTACATGAAGAATAGCATGCACTGTAGCATATAAGAATAATATTTTATTCTTTTCAAATAATAACTGCTAGATATGGACAATAGAGCTTGGAAACTACAAAACAGGAGAGAAGGACCCTGCCCTAAACATATGCACATGTAAAAGGAAGAATTCCTTGAAACCAGAAGAAAATAAATGTTCTGATCTTCCAGGACACAAAGAAGTACCCAGGGAAGTGCAGGCTGGTCACACTCAACCTCAGTTCCTGGGAAACTGGTGGAGCAAATCATCATGGATACCATTTCCAAACATGACATAGACATGTAAGTTGACAAGGTCAATGGTAGCAGTCAGCATGAATTTGTGATGGGGAAATCATGGTGGAAAGATTTGATAGCATTCTAGGGTGAGTTAATGGTTTGTGGATGAGGGAAGAGTAGTAGATGTTTACTGTGAACTAAACAAGGCTGTTGGCACACCCTGTTGACAATTTATAGTCCTTGATGTCCTTGACCAGCCCCAGCTGAAGCCCACACCCACATCCTCTTTTCCACCTCAGCCCAGGGACTTCAGATCATTATGAGTGCGGTGTGGTCCAAGTAGAAATGTGTCTTACAACATTATAAGACAAACTTTATTAAGGCAGTAGGAAAGATCAGCAACAACGTGCCATACAGCAACTCATCCAATCACTGATATCAAACACAGGAATAAGCAATGCCATGGCTCTGGCAGGCTGTTGCAGACACTTGGTGTCCTGGTCATCAGGGAGCAAGTCAATGTTCAAATGCCCTTTAAATCCAAGGAAGAGTCATACCACCCCTTGGCTCCATCAATGCTATTGTGATTTGAGAGCATCACACCTTATATCAAATGTGAATGGCACCCTGTCTACTCTGCCAGAATTGGTCAATGGTCAGAGTGTCAAGAGGCATGGTCAGCTGTGTGTGCACTCTGACAATGTTGGTCAAGGAGCATAGTGTCTGCAAGCAGGTGTCAGGTGGTCAGATGCTGAAACAGGTTGCCCAGAGATGATGTGGGATGATCCTTGGAGATATTTAATATCTGACTGGACACAGTCCTGGACAACCTGCTTTTGATGACCCTGCTCTGACCAGAGGCATTTGACTAACTGATCTCGAGGCCACAGTCAGCCTCAGCTGATTCTATATTACTATAAATACCTAACATAAGTTAGAAGACATGAGCCATGGTTGAGTATGAAAATAAGAAGAAAAACATGGGTGAGAAATGTAGCAAAATATGAACAATGATTCATACTCCCAGGGCTATTAAAGGTATAGTCATATCTCCAGAGGTTTTTAACTTCTCTGATTGAAACTAGCATTTATTAGATGCCTTACGCTATTAAGGCTCTGACCAAAGCAGTCAGTGCAAGATTAGTTGATGTCACTTTCTTTAGTTTTATGACATCATTTCCACTCCTTATTAAGACATCAGTCTCTTTGTTATTGATAAAGGCAAGGCACATCACCTTCCATCTTTCTTTCTCCAGTGCTGACATCCCAGTGCCATGATTTACTGAGCCAGAAGAAGATATGCCAGCATATCACAAGATGCTCTTATTCTGCAACAAGAGATTTTTATGCTTATGAAAAGAGAATGTAGATGAGTTCAGTAGTGCCAGTTATGTAAGAGGATTTTACCCCTAACGTGCCTGTGTGACTAAGGGGATGCTGCTAATTCAGTCCTATGTTGCTGTTGGATCAAGTCTGCTACAAGGGAATTAGAGATTCTGTTTCACTGTTGTAGTGAAACTGTGAAAAATATCGTCACTTCAACCCACATATTTCAGAATTTAAAGAATTTGTTAGCTCAGAAAGGAAGAATATTGTGAAGATACTTCAAATTGGTCCTTAGGAGAGTTACCAGACATTCAACAAACTAGAAGAATGTTTATTTTTGGTATGAATGGCACCTGATTCTTTCTATCACATTTCTTATAGACAATCTTATGGATGCTTTCTGTGAGACTAGAAGGAAAATTTTGGTCTGTGCATGACTAAACATTTATTTCTTAAGTTCATTTCCTCAGCAGTACACGTGCTCTACTTCAATGTAATATACTGCTATGATGATACAGCACATACCCAACTCTTGCAAACAACAGAACATGCCACTCAACTAAAGGCATCAAATATTTTATAATTTGCTGACGTAAATCAGTAGATAGTGCAGTGGAGGTGCAGTACATCATCTTGTGACTGTGCACTGAATAGCAATGCTGCAATGTTTTTGAATAGCTAATTTACCCAGACATGGCATGCTACAAACCAATGGAATGACATTAAATATAAAAGGGTAATTTGAATGTGGATTCAAGGCAAGAAACCAGCTTCACGATACCATTCTGCATGTCTCAGCTGATTAAATATCAAGGTTTTTCCATTCACCTTTCCTCAAATCCTAGTTTTCTCTCATTTAAAGGGCCAGTATTTCATGCTTCTACATTTCTCCTTGATGTTAGACATAATTACCACCCACCCACCCCCATTTTCATCATCTTGTTCTTTATCTATTGTAAAATACAATTATCTTTCATATAATAAAATGGTGAGCTTCTATAACCTTCTGTCTTCTAGCTTACAACACTAACTCTGTAATGGAAGTGATGTAGTTCACATATGAATACAAATTCTTTCACAATATTCCTGCTATTTCAGATAGTGCCACCAAATTTTTTAATTCTCTTTTCCTAAACATGATTCTCTTAAGTTCCTCATTGGACCACAGAAGGGGCTCTACCACTTTTTAAGGAAAGAAGTTTACCTTCCATCTATTCCTTCTGGTTTTCATGGTTCTTTCATCAGGTAAAATTTAGGTCTGGACAGTTGCCTTGCCAATCCACAGCAGTTGCCTCTATGGCTGACTTTTTCAGACACACTACCATCAGAACATTATGCCACATTGTTGCAGATGGAAGGCAAGATGCAGTCCTGCTAAGGCAAACACTGAAAGCCACAGGAAGGTTTCGATTGCTTCTGAATTACATGTGATCCAGAAGAACTGTGTGATGAAAAAAACTCTGGGACTGAAAAAGGATAAGGATCTCATCTCATCTATTCTGCAGGCCCAATATAACATTAGCTGTCCTCAACTATTCCTCACAGCTGCACTCTTTAAAACACAGCCTTCTGAAACTTAGTGACAGGACTCATAGATTTTCTTTCCTTACAGTTGAAGCTGAAGGTCTATTGAACCAACTTAAACCCATTACCCTTGCTGTAACCACAGGGGACCTGAACAGTCTAGTCCTTTACTCTCTACAGCTACTTTTTACATTATTATGTGTGCTCTCAGTCTTCTCTTCTATAAACTAAACTACTCCAATTGTTTCAAACTCTCCTCATCAGTTTTGCTTTCTAGATCACTGATAATTCCCGGTTGGTCTCCTTTAGATTCTTTTGAAACTGCTCCACGCTTTTTCTGAAATGCAGTTCAGAAAATGAAGCACAGTGTGCTTGCTGAGACTGAGCACAGTATGCAGCACTGAGGAAAATGAAAGAACTATTTCATATTGTACAAATTATATTGCTCTTTACACACCTTAGTGAGCTGTGCATCATTTTTTTCAACTTATTTTTTTTTTTAGACCATTGCTCTCACTTAAGAAAATTCTGATCTGTCTCTCTGGTATATAAAACAGGGAGAGAAGTTACTGAGTCAGGACCCACTTGGTAGTAAAGGATCTTGGCCACTTAGTAGATTGCAAGCTGAACACCAGACAGCAGCTTTAGGTGGTGCACATACACAGAAGGATACTCTCCAGCCCAGACACCATTGGAAACACGGAGCAGCAGCAGACCCAGAGGCAGCCCCATAAGAATACTGCTTGTCCTCTAATCTAGTCTAGGTCTGGCCAAAAAATTAAAAATTCTAGGTTTCCTCTTGACTGTGAGACAGGTCAGACATTGTCTTTGATTTTGCTTTGCATTGGTACCCACATAGTAGAAAGCATCCACCATTATTATTTTATTGTTATTTTGGTTTGGTTTGGTTTGGTTTGATTTGTTTGGTTTAGTTTGGTTTGGTTGGGTTTTTTTGTTTTTGGGTTTGGTTTTTTTTGTTGTTGTTTGTTTGGGTTTTTTTAAGTCTGGGAAACATAAAGCAAATATGGTCTTGTTTTGCTGGCATTTTGAACAGGTTTAGGTTTGTTCTGGCTGAGGTCTGAAATCATGCCAGACCTGCGATGATGTTTTTTGCAGAGTTTTGAAGCCAAACTGATAAACCATGTCCAAAGTATCAGTCTGGACTGGGCACCCCTCTAGCTCTTTTCACAGTTTTTAATTGGTTCGGTGTGAAAACCAATTCAGTATTGCCTCTGCTAGAAAAAAAAGCCAACAAAAATCCCCACAAGCAGAAAAAAACAGCACTGTGATGCCTGTCACAGGGAAAAACTCCTCAGTTCATGTAGTTAAAGCAAGAATAGGATTGAAGCAGTTTATTGATTTATTAACAGCATGTAATTAACTTGCAATCAGTGAACTATATATTCAGGGTCCGTATCAGCAAGACAATCGACAAACCACAGTACTGGATACAGAATGTTAATGGACACCTACAAATTTCTAAGTATCCTTATAAGACATATCCTGAGAAGTTCTAATCACACATATAGCACACAAACACATGTACATTCACATGACTACATGCAGCCTGCCAAGACACTCCTCACAGGCTTTGTGGGTGACCAGCATTCCTCTCTCTATAGGGTGTAGTGCCCATCTGCACCCTACTTCTATTTGAGATGCAGATGCTCCAGCACTACATGGGCCTGTGCTGCTCCTTGTAACCCCTGATGTGTGTGACAGGGAGAAACTCCTGGGAGGTTGCACATGTGCTCTGAGGATTCCTGCTTGCTGTTCTTTGAGTGCACACACATACCTGGAGGTCTCTGATTGCCAACATCCAGGCCATTCTGCCGACAAGGATTTTGGGGGCAATCCTGTAATGGTTGGTTGGGGTGCTGATGGTGCTGGAAAGACTCCAGCACCAGTGCTCCAAGTGCCTGTGTTTGCACTGGGAAGGGCTGTGATGACACCAGACTTAAATTTAGCTGATTTTCTCTAGTGGTCACACTTCTGTACTGTGATTATTTGTATTTTATGCACCTGAACAGATTGCTCACTGACTATTTTTTCCAGTCACTGATGTTCACTGTACTAGGCTGGCCCTTTTGAATTTCTTTTTGAGATATATTGGAAGGGAGCTTCTTTATTGTATTCAAAAGCATATTTTGGTTGGGATGCTTTCTATTTCGTGTGTTTCTTTTCTTTTCTTTTTTTTTTAGTTTTTTTTTTTTTTAATTTTTAAGTGGGAGAAGAAAATGTGAGGTATTTTCCTTTTAAAACTGCTTGAAATGGTTCAGGCTTTTTTCTTGTCATTGAAATAAACTCTTCTGCTAATTCCATTAACTCCTCCCAGTTGTGTTAGATCACACAAAAATGCCACTGTTGACTTATACTTTTGTGTTGGATTATCTTACTGCAAATCTCAAGATTATTCATCTTTACAATTTCTTTTTATTTTTGATCATGGAGGATTTCCAGAAGTATGCCAAATTTTCTGTGTTTGTTTGTTTGCTTGCTTGCTTGCTTGTTTTGTTTTTCTGTTTTGTTTTTCTGGTGAAAACATATGTAGATACATATTAAGGAAAGGAAGCTTTTTAAATGTGGAAAAAAAGTAATTAAAAGCACTCCCACCTTCACTAGAGCCTCCTAACCACACAGCAGCACACCTGCTTTTGTGATATTATTTCCAGATTTTTTGTTTTCTAGGTTTTCTAATTTCAGCAAATATAATTTCTGCAGGTGCGCTACCTGTGAATCATCAGGTTTTTACTTTTGCTCTGCCAATCTATTTTCTTTTCATTCATTACCCTTTGAGGTCAGACAACTTTACTGGCAACTTGCTAGACATACCATCACAATTATTTTTAATCCTTCAAATCTACTTTTTATCAGCATTCTCCTCCCCCGCAGCACTTGAGTTGGACTTTTGTCTACCAGGAGTCAAAGAGATACCTACTGGGTTTTTTTTTTATATTTTGGTAATGTTATTATCCATATGAAGAGCAACCCAGGGAATATAACCTTGGCTTAAGGCATTGTTTCACTTCATCCGTTTTACTACTCTCAGCTTGTGATCATCTCACTGTATAATTGAAAGAATCATGCAGGATCACCAGGTGAATTATAACACTAGAATTTACTGTCAGTGAAAAACAAACACAATACTGTGTAAAAGAAGGAAAGCTATTTTAAGACCTATTGAGCATTTGATGTCTACCAAGAGAGGGAATCTCATAGATAAAAGAGGGTTGGCAGTGGGCAGATGTTGAAACTACTCTAAAAGAGTATGTTAGAAAGGCTAGTACCCTGCCAGCCAAGTGTGACTGGAAGTAATCCTCTGAGATTAGAGAAGTGAAGAGGTCTAAACCAATAAATTGCTCAATGATTTCAATCCCCACTTTCGTCATTAGAGTCAAGAGGTCAGTTAAACTTGGTATTTCAAAAATTCAGGATCAAACTCATGCAGAAAAATGCTGCCATACGTAAGGTTTTTGTATATGGCACTCTGAGACAAATTAACAGCTTGGATATTTAGGTTTCGTGGTAAAAGGATATGTTGGTGAAGATCAACAAAAATTATTTGGAGAGGCAAGTCATCATCATGGCTGGGCTTCACGAATGAAGATTTGAGAAGGGCACTACCCACACTTGCTGCAAGCGTGCTGGTGACTAAAATGGCCAATACGGGATAGGCAGGTCCGGTCACAAAAGGCACAGTGGAACGTCTCCCTGGGTGACATTGGCAAGGAACGGTTCTTTCTGCGTTGTCTTTTCTCCTCCAGACTGACTCTCCGTGCATTCTCAAAGGAAGCAGCAGCGTCGTGAATGGTGTGTCTCCATGAATCCCGATTGGAGGCCAGAGTGGACCATTGGTGGCAGTCAATATGGCCAAGGCTGAGGTGTTGTTTCAGGGAGTCCTTGTATCTCTTCTTCGGGGCTCCTCTCTTGCGGCAGCCGGTGGCGAGTTCACCATAGAGCACAATCTTCGGAAGGCGGTGATCCTCCATCCTGGAGACGTGCCCTGCCCAGCGCAGCTGCGTTCTCATCAGCATGGCCTTGATACTGCTGACCCCTGCCTGTTCAGAACAGACACATTGGTCATGTAATCAGACCAGTGGATGTTTAGGATTGAACGAAGGCAGCGCTGATGGAAGCGTTCGAGAAGCTGCAGGTGGTGGCGGTAGATGACCCAGGATTCAGACCCATATAAAAGAGTAGACAGTACAATGGCTCTGTAGACACTGATCTTTGTACTTTTCTTCAGGTGTTTATTGGACCAGACTCCTTTATGGAGTTTTCCGAAGGCTTTGTATGCCTTTGCCAGCCTGTTGTCTATTTCTTTGTCGATCTTACCGTCAGAGGAAATGATACTTCCCAAATAGGTGAACTGCTGGACTGACTTAAGCTCTGAATTGCCTATGGTGATGTGGGGATGATGGAAGACTTCTTGAGGTGCAGGTTGGTAGAGAACTTCCGTCTTCCTCAGGCTGACTTCCAGCCCAAAAAGCTCAGCAGCCTCTGCAAAGCAGGATGTGAAGCGCTGCAGAGCTGCTTCTGTGTGAGCAACGAGGGCGGCATCATCAGCAAAAAGCAGCTCACGGACAAGGTGATTCAGGGTCTTGGTGTGGGCCTTCAGTCGCCTTAGGTTGAAGAGGCTTCCATCGGTACGATATCGGATGTAGATGCCATTTTCTTCATCGAGGTCTGCTGTGGCTCTTTGGAGCATCATGCTGAAGAAGATTGTAAATAGAGGCAAGTAATCACTATAATATTAGTACTTACTTGCATTAACACAGAAAATAATTGAAAAGAATTCAAACAAATGCACATAATTGTTAGAGATTCAAGGGAGTGTATGCCTATAAAATGCTTGTACAAATGCACAGTAAGGATTAGTCTCAAATATAAAAGTTTCATGTCTAAATAAGTGTCCTGGTTTTTGTGGGGATAGAATTAATTTTCTTCACAGCCACTTGTATGGGGCTGTGGTTTGGATTTGTGATGGAAGCAGTGTTGATAATGCAGGGATGTCTCAGCAGTTGCTGACTAGTTCTTACAGGGCATCAAGGCATCTCTTGCTGCTCTCACTGAGGCTGCACAAGAAGTTGGAAGGGGATACAGCTGGACTTCAGCTGGCCAAAGGGATATCCCATAACATATGTCATTGTGCTCAGCAATAAAAGCTCAAGGAAAGTAAGAGGAAGGAAGGATGTTCAGAGTTACCGGCATTTATCTTCCTAATTAATGCACAATGGAGCCCTAATTTCCTGGAAATGCCTGGACACTTCCATGCTGATGGGAAGCTGTGAATGAATACCTTATTTTGCTTTGCCTGTGCATGTAAGTTTTCCTTCATCTGTTAAGCTGTCTTTATCTCAACCCACAAGTTTTCTGATTGTTGGCCTTCTGATACTCTCCCCATCTCACTGAAGGGGAGTGAGTGAATGGCTTTGTGGGACTGAACTGCCTACCATGAGTAAACCACAGCAATAAAGCAGACTAATGAAAGTTTGATTTATTACTCTTTTAGAGACAGGGAACTGAGACCTAGAAGGAGTAAGTGTTTAAATTTAAGGACCTAGATACTTTGGTATGAAGATGAAATTAGCAATGTTGGATTTCATCTGGTCATGTGAGAAAGGAAGGAGCCACAAAATTTAACCTTTGCAGCAAGGAACAGTTTAAGATATTAAAAAAGACAGTGGTTAAGGCATGGAATAAGAAATGATAAAGAGTAGGCTGTTTCTTAAGCATTATCTCACACTTTTTCAGCAAAAAAGTCACTAAATCAGTGTGGGACATATGGAACAATTGAGTGGCAGGATAACCACAGTGCATGAGTAAATTCCAGTTTTCCTCCAGACAGAAAAGCAGCACAGTAAGGAGCTGTTGATTTTGGGTAGAAGATCCTCTGTAGAACTATAGGTTTTGCCTCCTGCTTTTGGTACTGACATATCATGTCTAGTCTGAGGCTTTCACATTTCATTTACAGTATGTAATCCAGTCCAAAGAGTCATTAAACAGTTTATATCTGCCTTGGGTTTGGGCTCCTCCTCAGCTTTCAGCAGTGTACTGCTAAGATAATAAGCTGAATGGGGACATATGTGAGTACACCTGAATGGTTTGTGCTTCTCATAATCTGACACAAGCCTAGTTCACAGACACTGTATGGGATGTGGAGCTGACTACAGGTGAACCTTGGTCAATGGACTGTGCTGCTGCTGTGTGGTTAGATGGTGCTGGGACGATAGGAAGAACAGCCCCAGACAGGAGGATCCATGGCCTCTAAGGAGAGTATCCACTCCCTTCCACAGAACTGAGACACAGGTCTGGGCAAGCCAAAGCTCTTCTGAGAAGGTAGTGGATCTCCAGAGAAATCCTCATTTGTTCATCTATACTTCTGAATATGCTTGCTAATCTTCTGGGGGACTTGGAGACTTAATCATCTTCTCAGGCAGCAGAGTTGTTTATTTTGAAAGGAGGATTCACAATCCTCAAGAGTTCTCTGAGCTTTCCTATTCTTTCTCTTTAAAAAGCTAGAGGTAATAATTTCTTCAGTCAGCAACCTTGTGGAGATACTGCCCCTCTCTTTCATCCAATGTTTCAGGGTAATGAAGCACTGAAGATGTCTAAGGCCTACATTCAATAATTACCTTTCTCTGATAGGGTACAGGTTACATTTTAATTGATAGTTCCAAACAATAAGTCATTGCTTAATTAGAAAGAGGAAGAAGTAAGAGTAAAACTGTTCCTCCTTGAGAAGCTGTTCCTTTTTATCTCTGAACTCTGCATTCATTTCAGAAAACTGAAAGTGAACTCTTTCCAAAAGGGAGTAAAAGTTTCTTCCATTAATAAGGGAAGGAGGAGAGCAATTTTTCCAATGCTGTTGCTTGTGTATTTTACATAAAACAATAAACAAATAAATGAGTTAACACCATTTCAGAACATGGATTAGTACCCAGGTGTTCAGGCACAAAACTATACCATGCCAAATATAATGACATAGAGCTTGCCATGGCAGGAAATTTTTCTTGGTCTTCTTGGCCCGTTGAGTGACTAATTCTTCAGTGTCTTCCAAGAGAGACTGAGAGACTGAATTCATCCCTACATCCTGGTTTTTATATATAGTTAATTTTTTGGAGCACTCTGAGAGTTAGAAAATTTCAACTCTTCAGACAAGGAAGCCCACATCTTCAGTGACTACTTTAATCCCCAAGCACATAGATAAGTTATTAGGGTAGCAACAGTCTGAAATGTTGCATCCTCTCCCTCTCCCTCTCCCTCTCCCTCTCCCTCTCCTTTTCCTCTCCCTCTCCTCTCCCTCTAGTCTCGTTTTCTTCATACTATTGCCACCAGGCCATCCTTTCCATTCCAATTATTTAATTATTGTTGACCCTAGACATAGCTAGACTAAATATGAATGAATTCAATACACTGAAGTTCTAGTTCCAAATTTAAGTATTAATCTTGTTACTCGCTCTGTCAATTGATTTATTTTTTTGTAAAGCAATTTGATATTATTTGCCTAAGAATAAAATACCAGGAAAAACAAAAGGAGCAGAAGAAGGAACATTTAGTCCAGACTAGATTAGCATGTATTATTTTCCTTTGGGAGTAAGAATAAAATAATTGTAAAATAGTGTTTATAATTACCACATTGGATAAAGGTCAAATAAAAGCCAAGCTTTATTATAATAGCTTCATTTCACAAATTAAAGAGAAATCAATACAATTCATTAATAGTGATTTAGGTCCCTGGATCTCTCTGAGGTACTTATAGGGCCCCCATTAACACAGTGTCTGAACACTTACAAATCTTTAATGTATTTATCTTTCCAACACTGCTGCAGCTAGATTTCTAATCCTTATTTCATTTTGCATTGGAGCACATCCCAAAAAGTGTGGGGAATTGTAAATGAAGGAGAGAGATTAAACCATCCTGTGTCCTAGGACACTCTGTCTTTAGTAAATCATTGAATCATACAATGATAGAACAAAGCAAGTTGGAAGAGGTGTCAAGAGGTCCAATGTCCAGATCAAAATGGGGTCATCTTTGGGTTCAGACTAGGTTCTTCAGGGATTTACACAGCTGGATCTTAAAAATCTTCAATGATGAACACCACAAAGCATCCTCTGCCAAAGTCTGACTGTCCTAATGCAGGAAAACCTATACCAGTACTCTGCTCTGGACTGAGGACATAGTGTATGACATACCATATTCTGTATGAGCTCTAAAAGTTTAATGTTTTTGTCTCAGGGAATATGGGCAAAAGTTACCTATGTAATTACATAGAGCTCTGACTTTTAACCCTGAAATTAGAATTACCCATGTAGAAAGCTCAGATTCCCAGCCTGAGAAGTAAAAGGATCAGTTTTAGCCATCATTGTTGTAGCTACAGTTCTCCTAATCCCAGGGAGAAATTCACAAGTAAATGTCACAGCCAAGGGGATCTACATCTCTTCTATGGCATGTCACTCTTGAGTAGTTTATGATGGAAAGGCACCTGCCTGACTTCTCCAGGTCCCTTCTACAGGCACTTTATTATCCCAGACCTGGCCTTTCCAAGGCATGAAAATGCCACAGGGCAATTACAATTACTGAAATTCAACACTGACCTGAACGGTGCTAAAGTACCCTGAGCTTTGTGCCAACATTGGGAGGAGCACTGCCCACCAAAGCTGGTTGGAAGTCGATGCTACGCTGTGCAGAAGTTCACATTTCCTTGCAATTATAAGTTGAAAATCTGACTGAGCAAAGCCAGATTTTGCCACATCATGAAGGCAAAGAAACTTGGAAATATATGTATGTGATAAGTGTAAAACATGTAGACAGTGTTTCTGTTTGCATCCCCAAGTAAAGGGTGCAATAAAGAGGAAGGTGGTGAGGATTTATGATAATAGCTTGCTCTGATGTTTATAATTTTCAGAACTATTCTGTTACAAAGCAAAATGGAATGAAAACATTTTAGAATTTGGAGGAATATTTCTATTTCAAAATAAGTGCCTAAATGCATGCCCTTCTATTTTGGTGGGTTTTTTGTTTGGTGTTGGTATTTTTGGGTGGTTTTTTCCCTCTTTTTTTCTTTTTTTTTGGTTTGTTTTTGGTTTGTGTGTGTGCTTGTTGTTTGTTTTCTTTTGTTGTTTTTGTTTGTGGTTTTTTTTGGTTGGTTGTTCAGTTGTTTTGTTATGGGGTTTTTGTTTGATGTTTTTTGTTTTGTTGTATATAGAATAATTTTTAGTATCAGAGCCAACCTTAGAATCTGTGGAGAACTAAGCAAAATTCTAATAAAATGTCACACTGTGATTGATATCTAGAATGAAAAATGTTCAAAGATACACTTGAAACTAAACCTTAAGAAATGCAATTAGAATTTGCTAAGGCAAGTAAATCACATGGGTCAAATTAAAAGTTAGATTTGACAAAAGAAGACACAAAGAGCTCCAGGGTGAAGTCTGCTGACAACTACAGACAGAGCAGCACACACTGAACCTTGGTAAATAAAGGAATACAGTAAAGTGCATTGATTTTTATCAATTATAAGGATATGCAAGGAAAAGCAGAATACACACAGTGTGGGCAAAGGATGACAATACTACCTTTAGCTCCAAGGAATTCTTTACAGAAGAATGAGGTATACCTTAAGATGGATGGAATAGTTGTCAAAGAACAAACAGAGGATTTATTAACTTTAAGGTACATGGGTTCATAAGCCAATATGTCACTGAGATTGTAATAGCAGTCCAGGAATAAATAAATAAAATAAATAATAATAAAAACCCCCACACAGCAAATGTCAATAATAAGAGGTGAACATAAAAACATAGGATTTAAAGTGAAGAGCGTCTCACCAAGAAGGCAAACAAAAGCTCTCTGTAAATAATAAACTTGAGAAAAATGCAGTACAATACAGGATTTCACCAAGAGCAAAAATACCCAGTATACAAGGAGCAATTATTCAATTCCTGTTTTGTTCTCAAAACGTACACTTGTTGGAGGGATAAAAAGAATAAAACAAAAGAGGAAGCATGTGATAAAATCTTGTAATACAAAGAAGCTTTCTGGAGCATATACTCAGAAACTTATACTTTGAGACCATTTATATTTACTTCAGGAATTTATTTGTGTTTCAAAGACAGATTGGTATGGTTTGCAAGGAAAAAGTGTTTAGCACCTAGTCCAATGCTGTTGGCCAATATTGGAATTAAGATACACTCACAGAATCTGGAGCTGAGAAGATGATAGATAAGTATCAGATTTTGGGTGCAAAACAGAAGACTAGCCCAACTGCCCCAAATTTCACATACAGCATGCTAGGAAACAGTCACAGTTGCTGCTCGAAATAGAGTTACTATCTGTGTCATCTCTGAGATCACCACACTTATGCCTCATTCACTCAACCAGCAATTCTTAGCAAGATTTAACTGTTAAGAGCTCAGTTCCTAAACCATAGCCTTGGAGCTGCAAAAACCCACAAGACTGCCTTCAGAGAAAGGTATGTTTGTTAGAATACAAGGACATAAATGAGAAATAACTAGTTCTATGACAGTTTCTGGAAGAGGAAAAAACCCAGAGAAAAATCTAGCATTTCTTCATCCCACCCTAAAATTTAAAACAGAATAAACTCTGATGCAGAAAGCAAATGTGAGTGATCTCAAATATTTTTCTCTTCCTGAGTTTGCACATATTTGATATCCCTTTGGTCTGTCAGCTTTACAGGCGGTCACAGATTTTGTTCTACAGACAATCTGTTGCACACAAATGCAGTAATTTTTTAATGATGCAGAAAATATTAAGACAGACGATTTTTTGCAGCATAGAGGGTGAAAAGTAGTAGAGGAACATAACTGGGAGTTTCTGTCAGCTCTGACAGGGTCAGACTTACCAGAATAGCACAAAACAGGGAAAAACGTAACGTGAAATACACCTTGAAGAGATGTTGACACAGCAAGGTGCACACAGAGATCACAGGTAAAGTTCAGATAATCATTAATCTTGTCTCAGTAGGCAATGGAAGGATGCAAAGACTCCCAGAAAGTACAAACAAAACAAAATGCTTGCTCTATAGCAAGGCACCACAAAAATGTCCACGGGAGACAGAATTTAGTTCTAAATCTAGGGAAGCCAAATGAGTTGATTAATAAATCCACAGTCATGAAAGACCATGAAGTCTTTGTTGTTGAGACTCCACTGAGAAGAAAATTGACATTACCTCTTCACATCAATACAGCCAAAACTGGAAAGAAGAGATTTATGTATCTTTATTGAAACAGGATGCTGCAATTCTTGTGAAATGCAAAGCTCTTTAGTATATGGAGTAAGAAATTATTCACTTACAGCAAGGTGGAGTCAGATGGAACTGACCATAAAATACTAATGATTTGGTAAAGTGGATTGAGGCAATAGCCTATGTTTATGACCATATTAAATTGATCATTTGGTTGACATATGATGCATATCTTACAGTATGTAAATATGTTTTATAAATATTCACAAACACAGAATAGTTTGTGGTTGGAAGGGACCTTAAAGGGACCTTAAAGAACACCCAGTTCCAGCTCCCTGCCATGGTCAGGGACCACTAGATCAGGTTGTTCAAAGCCCCATCCAGCCTTTCCTGAACACCTCCAGGGAGGCATTCTGCAAACTCTCTTGGCAGCCTGTTCCAGTGAATCACCATCCTCACAGGGAAGAATTTCTTTCTAATATCTAATCTAAACCTGCCTTTTGTCATCTTAAAGTGAACTATGGATTGTGACAATGGTTTAACAGCTCTCATCGTGATTTTTCTTTTCCTTGTGGCTAATTTAAATCACCCTTGTTGCATCTTGTTCTCATCACTTTTTTTTTTTCATCTCCTGTGCACCTCTGAGAAGACCCTGGTGCTGTTTTCTCTGCAATCCATAATTAGGTAGTAGTGATTAGACTATCCATTAGACTTCTGTCCTTCAGACTAAGGAGAACCAGCTTCCTCAGTCTCTAGGTCATGTACCTCGTAAACCCACCGCCTACCACTCATACCCAATTTTCCCTATGAATTCTCAAGTTACAAACTGAATTCAGACCTGACTGAAACTTGGTGGGTACTGACAGGCACTCACTGCCACAACTGACTGACTTTCTTATTCGCAGCATGCACTCTACTAACTGTTAACATAAAGAATAAGATACTGTTTAGTTGCATTCATATGGCATTTTTAAGGTGTTACAATGACAATACATTTGAAGGATATACCAAGACTGTTATAAACTGAAAAGCCTTAAAAACTATATTTCATTTACAGTAATACATCATTCTTAGAGCTATTAACAATGTTATAATGCTCTTAAATCTGTTTAGGCTCATCAGAAGCTAAAAAAATCCTGAAACAAAACAAAATCAAGACTCCAGAAAACTGGTCCAGTAAGAAATTAGATTTTTTTGTTTGGAATTTTATTTTTTGTTCTGCCTCTCCTGGATTTTTATTCTCACTTTCTTGACAAAATTTAAATTAAGATAATGATTTCCAAAGTAGTGATCACTATGTCACATCTATAGTGGGATAAAAAATAAAATCTGAAAGTGGCCCATGGAGTGACAAAACAACCACCTCTATCTTGTGTGGTCTAATGAACTGGTGGAGAACAATAAAGTGTCAAAATAATAAAGTGTCTCCTAATAAGAAGGTTAAAAATTAGTATTTAGTATTTAGATGTTAGTGCAGTTAAATTACAGAATGTAAATAAAGATGTTGTTCATTAGAAAATTGACAGCAAAACCAAGAACATTCTTAAAGCTCATATTAAGTCTTGCAGACTAGGACATGACATGAGTAAGATACCAAAAATTGTCATGTTTTGAGGGCATGGAGTTGCTGCCAGTTCTTCAGGATGATGCTAGACTACTGACAGAGTTAAACCCCAATATCACAGTCTATAGCTCTGATGTGATGTTCTTTGTCTAAAGAGACACACTGTGGAAGGAGGGGTATCATTGCCCCAGAGCCATGGAAAAGAAATCAGAGGGTTTAAGCCCTCTTTCCCAGAAAGCTGTCTGTCAGCAGCCCAATAGCCAGAACAAGTCAGTCCTTAATTCATGGAGAATCAAATGACCTGGGGTTGCTTGAAAACATCATTGCCCACACACTGGGAGAGCACCAATTATATTGCCTCAGCTTCATCTTACAGCAGAGAATTTCTGAATATTATTTATAGAATCATAGAATCATAGAATCGATTGGGTTGGAAAAGACCTCGGAGATCATCGAGTCCAACCCTTGGTCCAACTCTAGTCCATTTACCAGATCATGGCACTCAGTGCCACGGCCAATCTGTGTTTAAAAATCTCTAGGGGTGGTGAATCTACCACCTCTCTGGGCAGCCCATTCCAATGCCTGATTACTTTCTCTGTAAAAAATTTTTTTCTGATCTCCAACTTAAATTTCCCCTGGCAGAGCTTAAGCCCATCGTGCCCCCTTGTCCTATTGCTGAGTGCCTGGGAGAAGAGACCAGCCCCCACCTGGCTAGAACTTCCCTTCAGGTAGTTCTAGACAGTGATGAGGTCACCTCTGAGCCTCCTCTTCTCCAGGCTAAACAACCCCAGCTCCTTCAGCCTCTCCCCATAGGGCTTATGCTCCAGTCCCTTCACCAGCCTTGTTGCTCTTCTCTGGACTCGCTCCAGCACCTCAATATCCTTTCTGAACTGAGGGGCCCAGAAGTGAACACAGTACTCAGGGTGTGGCCTCACCAACGCAGAGTACAGGGGAAGGGTCACTGCCCTGGGCCTGCTGGCCACGCTATTTTTGATACAGGCCAGGATCCCATTGGCCTTCTTGGCCACCTGGGCACACTGTTGGCTCATGTTGAGCTTCCTGTCAATTAGTACTCCAAGGTCCCTTTCTGCCTGGCTGCTCTCCAGCCACTCTGTGCCCAGCCTGGAGCGCTGCAGGGGGTTGTTGTGGCCAAAGTGCAGGACTCGGCACTTGGCCTTGTTGAACTTCATCCCATTGGAATCAGCCCATCTCTCAAGTCTATCCAGATCCCTCTGCAGAGCCCTCCTGCCTTCCAGCAGGTCGACACTCCCTCCCAACTTGGTGTCATCAGCAAATTTGCTGATGATGGACTCAATCCCCTCATCTAAATCATCAATAAAGATGTTAAACAGGACTGGACCCAATACAGACCCCTGGGGAACACCACTGGTGACTGGCCGCCAGCTGGATGCAGCTCCATTCACCAGCACTCTCTGGGCCCGACCCTCCAGCCAGCTCTTAATCCAGGAGAGGGTACACTTGTCCAGGCCATGGGCTACCAGCTTTTCCAGGAGTATATTATGGGAGACAGTGTCAAAGGCCTTGCTGAAGTCCAGATAGACCATATCCACAGCCTTCCCCTCATCCACCAGGTGGGTCACCTGATCGTAAAAAGAGATCAGGTTGGTCAGACAGGACCTGCCCCTCCTAAACCCCTGCTGGCTGGGTCTAATCCCTTGTCCATCCTGAAGGTGCTGTGTGATTGCACTCAGGATGAACTGCTCCATAACCCTGCCAGGCACGGAGGTCAGGCTGACAGGCCTGGAGTTGCCAGGGTCCTGCTTGCAGCCCTTTTTGTGGATTGGGGTGACATTGGCCAACCTCCAATCATCTGGGACCTCCCCAGAGAGCCAGGACTGTTGGAAGATGATGGAGAGCACTTTGGCAAGCTCTTCTGCCAGCTCCCTCATCACCCTGGGATGGATCCCGTCTGGTCCCATAGACTTTTAGTGGGTGGTGCGTGATTTTGAAATATTTTCTTTCCCCAGTGGTTATTGCCATCTGGTGACAGCCTTTGTACAGCTGGTGAGACAAGAGGCAGGTAATGGTACCTTCAGGTAGTGCTTCTGAGTCCTGCCTGGAGCTACTTTCTATTGCAAGGAGGCTTGCATTACACAGAACCTGAATTGCATCAATAAGATCCTTGGCAATCTTTAAACATTGCTAGAATTATTCAAGAATGGAAACAAAATATAATTTAATCCAAGTCTTTGACCAGTGCCTAAACTGCTACATAATTCTTCCTGCTTTTGGACTTTCAAAGTGCCACATAACTGGAACTTGCTAGGAGAACATTGCTTCTGTGGATACTTCTTTTTTTATTACCCCTACTTATGAAATGAACAGAAGACATAAAATCTCTGCTTTTCCATTCATACAGAAAAAAAGGTTTTCCAATAAACTATGGTGAAAGAACAGGAACAATGATTCTACTCACCCCTTTTTCTCATTAATAGAGAAAAGATTCAGGACCTTGTCTAGTCAAACACAGTAGTAACAGAAAACTAAGAGAAAACAAGCACAGAACTGGCAGCTAATTAATTCTTGTATTTCCAGCTGAAGTTTCTGATGGGAGAAAATAACTAATCATTATTGGTTTGTTGTTTTGAATTAGAAATATGTGCAAATACTTGATTTAGGGGTGAAATTTTTTGATTTATGTTGTACTGAAGATAAATGTTATAACTTCAAAATTAGGCACTATTATGGAAACAGATGGGATTTGAAATGAACAACAATAAAGTTTACTTCCAGCATAGAAAGACTGCATGTCAGCTCTCTAGCTGAACTTTTCAGGATCATTAATAAGAATTACAACATTCTTAAATATGCAGTCTTATTGCATCAAAGTTTCCTATCGGCATCTTCTGCATCACAAGCTTTATGAACCAAGTATTGATTTGTGTAAGAACTCTACTATTATTGAACAAAAAATACAAGTAAAAAATACAAAATTATACCTCTTTTTAGCCTAATTGCAAGTAAGACTGGGTCTACCTGGGAATGTTGGGGCTTGTCTTTCCAGTTGACTATGTTTATTGAATTAAGCTGAACCCACAGAGTGAAAGGATCTGTACACATGACACGATGATTTGGTTCACAGGGCTGGAAGCAGATCAGTCCCACTGGGTTCTCGGATTTATTTCAGCACTGACCCTAAACAGCAGAATTACTGTTTAGCTTCAGTTACACAAGCACTCTCAATTTTAGGGGTATTGGTCAGGCCTCCAGGGACAAATAAAAGGACCGTCTCTTTGTGGAGAAAGATTTGCTAGGTTCTCAATCCATGCAAACAATGGCAGGTCATATTTGTCAATTTTTGTTATGGGTTCACCTAGGTGGGCCTAGATTTGGGCTCTGAAGTCTGGATTAGGCCAAAGCTGTCAGCTGACTTGAGCTGGGCTGAGCTAACAGCTGACCTCTTCTAGCCAGTAACTTTGTATTCCATACCACATTATGACATCATCTCCAGGGAAGTAGGAACCAGTGTGGGAGTGGTTAAGGCAGTCGCTTCTCAGCCCTCCTCTTGGGAGGACGCACGATGCTGTCCCAGGGGGGATGGAGAGGACCAGGCCCACCACTGGCTCACAGGGTACCTCAGGAAAGTAAAATGTGTTGTTCTGGGTCTCTCCTTCCTGCTTGGGTTTGTCTCCCTGGGGAATAAGTCTTTTCTTAAGTAATGTGTAGTTAGGACAGTAGAATTTGTGTTTGTTAAGAAGTTGAGGTGGGGAACTTGTTGTTCCAGACTTGTGTGAGTGAATATTTGTACTCTCTTCTGATTGTCTCTTTCTTTCTGTGAAAATATATGTAGTTTTAGTATACACGCGGTTTGAAGTGTTTTTTTTCTTTCCCCTCTCTTTTCCTCCCTTTCCCTGGTGTTAGGAGGGAGGCTTTTCTCTCTGTGCTTGGGGGGTTGGCAGTTGCTTATCTCAAACCAAGACAATTTTCCAAGCACAAAATTCACAAAAGTATCAAATCTGTGTTTTAAGTGTCACTTTAAGTAGCTATTGCACATGATGCAAATCAGTTTTAACATAAAAATTCACCCTTGGGCTTCTCCAAAATTAAAAAATCAGAAGAAAGCAATTTTTTTTCATTGGATTATATCTTTAAACTGCTGGAAAATATGAGGATTATGTTCTTTGCCCCTTTTCTGACAGTAATAGCAACAAAAGCCTTTCAAGAATCTGGTATCATAGATACAAATATCATCCACGTTACAAAATATCACAGTAACATTATATTTTATGGACAAAATAAAAAAAAAGAAAGCTAACAATTGCTGGAATTACGAAAGATTAACAAAGGAACAACATAAGTTTTAAAAAAAAGGAAAAAGGAAAAGCATAGTTCTTTAACCTATTTATAGAAAAGCTATTTTTCAAAGGATAGAATAAATGTAAGAAACAGATCAAAACAAGTATCTCTGAAAGAGAACAACATTCTAAAGGAAATAATCCTACTGGTAAACCAAAGTAAAAATCTGTCTGAATCACTTAACAATAATTTCAATCTTTAGTTTATTTTCTAGTCATCTTGTAATTTGAAATATATCTCAGCTAGATCCACAATGTGAAAAGCACCTCAAGGCAAAATACCTACAGATACTTGCAAGACCATAGAATATTTCATATCTCTCTCTCTAGTTATATATATAAGACAGGTTAAGAAAATTTCAGTGTACTCTTCATGGCAGAAGTGAGCGAAGCTACATTAGTTTTCAGAAGCCTTAACTTCCCTTGCTAAATTTCAAAATACACTTTCATCATCACTGAGTTCATGAAGCTTGTTCTGATTTCCAAGGCATTCTTTCAGAAGATTTTTGCAAATCAATTTTTGTTTCTTTTTCTTCTGTTGTTATCATAAGTGAGATTAAGGCCTTTTGTTTCTGTTTACTAGTTTTAATGCAACAATGTCTGAAAATCCCAATTATAAACTTACAAGAACCAATAATATTCTTCATGTTGTATAAACACATATTTAAACATTATGCCTGACCCAGAGGATTTAGAGTACAGGAAATTCTATTAAGACATTTTTTATATACTAGCCAGAGGATGATATTAGTCCAGGTTACACTATTGACTAAAGTACAACATAGAACAAATAATTTTATTTTTCTTTTTTTTTTTTTAAGCCCTGGAATGAGGATAGCATAAAATTAACTCATCTTTCCCAGGAGAGTGACAGAAGAAATCACTACTGAATTCCTGTGTAGACATTTAAACTTGCTAAAAATGGTATACGTTTTAGGGCTTCTGACTATTAATAGTTAATACTCAGCTGTCAAAACAATTCATATGTGGCATGGATGAAAAAATAACAATAATTATATTTTGTCACATATTGAGGTTTTCAAATTTCTTTTTGTTCTGTATGTTTGTAATTTCTTCTTTTCCTCATATAATAGAGCTATTCAAAACCCATGGGGTTTGAATTTCAGTATGCCATGATTTAGGTAAGTCTTGCTATTTCTCTTTTTCACCATTTTCTTTACCTCAAAACCACTCATAAGAACCAATATTACCTCCTGAAATTACATTATTCTGAAGTATTTGTACTAATTTCATTTATGCATTTCTGTTATTTTTTTTCAGTTTATCTCCTTGACTGGACAAAATTATGATCTAATCACAAAAAAAATGCTGTCAAAAGTCTTCAGCTGACTCCAGATGCTTAACCCCTTCCCCCCAACCAAATAGAAAATATATCCCTGCTTTTCTTACTTTGTTTATCTCCCTGTGTATTTCTGTGCTACAGCATTTATAAAAAGAATCACATTTGTATTAAAGACAGGGTACGGTGTGCTTCATTTTGAATAGGTTATTTGTAGCATAATAATCTTGTGAATTACCAATATGCTGCAGAGCAAGGGGAAAATGTGATTGTAAAGGGCATGATGATGATTCAATCGGGTTTGTGGCCATAATGCATCCTTTCCAACTGCCATTTCAGCCTTTGTTCTGCCTTTGTATGTATTATCCACTTGTGCTGTATATTCATACATTCTCTTCTGTGGCAGCTGTGCACTTTTTCTTTCATAAGAATGGTAATTGCTGAAGTTTGGAGTGTGCTGAGGACTATGCATGTTAGCTTTGTTTGATCCCTCTCCTGCCAGCAGCCTCATGAGGGAGTACTGAATTCCCATCCATCACACTTCCTCAGCATGAACGACTTGTATGGTCCCACCTCCCTCTGTTCCTTACTGTGCTGCTGCTTCCTGTAGCTTGTATTTGTGGGCAGCTCAACTCACCTCAATGCATATTTTCTTCCCTCTCCATCCAAAAGTTTGTTTCTGCAGCTAGTTTCTTTCTATCATATCATCTGAATTTAATAAAAATGCTTAAATATTGACATAGTCTATACATTTAAGGGATAGAAAGGGACATGTCCAAGCAGTGGTTCAGCTAATGTATATTAAAATAGAACTCATCCCCTGGCAATGCCTCTTTCCTTTCACTGACTCTGCACGGAGTCCAAGAACAAGAGTGTAAATAAGCGTAGCTGATTCACATCTTCTTTTCCCTTGTAGTACCTCAAAAATGCATTTTAAAAATTGGATTTAGGGTTCTTTCCTGTACCTCAGTCCTTGAGGCACAATTTACATTTTTAGGTAAGTTGCTACCTGAACATCAGAATTAAAGATGCTGAGTTCTTATGGTCTTTAGCCTTAGCTGCCTTCCTCTTGCCATTTCATGACAGCCTCTCATTTTCTGTACAGCCTCGTGCAGTGGAGATGAAGCAACTCTAAGCAGAGAAAAGTCACTTTTACATTAATGTGGCTGAGGGTGTCAAGGGAAAGAAAAGCAACTGAATAGGGACAGTCTTTCATTGCAGTTATGTAGGAAGCAGAGAGGACACCCACCAGTCAATGCTAAGATGTCTCTGTTGAGGGGATTATGCTTTTTTTATTTTATTTTTCTTGAAATGAGTGATTCAATACAACTTTAAGTTTTTACATTGGGTTTTGTATGATCTGATGACTAGATAGAAACTGCCATGTTGCAGTGCTCCTGTCATTTGCTATCAGATCTTTTTCTTTCCCTGTTTTTTTTTTTTTGTTTGTTTTTTTGGTCTGCTTGTAGATCCCATGAAGGCTTCTAATTAGCTCTTCTCATTGTAAGAAAGTGCCTAATTACAACTCATCATTCATCAGTACAATACTTGAAAAGGTTTTTTAATAAATAGCATATGATGGTTTTCATCATTTCTAGTTCAGCCTTTCAATTAGCACATCTGTGTGGACAAGCCAAGGTGAAAAGCAACAGACATGGAACGAATGAGGGAACTGGGTTAGTCCTGCAGCTTTCACTAGCTATTTTTAATCAAACAAAAATAATTACGCAGAGGCACAAAACTCATTGATTTTATCAATTTAGTAGTTAAAAGCCTTTACAACTTATACACCATGGCACAGTAAAGTGCAAGGAGTAAATTGACTTCCTGTTCTTTGCAAGAGGTGAAAATATGAATGTTGAGTTTGAGCACAGTGTTATTTATGCACTAATATCAAAATTACAGCTATGTGCTGCGTGTGTCACTTCACAGTTGGAAATCAAATTATACTCCTGCTGGAATATTGGCACATTGGTATCAGCTATAGCAGCTGCTTTGCCTTTTCTGACTTTTCTTACTGTTGCTGCTAATGAAAAAGGAGGCTGCTGTCACTGCTCTCAACAGCACTGTTTTTCTCTTCACTTGAAAAGCAAGCAGACAGTCTGGGTCTTCTCATGGCAGAAAAGGAAAGGAAGATTTAATTGCTGCTGAAGTGCTTGTACAAAAGGTCACCAAACAATATAAGTTCTTATTTGGTACTGAACTTTAAAATGAAGAATTAAGGATTGTTTGAAGGGATCCAGCAGTTCATTGATGTACCAGATCTTCAGTATACAGAAAAGAAGGAGAAAGAAAGCTAAACTTGATGGGAGTTTCCTAGCAGGCCACATACAAAATTACCAGCCATCTGTAAAGGAGATGCTCATGGAGCCAGTTTAAGGAAATAACTACAATTGCTCACCCATGGCCTAATACAAGCACAGAAGAAGGAGCACTGAGTGACTTATTATGCAGAAGCTGTTGGTCTTTAACGCAAAATAATTATGTATTGACAAAGGCACAACTTCTCAAAGGTGGTATGAGGTACTAACTTATAAGTACCTAAATACTTGTAAGTCTTCCAAACCCATCCTGGCCCTAGGGAATAGCAAATATGAAGAAAGTCTCTGTCTCATTAAGTAAATTCCAGACCTTCTGGTGTTAAATCAATGATTAATTTAAAACATGGACTAGCATTGTCTTGGAAGCAATGCCAAAAGATAAACTGAGTTTCTTTACAAACATGTAATTTTAAATTCATGTTGAACATAAAAAGAAACCTGCTCCTTACCTGAGGGATTTTGCCTGCTTCCCATTAATAAAAATCATCTGTGTAATCAATATCATGATAAGACAAATATTGTGTTTTGACATTTAAATTTTCTCTTGAATTAAGGAAGGTTAAATTACTATTATTTTACTATTATTATTTTACTTTATCTCTGAGACTCCTTTATTGTATTATCATTGCTCTTATTTTTCTCGGAATTCAAGAGACAAGTGACACCGCATGAGGAATGCATGTTTGTTATAGTGGATAGGTATTTTCAGAAATAAAGGCTTATTTTATTTCCAGAGTAAATCAATTCCTTTATTTCCAGAGCAAATCAATCCCACCGCCTCTCCAACTCACATACTTTTTTCTTGCTTCTTTAAGTGTTATCCCTACTCAAGGATTTTGTGATATGTACTGTATCTTGGCAACATGCCGTGAAAGAAAGGCAGGGTCTTAACTTGGTAGGAATAAAAGCTGAAATCATTGGCAATGTTCTGATTTACACCAAGTAAGTATTTAATATAGGAAATTGAAATGGCTTTTACTATTTATCCACCATTCTATCCAGACAGGATTATATAATTCCTGATTTTAAAGATATCAAACATGTTTGGCAGCAATAGCATGTCTGCTTTTGTACTAGTGGACCCAAACCAAACTTCAGGGAAAACTTGCTTCTGTTTCTTGTGTGCTGTTTCTTGTGTACTGTATTGTGCACCTTTTCCTTTGTGCTAGATCAAAAAATCTGAAAAAGCACCTGAAAATGTTTGTTCCTTTAGCTCAAAAACTCCAGCAGGTTCAGTCCTTGTTCATAATCACTATCCTAGTCCTTAAAGACATTTTTATGACTTTATTGGCTTCTGCCCTCTTCCATTTCACAACCCCGTTTCTGGACGTTATTCGGTGCTTGTAACCTGACAGGATCATCTATGCTGATGTGTCACATTATTCCACAGTATTGCATCAGTAATTACATCACCAAACACAGCCTTCTGAGTTCAACTTTACATATATGAATTCATACCCTGCCTATAGATCCTGGGATTTCTGTGGTATCAGGGGAGAAATCAGCACCTCAATTTAATAAAAATTTATTTCTCTTTCAGTCAGTTACATGTCCACAGTTAATAAACTCTTCACTTGAAAAAAATCTGGGAAAATAAAAATCCACTGAATTACAGAGAAGACTGTAATACTGCCTTATACTCCCCAGTAAATGAATGTACTTGTATTCAAACACTAACTAACATGAAGGTAGATGGAGCTGATGAACATCCAGGTTATGCCCAGAATTTCTGTACATGCCATATGTCAATTGAAACTTTTTCTCATCTTCTTCTTACCCCAATTAACACAGATCTTAGAAGATGGAATAAAGAATCTATTGTATTTAAATGCAGGTTTTAATCCTTTCTGATGACTAATCTGGGCTGTAGTTCTATCATTTATTTTAGTAGAATTCTAAAATCCTTATGAGCTTTGCATTTTCAGCTCCCGGCCCTTAGATCCGGTTGATGGTTGGTCAATGCATCTTGATCTGAAGCTTGTTTAAGTCACGTAGTTCGTAACTGCATAAAATTGCCACCTATATGTAAACTATCCTCAACAAAAACAGTGGCAGGCATGACCAGTCACATGAGACAACCACATGAAAAACAGTGTTTTTTTATTCTGTTGGGGTGAGTATGAAAGGAATCTTATGGAAAATGTGTAGAAAATAGGAGAAGGATGGATTGTTACTATGGTGAGGAAAAAAGAGTTTTCAAATGAATTCACATTTTTCCAAATCTTAACATATGATCTAAACCAAACTCAGTCCTTACAACTGATAAAAGTGTCTATACTTCTAGAACCCAGTGAATTGACCCTGCCCACAACATATCTTTTCCTCTATTATTATTCTCTATTATTTCTGTCTTCCTCAACTTGAATAAACAAAGTTTCCAAGCAGAGAATAGTATTAAAGCACCAGCCCCATAAGTAGCTTTGTCAGCATCTCTTTCCCCTTTGACCCACGAGGATGATTCTAGGTGTATATTCTAGAGAGTTTGTTGATCTTTTAATGCTAATTAGCCTTTGATTAGAATCTGAGAATCAAGATAACTGGACCGGACTTTCCCACCATTTATTGATGAATTAAGTAAAGGCATCTAGATGGAATTTAGTGTTGTAAGTGTACCATGTAAAAAGGCAAGTATGTCTGGGGTAAACAGACTCCTGCATAGTAAAGAAATAAAATGCAGCCCTCCTTACAGTGACCTGATTTTCAGAATGGATGAAAACCCACAGCTCTAAGTGATTTTAGTGCTGCATTTTTGTATACTCACCTAGAGTAAAAAGCACATATGCTAAAGCAGGATTAGAACAAAGTTTGTGCAATCTTACAAAATGGAAAAAACCTATAGTGTTACATCTTTTGAGGTCTCAGGTCACATAATTCCATCAAAGTTATGAATACTTTGACAATTTATACCAAACAATGAACCTACTTTTTCAGTTTTCCTGTTTGTAATTAACCTATAGGTATTTCATCATTGAGTAGTACTTATTTTTTTTCTTTATTAAACCTGCTTTGACACACTGACAAAGTCACTAATTGCCTCTAGATAATCAAAAAAAGAAAAAAGTTGTAAGTAGAAAAGAACTCAGGAATGATTTTTTTTCAAAGCTGATTGAGACAGAATAATTTACACCAAGAGAGACAAAACAAAAGCTGCAAGACTGTTTTTAAAATTACACATGTGGTGTTTCCATTTTAGAGGAAAAAGGTGTATCAGCAGGTGCTAATCTTGTACAAATAGCATGCATCTCGCCACAATAGGATTGCTTTGACTGGCATGGATAAACAGTCAGACCTAAATCCAATCTTATAAAATAAATGAAACCATTGTTAAATGATAAATGGATACATCATGGGTTAAAAACTTGCTGAAAAAGGTTCTTCTGCTGCTTTAAAAAAACCCATAATATTCTATAAAGTTGTCAGAAGAATGGTACTTTTTTCTTACTTAATTTTGTCTGGCTGTGACAGAGTCATTCTTGATATAATTACACATTTTTTTAGTAACCTCAAAGGATATTTTAAGAAACTGCAGTGTATTTGCTATAGCCATAAAAGTCACATATTTTTTATACATGAAAGGTAAATACATCCCCCCTACCTTTATCAGTAGCATTAATCTTCACTATCTCTAAACATCTTCAGTATAGACAAGTTACAAGAGTTGCCAAGTGTAACCAAAGAAAATTCAGCACTGTTGGAATTTTTCATCTTTCTCATTTGTCCTGTTGTAAAGAAGCAGTGGAGGATGGAAGAAATTGTCCCTCAAGAGTGAAAGGTGAGATCCCAACCCAACTGCAAATGAACAGTAAGGCATACAGAACAGAAAGGCAATATTCTCAGTTCAATTTTTAAATGACCAAATATGATCGATTTTATGTAAATCAACCCCATCACTGCAGGTGAGGGATGACCAGTGCTGAAGTAATTTAGCATAAATATGAAAAACTTGATTTTTGAAAATTGGAAAGAAAATAACACATGAGTGTTTAGTGTTTTCTTTATGTTTGTGAAGAATTTTCATACAGCTTCAGCTATTTATCAATACTTTAGTCTAACCATATATACAACATTTTATTTCAAAAATACTGGTCAAATGTTATACTTTTTAGATTAGTGGTCAAAAAGTTTGGGAGAGTGGTCAGTTTTTATTGCAAAGAAACCAAAACATATTGGGTTTGATGTTTTCAAAAGACTGAAAATAAACATAATAATGAAAGGCATTGTTTCTACTAAAACAAGATGTCTCATTTTACATGGAGTTTATGCAGATTTTTTTTTGTTGTTAATCAGAACTCTTTCTAAGCAAAGTAGATACCTTTTGAAAGGTATATCCTTTAAAAATTGGAAATGTTGAATTGACACTGTTACTTTTTGTTGCCTGATGTAAACTGCAGAGCAGAACCTAAGCAGCAATGCTTGATTAGGAGAATAATCATTAATATCAGCTTTAAGGAGACTTTCTCTGCAAGCTTCAAATGCTTCCATCGGCTCTGTGTAAGACTTTCACATACTCAAAGCTGAAATAATATTATTTTTAGGCCTAACTGGTAACCATTGTGCAATTTGTCTATTGAAGAGAACAAGAGGAGAGTTGTTTCAGAAAGAGATCACAGAATGGCTGAATGGTTGAGGTTGGAGGGTACCTTGAGGAGTACCTGGGTCCAAACCTTCCACTCAAGTAGAGCCACCCAGGCCCCAAGGCACAAGCCCTATGGGGAGAGGCTGAGGGAGCTGGGGTTGTTTAGCCTGGAGAAGAGGAGGCTCAGAGGTGACCTCATCACTGTCTATAACTACCTGAAGGGAAGTTCTAGCCAGGTGGGGGCTGGTCTCTTCTCCCAGGCACTCAGCAATAGGACAAGGGGGCACGATGGGCTCAAGCTCTGCCAGGGGAAATTTAAGTTGGATATCAGAAAAAAATTCTTTCCAGAGAGAGTAATCAGGCATTGGAATGGGCTGCCCAGAGAGGTGGTGGATTCACCATCCCTAGAGATTTTTAAACGCAGATTGGACGTGGCACTGAGTGCCATGATCTGATAAATGGACTAGAGTTGGACCAAGGGTTGGACTCGATGATCTTGGAGGTCTTTTCCAACCCAATCGATTCTATGATTCTATGATTCTATGATTCTATTGCATGGTTGCTGAGAGGCAGCAGGACCCCCTCAAATTTAAATCACTGCTCCCAATTTCGCATAATCAGCACATTTGCTGAGGGTCCACTCTACTCCAGTATTAATATTTAATGTGTAAATGATCACAGTGTTTAAGTGCTTATGGAACTATTTTCTGTATCATCATTCCTGAAAATATAAATATAGATTTTTTTGCATCCCATTGAATAAGTTGTTTGGGTTTTTTCTTTTTTAATGTTTGGTATTATAAATAGCCCAAATATGGAATGCTATATAATGTAAAAAAACTAACAAAACAAAAATAGGGGAATGGAACTTGGGGAAAAAAATGGAAGCTGAGGTTTGGACTGGGTTTACAATTCATTCAATCAGTTATTTCTCTTTCAGACTTTTTTTTTTTTGCATGACCATTAGGGATGCCTTGTTAACTTATTGAAAATTGTCCAGAAACAGTTGTTAAAATCTGTAGATTTTATACTACTATTTTGCAATAGAACTCATTCTTCATAAAATCATAGAATCATAGAATCGATTGGGTTGGAAAAGACCTCGGAGATCATCGAGTCCAACCCTTGGTCCAACTCCAGTCCATTTACCAGATCATGGCACTCAGCGCCACGTCCAATCTGTGTTTAAAAATCTCTAGGGATGGTGAATCCACCACCTCTCTGGGCAGCCCATTCCAATGCCTGAGCACTCTCTCTGGAAAGAATTTTTTTCTGATATCCAACTTAAATTTCCCCTGGCAGAGCTTGAGCCCATCGTGCCCCCTTGTCCTATTGCTGAGTGCCTGGGAGAAGAGACCAGCCCCCACCTGGCTAGAACTTCCCTTCAGGTAGTTCTAGACAGTGATGAGGTCACCTCTGAGCCTCCTCTTCTCCAGGCTAAACAAGCCCAGCTCCCTCAGCCTCTCCCCATAGGGCTTGTGCTCCAGTCCCTTCACCAGCCTTGTTGCTCTTCTCTGGACTCGCTCCAGCACCTCAATATCCTTTCTGAACTGAGGGGCTCAGAACTGAACACAGTACTCAAGGTGTGGCCTCACCAATGCAGAGTACAGGGGAAGGATCACTGCCCTGGTCCTGCTGGCCACGCTATTTTTGATACAGGCCAGGATCCCATTGGCCTTCTTGGCCACCTGGGCACACTGTTGGCTCATGTTGAGCTTCCTGTCAATTAGTACTCCAAGGTCCCTTTCTGCCTGGCTGCTCTCCAGCCACTCTGTGCCCAGCCTGGAGCGCTGCAGGGGGTTGTTGTGGCCAAAGTGCAGGACCCAGCACTTGGCCTTATTGAACCTCATCCCATTGGAATCAGCCCATCACTCAAGTCTATCCAGATCCCTCTGCAGAGCCCTCCTGCCTTCCAGCAGGTCGACACTCCCTCCCAACTTGGTGTCATCAGCAAATTTGCTTCATATTGCATAGTAAAAGACACATTATAAAGTTTCATATATTAGATGTCGTAAGTATGCAACAGATTACAATGTAGCAGCAGTAGCAACTGGCAATATAAAATGAAAGACAGGTAAAATAAAAAACCTTTACTCACATGAGATGATAGATATCTCCTTTCTGTAAGGACAGAGATGAGGAAGTTCACCGTTTGTCAAAATATTATGCCACCTAAAGGTATGCCATATTACTTTTTAATCCAAATATATATTCACATATATACTATACTCTATGACACTCAACCATTGCATGAAAGGTTAACTATAAACATTAAATACCTTTTACATTTACTGCTTTTTTCAGCTGTACATTCCCACTGAAACTGAAGTCCAGTGTGTTTGCTTTCTTTTTCCCCTGTTTGTTTGCTTTTTGTTTTTTTTCCTCGCCTCATGTTTTAAAACATTAATAAGTATTTCCCCTAAAATATCCCAGAATCAATGATTCCGCATATGTTTTTTAAAGTACTGAATTATTTAAATGTTTCTACATGCAGTGTTATACCTGCAATTAAAGGTACAGTTTTTTAAACTTCAGGAAGGGTCTCTTTTTCAGATCATTATGTTTGTAAGACACCCTAATTAGTGCTAGTGATCTTCCATAAGGTGTATTTAAACACAGAAGAGTAATATTGTTATAATAATAAGAAAAATCTGAGATGATATTCAATACTTAAAAGTTTTGAAACTTTTAATCTTCATAATAACAACTTTGGTTAATAATTTAAATAAACATAGTAAACTAAGTATTCCAGACACTAAAGTCTGTCTTTTTCACAAAGATTATCACACTTCTAGTACAAAAGTAGCTACATGTATGGAGAATAATTTTATCATATTGCAATGTATATTCTGACTCAGTGATGCTCTTCTCTACAGTGCAATAAAGCAGACAGCAATGTAAGTCATTTAGTCCAATACAAACATAATGAAAGAACGGACAAACCAATGTGAAGGATGAATAAGAATGACAGCAATGTATTCTATTTTGACAGATTAAACATGGTAAAATCTTTATACTAGAAAATATCTGAAGTGTGATATGGTCTCAGAGGGAAAAATGATTTTCTGAGCCCTCAGGAAATAGTTTATTAGTAGATGTGAAATAACCCTTGCAAATGTAAGAGAGTGAACCTTTTATTAAACATTATTGTATTAAATATATTTCACTTCCCTTTTTAATTTATTTAAATCTCTGTTCAACAAATAAAGGTCAAGAACCTCTACTGGACTTCAATCAACCATGTGAAAGAGTTTAAACTTATCAACCTTACTGAGTTTAATTTAGGCATAAATTGAAAATCTGAGTTTCGACAGGACATAGTTCTTTAGGAATCTGTACCCGTTGTCCAACTATGACTTGGACAATGTTGACCTGGAACTTCTGTAGTGTCCTAGTTCAGCAGGAGGGACCAGCTAACCCTGTGTGGGGGTGATCAAAGCTGTGTATTCTACCCCCTCTATTCATTCCCCAAGGTCAATGGGCCATTAGCAGCAGCTGCCCAGGGAGCCATTATCACCTTCACACCCAGCCTGAGGGGGGCGGAGCTCCTAATGGGCCATCAACAGTTCAATACCCCCTGGCTCCCAGAGTTAATCACCCATTGTGTGAGTCCCCGCCCAGGGGGAGGGACTGAGAGCTCCCTGAGGGTACATAAGGGGTGGGTAAGAAGACCTCGGGAACCTCTTGTCGGATCCAGAGGAGCAGCAGGACCTCGACAGGAGGAGATCACCGCTCTCGCCCAGACCACAGCCCTCGCCTGCACCAACAGGTTTTTCTTTTCCTTTTGCTCTGGACTTGGGGGAGCCACAGGGGTCTCAGCACAAGGGCAAACAAACCCCCTTGGGTTTGTGCCCCAGGACACTGGGTTATACTGCTGGGTTTTTGTGAGTTGAAAGCAATTTCCCTTGTGTGTCAGTGTTGTTATTGTAATATTATTATTAAATTTTAGGTCTGACTTATAATCTCTCTCGTGGTGAGTTCATTTCCCCTGCTGGTTCACCTTTAAACCAGCACATGTAGCAAGTTTATTTGCAAAAATTCTAAAACTTAAAATTTTAAGAATGTTGTGATATATATTTGCAGCTCAGTACAAAGTAAAGGGGAAGGAAACAGTTAAGGAGATTACAGGAGAGAACATTGTTCCTTGGAGAAGTGAAGACTCGTGATCAACACACTTCTAAAGCATGTGAGAGATACTTAGGTCATGCTTCAGAAGATGAAAAATTACGTTTGGAGAAATGCAATAAAATCTGAAATAATTTATAGCGTTTAATAAAATAATGTGGCATCATCTTTATTTTCATGATTCAACAAGAATCTCTGTATCTAAACCTAAATCATAAAGTCTTGAATAACAAATCAGTTTTTTTCTGAAGTGATTAATATCTTCTGTGGAGATGGGTAGTACTTTACAATGATGAATAGCTAAACTTTGCTAATTATTCAATGGTTACCCGAGAAAAAAGTTACATACTATAAAAATACTTCAATACTTAAGACCTTTGTAATCATTAGCTTGTTTCAGGCCATAGTCACCAGCAAAACAGAGGTGTAACAGTTTATTATTTGTGCAACTTCTCTATACAGTCTTCTCTCAGTCCCAGGAATACTAAACATAGAGAAATGTGCCATATGAGTTCTTTAAAATACACTTGTGTTTGAAAAGTGGAAACAATGTTGGAAGAAAGGAAGTATGAATTAAAAGGTAAAATTCACAGAACACAAAAAGTGACTGCATATAAGGAGAATTTTAGAATGCTGTGATCTGTTATGATTTTCAAATTATTTTTGAAGGAAATATTTGAAATTCTAATAATGTTCTGTAAAATTGGACCGGAGGGTGGGGGGAGCGGTGAATTATACATATATATATATATATAAATTATAAATATAGAATATATATATAATATATATAATATATATAATTTTATATATATATATATATATAAATATACACTCAGATTCAAGCATGAGAGACCAAAGTGATGAAAAAATGTTCGATGTTTTGTGGTTAAAATATGCAAGAACATATCAAGAATTTAAAACTAAGCAAAAGAAACACAACTGGAATAAGTGCCAGTGAGATCAACCCTCATTAGTGTGGATTTAATCTCTACTGGGCTTTGATAAAGAGGAAGTTCTAGGCAAAAGCCTTGCTTCCTTGGCTGTGGTTATAAGATCTCAAGCTCTTCTTACATATTTCCCTTCCCTACAGCTTTTCTTCCCGTGCTCACCAGGACTCTGCAAGACACTATTGCATGTGATGATAGCAGTAGGGTACTGAGGAAACTGACTCCAAAGTATTTATTTAGTGAGGCTTTCATGAAGCCTGTAACAAGAAAAAGGGTATGTTCTGTTAAGCCAGTTCCTCTTCTACCTCGATGAAGACTATTTCCTCATGTTTTTATCTCCTTCTTCATTAATGTGAAGGGTTAAAGTTGAAAATAAATCTGATCTTGTCTTTTACTAAGAAAAGAAAAAAACATGACGTATTTGTTATACACAGAAAGTATTAAAGAAGGTGGCAAGAATACAACTAAAAATGTATGCTGGAGAAAAAAACCCAACATCAAAAAACAAAGAAGGAAAACAACAAGAGATGTTAGTTCATATTCCCAAAGGTTTTCTATTTCTATCAAAGTGAAACATCAGAGAATAAGATAGACAAAATTTTGCAGGATAGAATAGGGAATTGAAGCATAAATGTTAGAAATAACAAAAGAACTGTATTAAAGCTTTTTAAATATGTATAAAGAACACTGAAATATGCTAACTGTCTGTGCTTTGCCCACCATGTATCCATTTACCTGCAAGATGCTAAAATCAGAAAATGGAGTTTTGAATATGAGTACAAAACCACCAGATTGCCAGATCTGATGGGCTTCGGTACAGAAAAGCTGAGTGGGGTACAGAGGTCTGTTCTTTTAGAAGAGCCATACTTGGAGAAGTGACTAATAAAGTACTTACAAGTTCCCATTTCTGGAGTTACAGAGTACTTTGCAATTGTTAATACTTTTAGTAGCAAAAAATCTTGAAGAACTATATATATTAAAGACAGATCATAAGGGTGAAAAGGAAAAAAATGTATTTAACTACACTAAGAAAACTTTATTTTGGGACTCAGGATACCATTTACAGATCACTGAATTTTATCAAATTCCTGTGACGGGTTGACCTGAGTCTTCTTGCTTACTTTTAACAGTATAAATATTGGTTGTCTAAAGTTAGTTACTCTAAACTTGTCTTACAGTGAATAGTGAGAGAAGTCATTTCCAAAGAGCACTACATATTGAGCTTACCCAGGTAAGTAGCATAGGTGGGATGAAGCAGCCTGTGATTCAATCTATAAAAAGGAACACAAAATATCTACTTGTGATTTTAATGGCTAGATTTCATATATGTAAGAAATTATTCAGGTGCTTGAGTGGAGTATCTGCCACCATTTTAAATACCTGAGAGCATCCAAGACCTCTTGTAGATACAACACAGGACATGCAATAAATTTGGTATTGGGGACTGGAACCTGAGATCATCTCCCAGAAATTTGTTCAGGCATCCCAGCTCCAGCTCTGGGAGGGACTGCCTGAACTATCCACCCTCTCAGGGGCCTGTGCAACTGCAGTGTCTCCTGCAGTGGATCACTACTGGACCTCTCATTCTTTAGTGCAGGTCAGCATTAACACTGAATAGGATTTGGTATTGAGGTTCTGTAGGTGTGTATTCTATTTTTTCAGGAACACAAAATAATCTGTAAAGCAAAACTCACACACCAAATGCACACTTTGAGTCTACATTCTAATAAGAGCTCATGAATTATGTAGGCAACACAATAAGAACATTTAAAATGATGCTTGCATCTGCTATGAGACTTAAAATTTAATGGATTTTTAAGTAATTAGCATGAACTATTTACCACACTGAGTTATACTGTATGAGTAACTGAATATAAAAATAAGTATGATAATAATATGCATAAAATGCTCATTTCTTCCAGCATTTTATTTTATTTTTAAAAAACAGCACTTAAGCAGACTATCCAAACTGATAGGGAGAAATGAAATAATGACTTTCCTCTGTTCGTCTTTAAAAAAAAAATCTTTTGTCTTTTACAAGATGACAGGCTAGTTTTATAACAGCTTTGATGTGACATAATGCAGTACATCCATAATCCAGCATGTCACAGCCATTTTTAATACTTATGGTATATGCTCAGCTAATCTAAGGATCTCAATGAATGATCCATTTTGTGTATTTTCTCATAGGAAGCCCACAGTTCTGCAGTTGAGGATCAAGGGTAGTAGTCAAAATTGTCTGATGTTTGTGCCTCACTCTGCCATGGTCTTGTTTAAAAGGACTCTGTGTGGAGACAGGAACAGCAAAAATCCACCAAATAGAAGATAAAGATCATTTCAAAACAGAAATATTATGTAAATAGATTTTTAACTATGAAGATGATAAATTATTAGGCTGAACTAGAGGGCTGCTAAGTTCTCCTTGTCTTGTAATAAGTAATTCTTTAAAAATATCTCTTTCTTATGATAAGCAGTGATGTCTATATAATAAATGACCTAATATATGATGAATCTACCCAAAACAAGTGGAGACTCTTCTTCTTCATCATTTAAAGATGGGAACTGTGGCAATGGATCTGCAGTATCTGGAATGGAAAAAGACTTGTCAGAAATGGTCTTGAGAAAAAGATGAAGAAACTAGCCCAAATGCCTTAAAAACAGAAGCCTTTACTGTTGTATAAATACATGTAACAAAATGGATTCTCTCATTCTCTTTCCCTTAGTCACCATCTCCTTCCCCAAATCCCCAAAGATAACTGTTATCACTCAGGAATGCTGTAGTGTTCTTGAAGAAGCTTCAATAAGTTTTCTTATTGACCCTTATTTACTCTTTTCTATTGGTTATTATCCCTGGTTCCTTACTGGCAGTAGTTTGAATCTCCCCTGGCTCCTTACTGGTAGTAGTTTGAACCCCCCTAAACCTTTATATGCCCTTACCCAGGATTAATAAATGCTCTCTTGTTCCTCTTCTGTGGTCTCTGTGTGGCTCTTTTCAGGCACCTTGGGACCACGTGGTGAGGAACAAAGGGAGAGCACCTTCCAGGTAATGGGTTAGCTCCCAGGACTTGGAGTCCATCAGCTGTCGCAGCGAACTTGTCAGAGCAATGTCTTTCCAAGGAAAAGCAGGGAAAGACATCTGGAAACTGAAAGATCTTGATTCTAGTTTGACTGTAGTCCCTTAAAGTTATGGTAAATAACTGAGTTGTCACTGTGTCCTGGGTTGAGCTGGCAAAACGCCAACTGTCCAAGCCAGAGTGAAAAGGGTTCCTCCTCCCCCCAACCAGCTAAGGGGAAAAGAAGAGGGAGAGAGGAAAAAAAAACTTCCGAAGCCAGGTCTATGCTGAAACTAACTACATGTATTTATACAGAGAAGAGAATATTAAGAGGAAACTACAATATAACACACACTTACACAAGTTACATATATATAACAAGGAATAACTTCCCACTCCCCAATTATTACAAAGCCCATTACTCTAAATTCATAAGCACTCCAAAAGACACTCAGCAAGAAAGAGAAAGTATAACAACAAACTATTTCTACTTCTCTGAATGCAAACAAAATGCAAGCACAGGAACAGAAGCAGGGCCTGGCATAGTAGAGGAGCTGCCAGATGTCCTCCTCTTAGCGCAGCCATGATGGAACTAACTAAGCCACTCCCACACACTGGATTTTACACCCTTTGAGATGGTGTAGTATGGTATGGAATACAATATTATTGGCTGGAAGAAGTCAGCTGTTAGCTAGCTCAGCCCAGCTCAAGTCAGCTGACAATTTCAGGCCTAATCTGAACTTTAAAGCCGAATTTTTTTGGCCTACTTGGCTAAACCCATAACATATTCCACCCCTTATTCCATACCATATTACATCACCCATATCCTCAATCTATCTATTCCCGCGCTTAAACAGTCTTTGCTCTTTCCAGGGCCATCTTCCACCCCTCCATATTGTAGGCAATAGTCCATTAGGATGGGGTAGGTACTTTAGGCAGGAAAAACAGTTCATCACTGGACACCAACACCAGTTCAGCTTAGGTCTTCTTCATCTGATGGTTTATGTCCTGCAACACAGAACTCAAAATGCAAGTTACCTACATATAAAATAAAAGGTAATGTACTGGGTAGGAATCTAAAATTTGAGGATCCAAACCTTTTCCTATTTTTACAATCTAGACTGGGGAATTCCTCTATAAACAATCAAAAAATAAATCAAGTGCTGCTGAGACCACTGTGATGCTTTTTTCCTCTAAAGATTGACAGTCACAATTTCAACAGGAAAAGAGATGAACCATGACATGGCACCTTGTGATCTCCTTTTAGGGCACCTGACTGCAGAATGAATATTGTGAGTGAAAACTCATTGGGTATGAGGCTGCCCATCTTCCAGGAATTCCAAATGCAAAGCAAACATGCTGTGCTATCCTGTAAGACACCAGTACCACCACGTTGTATGAAAACCATATTACCTAATTAGAGTTATCCAAAATATGAAGATGACAATGGCAAAGTCTGGGCTTGTCTAACAATTTAAGTGAGAGTTCTTCAACTAGGGACGTTGCTAAACTTTCAGAGTTTTCTAAAATCTTTTGAAAGAATTAAGGCAAGTTCTTTAATTACTGAGGTAGACAAATATAAGTTTTCTGAAAAATTGTCCAGTTCTTGGGCAGTTCTTGAATTAATGAATAATGAAATAATTCATATATTCAAACTAATTTGAGCAAAAATTTATCAACAGAATTAAAATACAAACCAAACCAATGAAATGTGCACTGTGCACATTCAAAGAAGTCTTCGATATGAGTTCCAGTCTTCATCCTTAAAAAGATTATATAATGAAAATTGTCCTGATGTCAATGGGAGCAGAGTTAGATGAATTCCAGAAGCTTTAAAACAATTATTCCCGTCATATCAGAAGATAAATTCTGTTTCTGCTTCTATCTAGTGCTTTACAGGTTCCAATAAAAGTCAGGCAAGTGCTCATTTCAAGGCATTTTGGCACGTGAGTTTCCAATTTTGCAAGGTTTATGACTTAATTTTTTTTTATTTGTTTGTTTGTTTTTCCCTTGGGACAGCAAGAATAAAAAAATACAATGGAAACATGTGCTGGCATCAGAGGACTAAGTGCTTTGCACTCTTCCACAAAGACCTCCTCTGAGGGACACTTACAGTGACACTGTTGGGATCCAAGAGGAACTATTTCCAGCTGCCTTTCTTGAGCTGTAAATGTGGAGCTGCTCTGTTACAATAACTTATGTGGAGAGAATACAAAATATCAGTGATGTGTTTGTTAGGGTGCCAAAGACTCCTTAAAATCAAGAGGTATCCTCAGTATTTTCTCAAGTGCTAAAGACAGCTTTATTAACTTTATCTTCCACAGACAAATACAAAATACCCCTGGAAATAATACAAAAAATAGTTTACTTATCAAAGTTTAATACCTTGGCCTAACATGTAAATTAAAAAGAAGGCATAATGGTAAGAATAACTATTTCAGATCCTATTTTCTACATTATTGTATTTTGAATTTGACCGTGATTTAGATGTACATAACTCTTTAGAGTGGCAAGAATATCCCTAATTGCCTTCCTAGCAAACTTAGATTTGGGTGTTCAGGTTAGGCCAGTTGGGAGGTCTGAAATGGCTCTGGAATGGATTTTTGATTTTACCATGCTTTAATTTGTCAGCAATAAAGTTTGTATCTTATACTAAAAATGAGTGTTGGAGTTAAAAAAAGATTATCAAATTGTCTCCAACACCTAAAAGGTGTATCATCACACAAAAGCCAAAGTAAATGAGTGGTCAAGGGAACAGCAACATACATTTTATTGTCTCGACCATAGCACCTTTTTGCCCCAGGCAAGCAGCAAACACCCCAAGCAGTCTGTTTGCAGGATGCTGCAACCACTGCAAGGTCAGGTGCATGTTGTACGTGAGTGCCTTGGCACTTAAACATATTACCAGCCAGAAACAATGAATTCTGACACTTTCAGATTATATTTACAGAAGCAAATGAAACAAGTCAGGGACAACACTGGCATGTTATACTTTGACCAGGATCATGTAAATTGTTCTGGTTGTCTGCCTCTGAGGTCTGCTGTATGTTGGATGGGAGGGCAGGGAGTATGAAAAGCAGGAAAAAGGATATTTATGCTGCTCTGCAATGTCCTCCTTTCCTGCAATCCGTTGCCTTCTATAAAGGGATTTAATCAACAACCAGACATCACTTTTCTTCTTTATGAAACTGTCTTCTCTGAGATCAGCTGATATTACAATTAGAGAATATATTAATTAGCTAAAACCAACCTTTCTTTTTACTCTGCCTCTTTTCCAGCATAAGTGGCTACAAAGCAGAGCTCAACACTTTCTGTTTGTAAACAAAACTGCAGCATCTGTCTTGTCACCTTGACTGGGATTCTTGGCAAATTTTTCTTTTCTTGATTATTACCATAGTTGCAGGCTGATGACTTTTTGACCCATGAGAAAAAGAGAAAGTGACACAGCAACATGGAAGTAACTCCCAAGCTGAGGATTTGATTGATCTACTCTGTATTGGAATTAATTCTTCAATTTATTAATGTTTTCTGTTGAGCTGAAACTCAGAAAACTGAGGATCCTAAATTAATTCAGATTGAACACAAGACATGATTAAAACTGTGACAAGTCCAGGAGAAAGAAGACAGCAGCTGAACATTCACTTGACAGGTCCATGCATGTCAGATGATGAATACGGGAAATCTACTCAGAGAATACTGTGATCTGCTTATTGTTTTGGTGTTTTTTCCACCTTCACATAGAAATGGCACTATGAGAAAGAATCTGATCCAATACATACAGTTGTCTTCAAAAGCCTTGGACTGTGGCAACCACATCAGGTTCAGCCTGAAAAAAAGAACCAAATAAAGTATTCATTAAGGAAATCCCTCTCCGTTATACAGTGCAAAAGGCTGGAATACTATTCAAAGTCATGATGCTACTCCCAGTAAAGCCCTCTTCAATTCTGAGTTTTGAACCTGTCCCACCAGATTTTTGCAATTCTAATAGTCCCAAAAATAGTTGCAAGCATTCAAAGAAGTAATAAACTAATACTGTAGGGAGGCTACTTGGCTTACCTCTTCTCTTTCTGTCTGTTGCTCAGTACCAAAGGGTCAGTTCTTTTCACAGCTGCTCACATCTACTTGCTAGATTTCAAAGGAACAGTCCCTGTCTACCTCTTCAGTTTGGGAAAAGAGCTTAATAAACAAAGACACATTGTTGTTCTCCTTTGCCTCTGGGGCACATCAGATAATTTGCCTCAGCAATTAATACAGTCTACCTTGACTTCTTTTTTAATGAAGAGTTTTGCAACCATCTATTTCCTGAAATCTTATTTAAGTGCAACTGGTAATCACTGAGATTTCCTTCATACACTGTTCTTGCTGCTTTCAGAGAGAGTCATCGTTCAAAGATTCTGGCTTTGGCCTTCATATATACATATATATAATAAGTTACCAAGTTTCAAAGCCTTTGGGCTGGCTTCAAAATATTTGGAAGAAGCAGTCAGCTTAATGGAGACTCCTAGACCTACCAGGTTAGAGGTCCCAAATTTAAGCAAAAGTTACAAAGGAAGCATCAATGAAGCATTCTATTCAAGCACTGACACTGGGGTAGGTCTCTGTTCCAAGCAGACATATGAGTAAATTCTGCTAATGAATGTTTAAAGTTCTGTGCCTGATTCCTAGAAACTCTTATGGTGACAGTTTCATAGTTCAACTTTGTATGGTTAAGCTTTTAGCTCACATTGCAGTAATTCATGCTAATGAAGTAAGGAGCAAGATGGTGGTTAATGCCCTCCCTCCCCCCTTGTAAAGCTACTGTGCTAACCTCACTACCAAATAACCAAAAGTTCTTGAGCCTTCCTATATACCTGACTCTCATCATGGTAACCGTAACAGTCACTCAGCAGTTGCAACATTGGCCTTTTTATTCTTGTTTTATCCATTGGAATGTGTCTCAATACACTTAATATGTTTAGTTATGGGAATCCATAATTAATATGTTAAAGAATAAGGTGTTTCCTTGAACTACTTGCAATATATAAATTTTTAGAGGCATTTTTTTTCTGAGATGTCAGGGTGCAAAGTTGCTTAAGTGTGTTCCTTTGTGTGAAATCCTGGATTTTCATCATACTATTTACTCTAAGAGCACTCCTTGGTAAGGGAAAAAATGATGTGAAGATTCAATATCAGCTGCTGTAAGATTAAATAAAACAGCTCCTATAAAAGAAAAAAAAAGAGAACAAGCCTACATTGCCAGAGCAGAAGGGGTCAAACAATAAAATACCCATCGTCTCCTGTCAAAGTAAATCACCCTAACAGGTTGCTATGGCACAGGCGTTATGAGATACTTGATAGCAATATTTTTAAGATGGGAAATCTATATTATCTAACAATAAAGGAGGCATGGTGAGAAATGTTTATCTCAGGTTATGAACATGCATCCAGAAGAAAGAAGGTGACATGCATTGCCTAGCATGTGACTTTAATTTCCTGTGATCAGAGTTAGACCTGTATTTTTCTTCTCAAAGTGTCTGATAAAAACACTGCTTGATAATGTTGTCTGCTTTGATCCATAAATTTAGGAAATGTATTTGACTGGTTCCCACAGGCCTCGTGTTAGCACAAGGATGGTCAGTATTGCTCCTGCAGAGCTGAGCTGCCAGCTGGGCACCACTGGTGAGACACATGCAACCCTATCAGTGCACTCTTTGCTTCCACAAATTGAGTGCTGAGTCATGAAAAATTCCTTCTCTCTCTAACCTGTTCCATCTGATAGATACTCTCTGAAGCTGTAAATTAATCAGGTCCCATAGCCTTAATCACAGAGGGTCCAACTTCCTCTCTGTTTCCTGAGTCATGTTTGAGTAGTGGGTGGGAAAATGCTATCACATTTCCCCTTCATTCAATTGCAATTTGGCCTTATGAAGCCCAGCTCAGAGGATAAAATACCATTTTTGTGGATGTAGTGGTGAAGGTGCTGGAATAGGGATAGAACAAAATATACGAATTTCTGGATTAGATTCAGTAACCTTCTGTGTTGCTTTTTGGGTAGTGTTTATGACTGACTTTATTCTGCAAGGGGCCCCAGATAGTATTTCCTTGCTGCCATAAAGGTGTGTCATATAGTTCCTGCTCTATAACAATCTCACAGTCCCTTAACCCAATAAGCTGGTTTAGTCATTGGTTGTTTCTCTGTTTTGTTTCTACATACTCAGCACAATAAGAATCTGATCTGGTCTTTAGGCAGTAATTTACCACAAATAATAATTAAAGTCTTTTATTACTCTTCTGCCAATTACCAAGCTGAGAACATCTTGCAAGGAAGAGGTTGTGTAGGGAGGAAGAAATGATACACAGGAATAATATGATGAAACACAATGTCAGCTTTAGACACAGACCATTTCATTGTCTTGATATTGATATTTAGAAGTAGACTGATAGTAAGCAGGTAGTGAGTTTCTATGTGTAGTCAGATTTTTAATTGTAAAATTATGCTTTTGAGATTTTACTCTTTGGGTTTTTTCGTGGTTTGTTTGTTGTTTTGGGTTTTTTTCCCCCACACTTTCCCATTTTCACATTATATTTTTCACTGCATTTCTAAAACTTCACAGAAACTTCTGAGATCTCCATTCTCCCATTCCATGTCTCTTGGAATGTGCACGTCTGAGCAGATCTAGAGTTTGCATTGCCAATAGAGCAGACATGGAAATGAAACACTTCTGATTTCTCTCACCCAGAATTTTTTAGCTAGAGTCCATCTGCTCACCAGTCCCTATTTAGGAATGCACAACACCTTTTCCTTCCTCTATAGCAGCCGAACTGAACAAGAGTGGGTGGAAATATTAAAATGACACTTTTGAACTAAACTGTAACTTTTTATTAAATGAGAGGGGGGAAAAAGTGACACGTCTCATTTATAGTTTCTGAGTTAGAGCTGAAGAGGCAAAATCTATGTGGCAAAATCGTTGTGACTATATTTTCAATAGCAAATATAATTTTGTCTCCGTCACCTCTGACAACAAGAATAGCCCTCTGAATAAATATCTCTATCGACTGTAGTCCATTGTTAGGAAAAAAGGAACATTTAATGAAAAAAATAGTTTATACATGAATTGTAAATTTGTGTTTAAAGATGGAAGGCACGTCATGGTTCTGCTGAAGGCTGGAAAAGGGGTATTTTAGAAGTTAAGTTTTAAAATGATCTCCTGAAAACTATTGCATGTGATGTTTCACTCACAGAAAAATGTGAATGAAAACTTTGGTACTGGTTATGGCATGGGAGTTAGAAGCAGCAATCAAATCCAAATGCAAACAGCTTAAAGTAAGGAAATATTACTTCCTGTCACGTTTCTTTCACTAGTCCATTGTACCACAGAATTCAAGCATTTCCCCACTTCCTCTAGTGAACATTTTACTCCTCTTACCTAGAATAATATAACAGACATTACAGAAAGCAGCTGCTAGACATGTTAATTTACTGTTGCTTTCACTTCAAATTGCAATGGCTGCTGTCATATTATGCTGCTTTTGAAGATGTATTGATATTTACTGCTGCCATGGCTGCACTTCTCAGAAGAGATGCAAACCCAAAATCCGTGTTCATGTGTGGTATTAAAGAATTACATACAACCAAATACTTACATCCTTCAGCGGTTACTGTGAATGCCACAATAAAACTCTTATTGCTGTAAAAACATTTTCTAAAGTTCAAGGAAGAAAGAAAATTTTTACCTCGACTGAAGTGTGTTCTCTTCAATTCATCATGAGCTACAAATCTGAAGTTCAATGCACCCCAAATCACTAATTATTTTGATGATGGATCTTGGAGATCCACACTAATAGACAAGTAAGCTAGATAAACACATGAAGCACCTGTAACAACTATTAATATCAACAGTAGCTTTGGGAACCAGTCACTACTTCAAATGAGACTATTTAGCTGACTATCTGCAGTTTCATCTTGAAAACTGCATCTGATAAATCTCTCTAGCCTGTCTATAGGGATCGTAGCATCATCCTTTAGGTTGAAAATAAAATAAAATGGCTGCAATCAGTGATTCCTTCTGTAAAAAAAATTTGTTTCCAACACATCTCCATATAAAGAAACATGTCATATAAGGAATCTATATCTGGAATTTTAATTTGAAAACATCTGGAAAAATAGCTCAGATTTTCAAGAATAATGCAGAGATTTATTAGTAAAAATAATCAATCTTACTATGTATGTATTTGATTTGGATATAGAGATGTGTAGTATTAGGTATTTGTGCATAGATGGGAAGTCCCATTTGCATAATTGATTTCCACAGCTGAAGTAGTCACTCTAGTCTGCTTTTATAGAGTAAGTGTTCAACACTGGAAAGATAGGTGTTATGGGTTTAGCCAAGTGGGCCTAAATTTAGGTTTTAAAGTTCAGCTAGGCCTAGGATTGTCAGCTGATTTAAGCTGGGCTGAGCTAGCTAACAGCTGACTTCTTCCAGCCAATAATATTGTATTCCATACCATACTACATCATCTCAAAGGGTGTAAAATCCAGTGTGTGGGAGTGGCTTGGTCAGTTCCATCATGGCTGCACTAAGAGGAGGACATCTGGCAGCTCCTCTACTATGCCAGGCCCTGCTCCTGTTCCTGTGCTTGCATTTTTTTTGCATTCAGGGAAGTAGAAACATTTTGCTGTTATACTTTCTCTTTCTTGCTGAGTGTCTTTTGGAGTGCTTATGAATTTAGAGTAATGGGCTTTGTATTAATTGGGGAGTGGGAAGTTATGCCTTGTTATATATATATATATATATATATATATATATATATATATATATATAACTTGTGTAAGTGTGTGTTACATTGTAGTATCCTCTTAATTTTCTCTTTTCTGTATAAATACATGTAGTTAGTTCCAGCATAAACCTGGTTTTGAGGGTTTTTCTTTTCTCTCTCTCTTCTTTTTCCCTTGGCTGGTTGGGGGGAGGAGAAACCCTTTCACCCTGTCCTGGACAGTTGGCATTTTGCCAGCTCAACCCAGGACAATAGGTCACCCTGTCATGCTTCTGGGTGTGCTCATTTCCCTCCACTGATTAGAAAAGAAGACCATCTTGACTCGTTCAGACGGTGATGTTTCCAGCTGTCAATGGTGAAACTATGGAGGTCAACCACATCCAAAATACTTGGAGTTTCCAAATACATAAGATGGCCCTATTTATGTGATAGCTTTGTCCAGTAACATACCTTTTCTTTGAGATGTGAACAGCTTTCAGGTCTACCTAGCATATGCCAAAATTTGGTGTCATTGTTTCCTATTCGTACTTCTTCAAGCATCATTTATCCACTGACTCACCAGATATATATGCAATATAGTTTTATGACTAGGTAACATCTTTTTCTTTCAGTCACAGCTTAATCTTTTACCAAAAGAAGATAAAAAAGGGAAAGAATTGAATTTTGTTTCTGTGGACTTCAGAGACCTCAAAGACACTTTTCTTATTGAACACACAATCCTTGCTGTTCCTGCATTATGCAAAGTGATGGTAGAATTGTTTGTTCTGAACTGCTCTTTATTTTATTATAACCATTCTTTTTATGTGCTTTTCTGCATCAAATGCCAGATGACAAGGGGCTGTCATACTTGACATTAGTGACTAAATGATAAACAACAGAAGCCAAATGATCTCCAGTCGTTCATTGTACTTATAGTTACCCTTTGAATAGGATGTTTTGCATAAGATGCTCCTTCTTAAACTGCCAGGTTGCCATTCTTCTGGCAGGCAGGACATAATACAAGTAATTCCTGTGCCACTTGAGCATATGATTCAGTGAGTGGCTGGTGACACTTTTTTCTATATATGAAATGATATGTTATCATTGTACCATTATGGAGAGGCTTGGAAAAAAGCCTTTAACTCTTCCTACAGGTGTCACACTTGACTGCTACCATAGGTAGCACTGAGTGTCAAACTCACCAAAGTGTGTTGGATCAGAGATGCAAATGTGCATCACTGCATTTGGTTGCTAAACATTTCTAGATAGAGGAAGTTTCTGATGCCTTGCCTTGCAGATGTTACACCTCAATCACTATCCTTGAATCATGGGCTGACTACTGGACCACATCTGCTGGAAAATCTAAGTTTTCAACTAATGAGGCTTTTCAATCCCTAATATGTCAGAGCTATGGAGTGACAGGCATTGGAAAATCTACACTTCTAAGCCAAAATTCCTGTTTCCTTGGAAATGCAGGGAAACTGTTGAAGCTGAAAACAGGTCTGATCGTATCAGAGACAGAGTTGGTGTCCATTAAGAACTTGGAGTAATAAGGCCATTTAACATTTATACCATGTTCATTTACAGGTGAGATATGTCAAGATTACTGTTATTTCTAACCCCATCTTCCAGAAGAGAATATTAATCCTGCAGAGTTGAGAGACCTAAAGTGAGGCTCTAGAGCACATAGAAATCACTGCATATACAAACTAAGACCGTGTGTCCTGGGTTGAGCTGGCAAAACGCCAACTGTCCAGGACAGGGTGAAAAGGGTTCCTCCTCCCCCCAACCAGCCAAGGGAAAAAGAAGAGGGAGAGGAAAGAAAAACCTTCAAACCAGGTTTATGCTGGAACTAACTACATGTATTTATACAGAAAAGAGAAAATTAAAAGGATACTACAATATAACACACACTTACACAAGTTACATATATATAACAAGGCATAACTTCCCACTCCCCAATTAATACAAAGCCCATTACTCTAAATTCATAAGCACTCCAAAGGACACTCAGCAAGAAAGAGAAAGTATAACAGCAAAACATTTCTACTTTCCTGAATGCAAACAAAATGCAAGCAGAGGGAACAGAAGCAGGGCCCAGCATAGTAGAGGAGCTGCCAGATGTCCTCCTCTCCTCTTAGTGCAGCCATGATGGAACTAACTAAGCCACTCCCACACACTGGATTTTACACCCTTTGAGATGATGTAGTATGGTATGGAATACAATATTATTGGCTGGAAGAAGTCAGCTGTCAGCTCAGCCCAGCTTAAATCAGCTGACAATCCTAGGCCTAGCTGAACTTTAAAACCTAAGTTTAGGCCCACCTGCCTAAACCCATAACACCGTGTATGAAAAACTTATTCTCTGAAACATTCAATAAACTCTAACATTACATATTACAAATTAAAAAAAAAACAAAAACCAACAACAAACCAAAACAAAACAAAAAACCCCAACATAGCTAGACTTAAATATCAGTATTTTCCAGATAGTGCAAGGATTGCTGATCTTGGGTAAAGCCTTTTGTTTGACCCTGTTTTGGTTTAGCTTGGCAAAATGACAAGTACCCAATTGCCGGTCAGAGCCACACTCCCCACCCCCACCCCCAACGAAGGGAAAGGAAGGGAGGAAAAAACCTAGAAATGGAACTTTGAAATGGCAAGGTTTTCATATTTACACAGAAGAAAAGAGAATTTAAAACAGAATATGATATAACATGTATAAATATAAATGTGAAAAGAAATAACACCTTCACCGAGTCATTCAACCTAATAATATAGATTCCAACCACCCAAACCCCCAGAAAAGCTCCCAAAAACTCTTCCAGAGAAACCTCCCAACAAGAGAGGAGACAAATTAACGAAATGTTCACCTCCCTAGATAACAGAGTGGGGATGGTGGCAAGGCCTGATCTTGGTAGAGGCAGGGCAGTGCATCTTCCCAGGTCCAAGGAGAAGAGCAAAAAAGAGGCAGAGGCTCTTTTCATACTTGATGCTTCTTGATGATGTCAGATGATATGAAATACGTCTTTGGTTGCTTAAGTCAGGTGATGCTTGTCCCTTCTAATCCATGTCACATCCTCTGGGCCTGCTGAATTGAGGCCTAGCTGAAACTAAAGCCAAAACTACCATGGACCCTCTCAGGAAAAAACAGAGTAGTATAGGTGAGAAAAAAACAACTTATCTGAATATGTATTCAGGGGCTTAATGATGTCTGTGTGTTTAAAAAGGAATATAAGAACAATGGTGCAGAGTGGATGGTTTCTGTAGCTATCTAGAGCCAAATATATGAAGATATGTATTTAAGTATTCTGCATTTGAAACACTCAGGGTCAAGAGTGGGATAAAACATAGACAAGCTCAGAAAAAGTTATGCCTCCTGTTCTTTAGTTTGATTTCTAGATACTCTCTCTGACAGATCCCTCATCTTGATAATAGGTGGAAAAAAGCAAATTGCAAGTTCTGTGGCATCCCTTCACAGGTGTGTTTAGATACAATCCATGGGATTTCAGCAGTTTTATCACTCCTTCATTTCTCACCTATCATTTTGAGTGGGATTAAACTCAATTTAGATACCTAAAACCTGGAAGTCTAAATCTGAGCCAGTCACCCTAGACTGTCCCTGCAATCACTGGGGGAAAATAGCTCCAGTGTAAAAACCAGTTGGTCCTAGGAAATGTGTATGAAACAGACAAGATCCAATGGAGGATCCCTTTTTCTACATTAACTATAAAAAGGTCCGAGAATGACTTGTTGAAATTCAGTTACCTTATACATGTCTGAAATTAATTGCAATGAATCCCACTGCTTAAACTTCTTAATCCAGCCCTGACACCTCAGCTGGATAAATTCTCGAATTGGCGTTTACCAAAGGTACAGAGGTTATAGCAGCTGTTGTTTCAGAAAATAGACCTCAAATTTAAAGACCAGCAGATTTTCTGAGCTCCACCGTGCCTCTAATTTCCTGCCTCTCATTCTCCTTCTGGATCTTTTTGGTGGTGCAAATTCCATGATCTCAAGATCAGGAGGCCACAATCAACAAATGAAGATAGGATGGTTTTGAAACAGCTTTGCTCTGATAGATCAAAAAACTTACTGGCTAGTGTTTTCACCTATAGGACAGAAAACTTATTTCTGTTTCCTCATTTGGAAAACATGCTTGAATTTGAAGGTATTGTTATTCTCTGGCTTCTCCGGGGACACCCCCTTGTCGTGGGGGAGAAGCTTGCGTGCCCTCATGAGGTTGAGAGGTATGCTGGAGGTGGTTTGTGCCGCCGGTAGGGTCTCCCATGCCAGACAGGTCTCAGCTGAAGGGTCAGACAAAGTGTGTCCACGGGCAGGATGGGCTCGCCAGCCATCTGGCAACCATCCTAGGAGAAGGACAACTCTAACCCCAAACCTGGGCAGATGGAGCTCGTTTAGCCCTGTAAGGCCATCCATCTAAGAGAAGTATACTCTAACCAAACCTACGTCCTGAGGTATTCGCTGTCACCGTCCAAGCTCGCTAGGCCGTGGCAGATGAACCTTAGGAGTAAAGGGTGGGGCCAGTTCTGTGCACGCTGTGCCTCACTTAAAAAATCCATTGCACAGGCTTGAAGGGTTCACCCACATTGCAAAGCCCTGTAGCGACAGGTGAGGGTCGAAAACGGCAGGTGATAGGAAGCAGCTGGAAGCCACAGACCCAACCCTGCATGCAGGCGGTTCAGGATATGGGTTAAAGACAACGCAGAAAGAACCGTTCCTTGCCAATGTCACCCAGGGAGACGTTCCGTTGTGCCTTTTGTGACAGGACCTGCCTATCCCGTATCGGCCTTTTTAGCCACCAGCAGCTTGCAGCAAGCCTGGGTAGTGCCCTTCTCAAATCTTCGTTCACGAAGCCGAGCCATGATGATGATGATGTTTCAGAAAATAGACCTCAAATTTAAAGACCAGCAGACTTTTCTGAGCTCCACCGTGCCTCTAATTTCCTGCCTCTCATTCTCCTTCTGGATATTTTTGGTGGTGCAAATTCCATGATCTCAAGATCAGAAGGCCACAAACAACAAATGAAGATAGGATGGTTTTGAAACAGCTTTGCTCTAATAGATCAAAAAACTTACTGGCTAGTGTTTTCACCTATAGGATAGAAAACTTATTTCTGTTTCCTCATTTGGAAAAAATGCTTGAATTTGAAGGTATTGTTATTCTCTGGCAGGTGACAGCATCTTCTTTAAGGCTTTTCTGATTAATAAAAAGATCTACATGAAACAGGTCTTCTTTTACTTAGTTTAAAATTTTACATAATAACTTCCTGATTTCAGATGAAAAATGCTGCCATGTCTACTCGCAGCTAATGTCTTTTCAAATTGCTTTAGTAGTTAGCCATCCACAGAAAGTCAAGAAAGTTTTACCTAAGCTACATAAAGAAAAATACTTAGTTCAAAATTTCAAGTAGACCAGAATAACTGTCCTAGTTCAGCAGGAGGGACCAGCTAACCCTGTGTGGGGGTGATCAAAGCTGTGTATTCTACCCCCTCTATTCATTCCCCAAGGTCAATGGGCCATTAGCAGCAGCTGCCCAGGGAGCCATTATCACTTCACACCCAGCCTGAGGGGGGCGGAGCTGCTAATGGGCCATCAACAGTTCAATACCCCCTGGCCCCCAGAGTTAATCACCCATTGTGTGAGTCCCCGCCCAGGGGGAGGGACTGAGAGCTCCCTGAGGGTACATAAGTGGTGGGTAAGAAGACCTTGGGAACCTCTCGTCGGATCCAGAGCAGCAGCAGGACCTCGACAGGAGGAGATCACCGCTCTCGCTCAGACCACAGCCCTCGCCTGCACCAACAGGTTTTTCTTTTCCTTTTGCTCTGGACTTGGGGGAGCCACAGGGGTCTCAGCACAAGGGCAAAAAATCCCCCTTGGGTTTGTGCCCCAGGACACTGGGTTATACTGCTGGGGTTTTGTGAGTTGAAAGCAATTTCCCTTGTGTGTCAGTGTTGTTATTGTAATATTATTATTAAATTTTAGGTCTGACTTATAATCTCTCTCGTGGTGAGTTCATTTCCCCTGCTGGTTCACCTTTAAACCAGCACAATAACACAAACATATTTTGGCCAAAAAAAAAAAAATACAAAAGAAAAAGATATACATTTCCAATTAGTTTCAGGTTATCTTGTTCAATTTTTTCATTGGTTTTCTCTTGCTGGTCTTTCTTCAACAAAAATGTCATTTTAAGAAAGGAAGTATAAAAAGTTTCATTAAAAATGCCAAAATGAAATGTTATGACATTTTGAAAATTAAACATTTAATTGAGAATAGATGGAAGTAAAACAATTTCCTTTTAAAAGTTCCCCTTTATTTGGAAAAATTATTCCCCTGAGTTCATAATCTTTTATGCAGAGAATGTGTTATTAATAAAAATTGCTTCTCAATTCTTCAAGATCACCTCCTAGAGAATAGGTGTAGGCCCTATATTTCTTTTTCACTAGTTTTGTCATTGCTAGCCCTGATGTTTCTCCACTTATCTCAGTGCTTTCTGCAAATCCCACCCTTAGCTGTCTAAGTTATCCATCTGTCCGGAGTGTTGCTGTTTAACTCAGAGGGGATACAAAACTTTTCAATTTTACTTGCTTAAAAATAGGTATAGAACTCCACTCCAATTCATTTATAGTTAACTTTTTTCTGAAATAAGATAAATATCACCATCTTATTGAGAAAATGAAGTTAAAAAATATTTAGCCAATGCAGAAGTTCTAGTTACATGAGTATACAGTGCTGAGAATTTTGCCCACAATTTCTGGTGTGAGAAGTCAACCTCTGTATGTCCCTGTAATGAAAACATTGCTGTTCACTGGCTATCATTTGCAAGTATTCCTCTTTTCTAGCAGTCACTTTGGAAAGCTGGGCCCAAAGTTTTTGTAAAGCATTTCTCGAAATAACCATTCACCTTTCAGTTTGCGTTGGAGAATTCTCTGTGGAGGATGACATTTTGTTTTTTCTAATAGCTAACAGATTTTTATTCACATATTATTCCTGTGAACTTTCAGTTCCTTGTCCTCATGGAATGAGCTGCCACTCACATTTTTAAATGACTCATTCTCTTCTTAGGTGAACTGGTCTATTTCTTACACTGCTTGGTGCATTATAAGAATACAACTTCCATTTTTTTAGCTACATGCCACCTAACCTTTGCAAAGCTGTCAGTTCCCTGGCTTCTCTTAGCAAGAAAATTCAGTACTTATTTTCCCAGTAAAAGACTGTTGCTCTATCCCAGATACATTATACTTAGCTTTAGATGTGAGGCTATGTATCCAGTTGCAAGAAAGTCATCAGGTAATTTTGATTCTCTAATAAAATAGACCTAGTTTGTAGTCAGTTGAGTTTTTGAATAGCTGCTTTCCTTTTGTGAATGTTACATATTATTCATGAAGTAAATATCTGCAAAATGAAATAAGTATTAACACTGTTTATACAATCCACCTCCTCTTCCTGGACCACTCTAGTACACTTGCAAGAAAAGACCATGTCTGATTGATGTTTCCAGAATTTTTTCTCTATGCAGCAAATTTTGAACTAGACACTATACCAATATCATTATACTTATAATAACAAATGTATTCTACTTTGAAATCAAGTGGTGTAGTCTCAGTGCTTTTTAAACAAAGTCAATAGTTATATAGCTATAAAGTGGTTAACAGTACCTTCATGATATAAAATCTTAACAAAAGACATAAATTAATCTTAATAATTACATCTATATGAAGATAATACCAATAGAAGGAAAATTAATGGGAATCAGGACAAAAGGAGATAACACTCATGGAGAACAGGAAGGTGGTTCAATACAACCAGCATAGCTTCACCAAGGGCACGTCCTGCCTGACCAGCCTGGTGGCTTTCTGTGAAGAGAATGACTGCATCAGTGGACAAGGGAAAAGTTACAGGTGTCACTTATCTGGAATTCTGTAATACCTTTGACATGATATCTCACAACAGCCTTCTCTCTCAGTTGGGAAAAAGATGGATTTGTTGAGTGGACTGTTACATGGATAAGGAATTGGTTAGTCACATCCAGAGGTTTTTGGTCAATGGCCCAGAGTGCTGATGGACATCAGTGATGAGTGGTATCCCTCAGGGATTTGTATTGAGACCAGTGTCATTTAATATTCTCATTAATGACATATACAAAGGGACCAAGTGCACACTCAGCACACTGGCAGATGGCACCATGCTAAGTGGTGCAGTTGCCACACCTGAAGGATGGGATGCCATCCAGAGAGACCTGGTCAATCTTTAGAGAAGTGCCTATGGGTTGAACAAGATCCAAGTGCACGGTGCTGCACCTGGGTCGGGCCAAACCCAGGTATCAGCACTGACTGGAGGTTGAACAGATGGAGAGCAGCCCTGCTGAGAAGCATGTGGGGATGCTGGTGGATGAGAAGCTAGACATGACCTAGCAATGTGCACTCATACCCCAGAAAGCCAATTGTGTCCTGGGCTGCACCAAAAGTGTGGCCAGTAGGACAAGGGAGGTGTTTCTTCCTAACCACTCTGCTCTGCTGAGACCCCACCTGGACTGCTGAATCCAGCTCTGGGGTCTCAGCAAAGGAAGGACATTGACTTGTTAGAGCAAGTCCAGAGGAAGGTCACCAGGATGATTAGAGGAATGGAGCACCTCTCACATGAGGGAAGGGTGAGAGAATTGAGGTTGTTCATTTTGGAAAAGAGAAGGCCTTAGGATGACTTTATTATGGCCTTCTAGTACCTGAGGGGAGCCTATGAGAAGAATGGAGAGGGACTATTTACAAGACCATGTAATGACAGGACAAGGAGAAAGTTTCAAACTGAAAGTGAGCAGATTATATGTTAAGAAGATATTTTTTGATGTGAGGGTGGTGAGTCACTGGCACTTGTTACCCAGAGAAGTTGTGGATGCCTTATCCCTAGAAGTGTTCAAGGGCAGGTTGGATGAGCCTTTGAGCAACCTGATCTAGTGGAAGGTGCTCCTGCCACGGCAGTTGGTTTGGAACTAGGTGATAATTAAGGTCCCTTCCAAACTAAATCATTCTGTGATTCTATGAAATACTAAAAAAACAATGTTGAAAATTCAGCCTGTCCAAGCTAGAATGTCACCGTATTCATTCACAGAATAGGTTCAACTTTATTCTCTGTCCTCTGAAAAAATCCGTCTGTAGAGAACATGCAGACATTGTTCTTTGTGGAAAGCTGTAATTTCCTCTGGGCATCACACTCATTTGTTAATTTTGTAGGCGGTGAGGGGCAAGGACAAAGGAAAGGCTGCCTTTTTCATAATCAGTCCTAGTTACAACTCAAATTAGTGCTTAGGCAGTGCTGCCTAGTCCTGTCCAGACCAGCTATGCAAGTAGGGAGGCCTCCCTGGGCTTGCCATCTCACCAATATGTAGGCTTAATAAAAATTGAAAAAACCATGATATTTTAAAAGGATTTCTTCAGCAGCATAAAGAGATTGTGTATATGTTGTTAGTCTAATAAAATAATAATTATGTGATTTAAACTGTAGAGTTTTCTGGTAAGATATCTGCACAGCTATACTTTGTGCTGTGATTCATATAGATTTTTAGGTTTTTACAGACAGAATACATTATTATCAGGGCAGAAGATGTGGGGACATTTGGAACCCCTAGAGTTAGGCAGTAGCTACAAGGTTTCTGGTGTTTGAAATTTTAGATTCAGGTATTTATATCCTTTTGTGGTTCTAATGCTCTATCTATATGAATCCTGCCACCTTGACCCCAGATCTTGACAGAGGCACACTGATCTGAATTCAATTGGGTAAAACCAGTGGGAATCAACAAATATGTGGTGTGAAGATATGGAAAAGGGTGGCAGAAATAGCAAAATAAGTATAGCAGAGATAGCTAAAATAAACAATACAGGCAGGCAAGCTGTTAGACATGCTACACCTAGAGGGCTTCAGATTTGGATTCTCCAGTTGTCAGCACCAAGTATGTTTCTTTTACTGCCTTGCTCAAAAGACACTGGAGACATGGAGACTACAGATGACTTGTTAGGACTGGGTTGATGGAAATTAAATCACCTGTAGTCAACAAGAAGATGAGGCTTAGAATCTTCACTGAATTAATATTTCTGTTGAAGGTAATACCAATCCCTGGAGTGCCTTTCATTAATTTGAGATGTGTAACTAATCCCATTCATTCCAAAAAGTGTATTTTTGAGGTTTTTGTAATTCTAGTAGCTTCTGTGGGACTACACACCTGCTTAAAATGAAACACATGCTTCTGTGCTTTGCTGGATTTGAGATTTGGATTTAGTAAAAGCTTAAAGACTGACAATAATAATAACAATAAAACTGCTATAATTAAGACAGTGACACTAAGATGGTTACCGCTGTGGCTACACTGAACGATACATACCGCAACATACAGCACAGTAACAGTAATTACACACTTCGCTAGTTTTTATTGTAATGTATGCTATAGTGTAACTTAATTTCCATCTTGTGCATATTAACCCAAGATACATTTGGAGTGTTTACTACCTGGGTTGTTTTAACAGGAATGAGGATTATGTGTTTAATGTGCATGTAGAATAAAAATAACATTTGCATTATGTATAGGGAACCAGAAGTTATAACAAAACCTTGCACCTTCTAACCACAGGATTTTTGAATATTAACTTATTAAAACAGCCTGTTTTGAAACTGTATTCATGCAAAATTTCACTTTATAACCCTACAGTCTTGAGCTCCTAAAATATTGCTTTTATTGTCAGACCCCCTTCAGGCAAAAGCTCATTATGTTCAAAGTCTAATCAATGTATATAATTGCAAGGCAAACAATGCTGAGCTACAGCGTTGTCAAATTAAACCCAATTTCACATACTGTAACTAGTTAAGTACTTGAGTGCTTCAGCAATTTATGTTATGTGGAGTACCCAAGCAACTTGGCTGCATTTAAAAGAATATCATTGCTGCAACCCCCTTTTCCATCTGTGGGGTTTATAACTCAGCTGTTTTAATGTGCTTTGGGCTGAGCAAAGGTGGTACACAAGATCTTGAGCCAGATGCTATAATTCTCCCTCCCTTAAACACTGCAAAATTAATAAGATGTGGGTTGGGCTGCTTTTGAACAGTTTTTCTTTACAGAATAGGAATGGATCTTTTTTGCCAATTTGGGAGGTTTCATTCCTGCCCATCAAATGGAAAAGAACACTCATTTTTCACTCTAAGGTTGTGCAACTCAGCAGTCCTACTTAGTATCTGGTGCAAAAATTAGAATGGTAAAGCAGGTGAACCAAGCTCTTTGCTGATACCAATGGTGATAGCTGCATTTCCAGCTGAGTTTTACCACCTGTGAGCTACAAATAAACACTTGTCCATCTTTATTTCTTCAGTCTCCTCTGCTTCTGCTTTCCAAAACTATTAGTTTCTTTTATAAGAATCTTTGGATTTGCATCAGGTATTTATAACTTTGCCATTGCTCTCAAACCTCTTCTCATTTGCGTGTATTGATTAGAAAACATGAATGAGACCTTCCCAATTAGGTCCAGGGAATTTTTTCATGTGTAACCTGATGACCAAAAAAATTTCTTCTGGGGTTGATGTCCAATGATTTTCTCTCCCCTAAGTCACACTGGAGGCCGATATTCCTGATAAAACTGACAATTAATATACTTTTAAATGCTTGTCACAGGCAAAGAATGTAAAGTCAAAGTATTATTTCCTACTGTATAAATTCTAAATTTCAAGAAGCCTGCTGAAAAGGGTGAATATCTCTCTCTTTTCACTTCTTTTCAGAATATTTTTTTTAGGGAGCTATGGGGAGTCACATTACTGTGGACTTTATGTATTTACTTTTGAACACCTTCTGATTGGTTCATTATAACTAATGGAGTAGTTCCTATCCACAAATTTACATGCTGTTAATATGTAGTATGTCATCTGAAACTAATGATCTTGTACAGACAGCTTACTTGAAAATAAATCATTTTCACCTATACTTACACAGGTTTAAATGTGTTTTTTGTTTGTTTGGTCTTTTTTTTTTTGGGGGGGGGGGGGGGAGATTTTTGTTTGTTTTGTTTGTTTATTTTGTTATTGTTGGTTTTCTTTTTCCTTATTAAAAAATCACTTTTTAAACCAATTGTTGCTTTCCCCATCTCTTTAAAATCTATATTGGGGCTCAGTCTGCAACTTTTACCCATGCAGAGAAGATCTAACTATAGCAGTACCATGCCTGAAATCACTGGATTCATCTAAAAGAAAGAAAATTCTTCACTTGATTTGTGAGTCCATATTTGAATCCATACAATTATTTAGGTTTAGATAAGAAGCAAGCTGTTCTGACTCTGACATAAACCATTATATTATCATTTAAATATGTTTAATCTTAATCTTGAAAATAACTAATGCTGTTATGACTAACCATGTTCTTAAAGGGTCTTAGTAGATTAACTATTCATGTATATCTCTTAAAATTTTAAAGCACACTTTTTGTTTGGGATTTATGCTACTAAATTCAATGGTAATTTTCCTCTTTTATTTTTTTCCTCTTCCTTTTCTTCCTCCACCCCATGGAGCTTAAGAGTTTAAGGAACTACCTGGTTTAATTTTGGTTTGCCCTTCATGACAACATCTTCATCTTTTTTTGTATAGAAACATATCTTTGAGTGAATGCAATATATGGTCCCAGAGATGGCTGATCCAGCTGAGAGACTGAGAACAATGCGGTCTCTGTGAAGCAGAACTAATTACTGCAGATATAAAATTGTACTGAGGTTTTCAGGACCCAAATGGCCATCTTTGTAGGCTGCTGCCCTGTGCCATTAAGTCATTCATGTTCAAGGAGTCTTTGACGTGGTGCAACACCACACCAGGTAAACACATGAGCTCTGCTGAATTTGAGGTTTCAACACCAACAGTTTGCAAAAGGTTGCAAAAGGATGTTCATCTCAGTGTTAGCACAGTACAGAAAAATAATGTTCAGGAAGCAGGTAGATAACTAGGTTTCTGACTTTGTCCTGGCTTGAGTTTGGACTAGTTATAGAGAAGAAGTGAAATCATTTAGGAGTGACAGGAGTGGAGAAAAGAAGAGATGTGAGAATCAAAAAGTTAGTCAAGAAATGGAAAAAGGAAAAATCGGGTTTTAGAAGCACATGTTTGATACTTCCTGAGGGTGGTGCTGGGAAGCCCTTGACCTTCAGCAGTGAATGACAATAAAGCAAACCTGTACCACACAAGTCAAATATGCCTCAGTGACCACAACTGGGAAAGAGGAAGGCTTTTCCTGTGTATCTGGAAATCACTGGATAGAAATCTTCATTCACAGAATTATCTGCTCATATAAAACATGTATATGAGGTCCAGGAATGCTAATGCAGGTTGACAGACAGGTAATAGACGTATATTGGCATCAACTTTGATCCTTAAGTTTCCAAAAGCTAGGGATGAAGTAAGCTTGACATAGGGATGTCTGAAGTTTCAAACCCACCTCTGTTCTTTTTTCCTGTCTTACATATTGGAAACCATATTCATTTTCAGTGTGTCTTATTTTCCCTGTGTAGACCAATTCTGTCACCTGTCTTCATGTCTTGCATTCTAGCCTAGTTTCTCCTGTGGAATTAACTAATCATATTTTTCTTTTGCTAAGGCTAAGGGCTTGTTCTTTGAGACTGCAACCTTGTAATTAAAGAAAGCTTACAATGCCAGTGTCAATCACAATGCTCTGAAGGTGAGTAACAATGACCTCAGCTATGTCCCGTCATACAGCACCTTTCAGACTATGATCAGGAAAGTAATGCTTTAGGGTGATGAATCTGACTCAGCCTGTAACTAAGGGTTTCAATGATTCTCAGACTTCTGCTCCTGACCCATTCTTTTCTGCTTTACAAGGTAATAACCACATATGAAGAATGTACAAAAGACTCTGTTTTTCTACTTCTGCTCAAAACATTCTGTGCTAAAAATGCCCCTTTAGGACCTGAATGGAAAGGAATCATAGAATGCTTTGGGCTGAAAATGGTTCTTTAAAGGTAATCTAGTCCAGCCCTCTTGCAATGAGAAGGGATATCTTCAACTAGATCAGATTGCTCAGAGCCCCATCCAGTCTGACCTTGAATGTTTCCAGGACTGGGGCATCCACCACATCTCTGAGCAACATGTACCAACATAATAAAATATTTGTTCCTTATATCTACTTTTATATCTACTTTAAATCTATCTTCTTTTAGTTTAAAACTGTTACCCCCTTTTCCATCGCATCAGGGTCTACTAAAAAATTTGTCCCCATCTTTCTTATAAGCCTCCTTTAAGTATTGAAAGAATATTGCAATAAGGTCTCCCTTGAGCCTTCTTTTCTCCACATTGACCAGCCACAGTTCTCAGCCTGTCTTCAAAGGGGAGGTGCTCTAGTCCTGTAATAATTTTCATGACCCTGCTCTGGACGTTTTCTGGCAGGTTCACATCATTTTTATGTTGAGTGTGCCAGAGCTGGAAGCACTACTCTGGGTGGGGTTACCTTCCTTGATCCTCAGCCTGCTGACCACACTTCTTTTGGTGCAGTGCATAATACAGTTGGCTTTCTGAATAGTGAGGGCACATTGCTGGGTAAATTCCAGCTTTTCCTACCCCAGCAGCCCCAAGTCGTCCTCTGCATGGCAGTTCTCAATGTGCTCACCTCCCAGCTCAGCGTGATGGGTGTTGCCTCGCTGTAGGTGCAGGTCCTTGCAGTTGACTTTGTTGAACCTCATGAGGTTCCTATGGGCCCACTTGTCCACCTCGTCCCTTCGGATGGCATCCAGTCTCTCGGGTGTGTCAACCACACCATTCAGCTTGTCTGCAAACTTGCTAAGGGTGCATTTGAGGTTCCTATGGGCCCACTTGTCCACCTCGTCCCTTCGGATGGCATCCAGTCTCTCGGGTGTGTCAACCACACCATTCAGCTTGTCTGCAAACTTGCTAAGGGTGCATTTGATCATATTGTCTGTGTCATTGATGAAGACATAAAAAAATACTGGTCCCAAGATAGACCTTTCAAGGACACCATTTTTAATGATGTCCATTGGACATTGAGCCACTGACCACTACTCTGGATGCAATCATCCAACTAATTTCCCATCCCCTGAACAGTCCACCCATCAAATCCATCCTTCTCCAGTTTAGAGAAGGATGTTGTAGGGGACTGTGACAAAGGCTTTACAGAAGTCCAGATAAGTGACATCTGTAGCCCTTCCCTTGTTCACTGGAGCAGTCACTCGATTAGAGAAGGCCACCAGGTTGGTCAGGCAGGACTCACCCTTGGTGAAACTGTGTTAGCTGTCTTGAATCACTTCCCTGCCATACATGCAGCTGTATCTTGTAGACTCTGCTCTTAGGACCAGAGAATAGTTCTTGAACTACTTTATTTACAAATAAAGACCCAACCTCAAGATCCATGGTTGTTTCTGATGCTCTATGTGTTGTACTGTGGTTGTATGTATGTTACAATTATGGTCTTCAGTCCTGTGATACAGATGACTAAAATAAAATAATCATTCAATGGAGCTTTCTAGAAATACTAAAACAAAAACCCCCAAACGAAATAGTATCAGCAGGTATTTTAATTTGCTCTTTCTGCTCCTCTCATTCTAGGATACAAAGAAGCAAAAGAAGGCATAACTTATATAGGCTGTCTTTCAATATAACAGGTACTTCTCTCCCACTTCAAGTGAATTTCATCCTGAGTAATGTTGATCTTGACTGTTGTTGGTACAAGTCATAGCTAAGGAAACACTATTTCTCAATTTTAACTCCCACTACCACATTTTTAGGACTCAGAGTGTGATTTGACCTTGGTGTAAAGACAACTAGGGTAGGTAGAATGAAAGCCACTAAATCTGGCAATTTGTTAGACTGGGAGTGAAGACCATCTGGGAGTCATGTTAGTGTGATGATTATGTGAAGACATGTTCTATGTCTTTTTGTTCAGTGTGTTTGTGTTCTGTTTCTGGGCTTTCTGCTGTGAGACAGGCTTCAGTGGCAATGCAAATATGATATGGGCTCTGCCTAAGAGTCTTAAATTCATTCTCCACAACATACACTATTTGAAAAGATTGTTTTTGAACACTTCTTTTCTGAATTGTACCAATTTCTTACCAGCTACATTTATTTTGTAATTTGATCTATCAGTTCAGTCCTCTCCAAACACAATACAGGTGTAAGTGGAGATATGATTTTCTAAAGGAAGAGAAATGAAATTGGCTTACTTTTTTGAAAATCATATAAAGATGGGATCTAAATGCCTAACACAGTGTAGCTAACCTAGAAGGACTGAATTTTCTTTCAGAGGTCTTCAGAGACACTTATCTTCCCCATTAACTATAAGAGAAGGCTTTTGTAAAAGGCTTTAATAAAAAAAGCCTGTTATTCACTCATTAAGCATAGTGAATACAACCCATGAACCTTTGAACTTTCCTACTTAAGTATAAAATACTAAGTGGGTCACAGGTTAGATTTCTGACTATAAGGTAAAAATGACATCCATGTTTTCTTCTGTATGATCCATCTTTAGATTTTTAGATGATTATTAATGTTCTAGGCAACGTGTCAATAAAATATGTTTTAATGTTTTCAAAATTCATCAAATTCCAAACATTTCAAATATTCTCTGTTCGACATGACCAGAAATTTCAGTGTTATGGCTTAAGATGTCAACACAAAAAAATCAAACTCTAGCTTAAATACTTCTATATTAAGTCACTGTTTATAGATATGCTAAATATTTTTTGTAAATGTTAATTAATTAGGTGATGAAAATTATTATATTTATGAAGTTTTTAATGTCAGAATGAGAATGGTTTTGATGCCGAAAGGGTTTTTGTTCTGATTTTCACATTTTGTAGATTTTAGGAACACAGTAGTTGTAGATTTTTAGAGGGTTAATATTTCTAACAGTTTAAGTTTAATGCCTTTCTATCACTACCCCTGTCCCAGAACAGGGAGCTCAAATTCCTTTAGTTAATTAATCTTGTTTAGACTCCTTTCCAAGGTAAAGAGCTGAAGGATATCAGAAGGCCTACAGAATGAAACATAAACACAGGTCAGAGTGACCCAAAAGCCAGAATTGGATGAGCTCCAAGAGGCCTTTGTGTGCCCGAGGAAGAAGAGTTGATGAAGACAGAGGGTCTTGACAACCCCAGACCCAATTCCAGGGTGTTGGACCAGGGGTGGGACTGGGGCTGGACTGAGAAATATGTAAAGCAATGATTGGAAGGATCTTATTATAAAAGCCAGGGAAACAAGCACTGGGACACATGCATGTCATCCTGTATTCCTGTGGGCTGTAGGCCCTGTGTTATTAAAGGACCTTTACTTTTTATCTTACCCTACACTAACGTGGCTCGGAGTTCTGTTTTTGGGGGGAAGGGTCACTCACAGCATCAGTTTAAACTAGTGGAGCCCAGGATTAACAGTTAAAATTACCTTAATCAAATAGATAATTGGTTCAAAATCAACAAAATAAGGTTCAACAAAAAGTTAATGTGCAATACCTTGCAAAATCAATTATGTACATACAAAATAAAGAGTAGCTGACAAGGCAATACTACTGAAAAAAAGCATCAGGGGGCTAAAATGGACCAAAACCTGAATACAGCATCAGCAATAGGATGTTGAAGAAAGGGCAAATCTCCTTCAGCAATATAGGAACACTAATGTTAAAGAAAGACAGCCAGGCAATTATTGCTCCCTATCTAGTGCTAGGGGAGGATGCATCTAGGGTACTATGTCCATTTCAAGATGATGAAGATAAATTGGAGAGAATCCAAAGGGGGCAAACAAGAATGATGAGAGGCTGGAAAATATCACCTCAGAGGAAATATTCTAAGTAATTAGATTTGCTTATTCTAGAAAAGAAAGAATGGGCTTATGAGAAAGGAGGAGGTCTGCAAGAGAAGCACGTGGGAACTGTGGTAAAATATGCAAAAGGTTGCAGTGATCTGTTGTTCTCTAAGTCTACTGGGTTTGTGATACAAAAACTAATTTAATTAATTCTTGAGGGAGTGAGACAGAAAATGTATTTTGTGTTAGATACTAGGAAATGCTTTTTATTACTTTTAATATTTTTATTTTCAAAATTACTATTTTTAATATTTAATACATTTTGATAATTTAATTTGTTTTATAGCCTTTTCTTCCCTTCTTTTGACTGGATAAGAACAGCAAATAATTGTTCTTTCAGTAAAGAGGAAAGAGAAAAACCTTTTTTAGTGTAGCTTTCTTTCTCTGTCCTAGTCAGAAAAGGAAAGTTTCAAAAACTTGAAAAGTATACAGGTGACATGCATGAGGCACTGATGGCAATACTAAAACCTGGAATCACAGAAGGGTTGAGGTTGGTAGGGACAACTGGAGATCATGTAATCCAACCTCTTTGCTCAAGAAGGGTCACCCAGGGTTACCCAGGATGTACCCAGTTACCCAGGGTGGCTTTTAGGTATTTCCAAGGAAGGTGACTTCATAACATCTTTGGGCAACCCATTGTCTTGGTTTGAGATAAGCAACTGCCAACCACCCCAGGCACAGAGAGAAAAGCCTCCCTCCTAACACCAGGGAAAGGGAGGAAAAGAGAGGGGAAAGAAAAAAAAAACACTTCAAACCGCATTTATACTAAATCTACATATATTTTTCACAGAAAGAAAGAGACAATTAGAAGAGAGTACAAATATACACTCACACAAGTCTGCAACAACAAGTTCCCCACCTCAACTTCTTAACGAACACACAAATTCTACTGTCCTAACTACACATTATTTAAGAAGAAGCTTATTCCCCAGGGAGACAAACTCAGGCAGAAAGGAGAGACCCAGAACAACACATTTTACTTTCCTGAGGTACCCTGTGAGCCAGTGGTGGGCCTGGTCCTCTCCATCCCCCCTGGGGCAGCATCGTGCGTCCTCCCAAGAGGAGGGCTGAGAAGCGACTGCCTTAACCACTCCCACACTGGTTCCTACTTCCCTGGAGATGATGTCATAATGTGGTATGGAATACAAAATTACTGGCTAGAAGAGGTCAGCTGTTAGCTCAGCCCAGCTCAAGTCAGCTGACAGCTTCGGCCTAGTCCAGACTTCAGAGCCCAAATCTAGGCCCACCTGGGTGAACCCATAACACCCATGCTACTTCTTACTCATCCTCATAGGATGAAAGTATTTCCTGAGTGTTCAGAGGGAACCTTTTTTTCCCATGTTTAAATTTGTGCCTGTTTTACTTCTCCTGCCGGTGGGCACCATTGAAAAGAGACTGGCTTAGCGTCTTAACACCTTCCTTTCAGGAATTAACATACTTTTATAAGATCACCCTGAGCCTTTTTTCTAGGCTCAACAGTTACAGCTCTCTTAATCATTCCTGATAGGGGAGACAGTCTAGTTGCCAGCCATTACACCAGTTTTCAGTCTGTGTGAAAGAGAAAACAGAATAGAAAAGAACAAAAAGGTATTTAATATGAATATGCATAAAGTTATCCAGTTTCCTATTTGAAAGTGATTTCAGGAAATACATCAGAACTTCCAATTAAACTTCTTGATGGAAACAGCTCTCAGTATGATTCAGCTTGATTCTTAGAGTGGTAAAACCTGTGGCCTCCCTCATCTGCTTTGAGTGGAAACCTATCTTTTTTCCATCAAATTGGGATCACCTTTTAAGAACACAGCAGCAAAGATGGAGATGGGATGTTGCAGACTCAAAGCCAAAGTCAGGTCATTTGTGAATTCAAGGACTTTTATATCTTTTATTTACTCTTAAGGCTGATAGCAAAGAGAGAGCCATATCTGAACTGAGAGCTTCATAATTTGGGCTCTTAGATACTATTCATTTCTAGTTCGTTAAGATAATATATTTGATACATTTAGAAATATTTGCATAGTTTCTCTATAAAGGGAATGGGTAGTTAAGGGGGGAGGCAAAATGAGCACATGATTAGCCCGGGTACGTCAAATATTATTACTTTTATGCTCAAAGATTAGCCTATATAGAAATGATCTGACTGCTAGGGATAGAGCACTCTTCTGCATCACTGGGTCTGTTAAAATTCTCTAGTACTAGGAAGCATTTATGTGTATGTTTCACTCCCTCCATTCAGCATTTGCTTTGAAAATGGATTGCTTATTAGGAGGTATTCCTGTTTGGCTCTTGGAGCATGCTGAAATCTCGCCTCTGTACTCAGATGTCGACTGCAGCTCTCAGAGAGGTCAAACCCAATGCTTTTTTGGCAGCAAGCACTCAGATATTGCCACCTTGCTTTGTTTCACTTAGGATCTTAATATGAAGAGGCATCTCCCATTTTTTGTCTGACTAATGCTGCTACAAGAAAGATCAAGAGCAACCTGTGTGAGAAAACACATCTTGTGGGTGATAAATGTTTCCAAAATATGGGGAAACTAAAGTTTATAAAAGGTTTACATCAAAACCAAACCACATGATCCACCATATATCCGTTCTCACCACTTTTTAAATGAAATAAAAGCTTATGTTAAGGGTTGATAGGGGGCATCAAGGGTCTTTACTAGTCCCTAAGCAGCCTCACCTGTGGCTTCTCCAATCCCTGCTAATGGTCTCAAGATCTCCATTCATCTCAGCCCTGATCTCCTTTTGCTCCTGTCTGGGTTCCGTGGGTGGATTCACTGGGATGAATATTCCACTTATGAACTTGCTGAAGTTTTACCACATATGAATTTTTCTTGTGATAGATGTTGGCATAAGGTGTAGGACAGAAATATTAAATTTTCTTTTTACTTCATAAATTCTATGCCAGAAATCTTTCACTGTCAAGATAATGCAAAACAAGGAAGAAGCAAAGAAAAAAATGTACAGATAGTTCCTCTGAGTGGTCATTAGTGAATTTTCTGTATTGGGAATTAACAGAGTAGTAGTATTGGGTCTCCTCCCAGGATCCTCTGAACTGTCTTTTCTTTGGTCTTTTGCCAAGCTAGCTTGGGTTGTGAGCTGATTTTTTTTGTTTGTTTTTGTTGAGCCTCAGAAAATAACAGCCCTCTTAGCAATCAATTTTTTTCATGCACAATGAGACCTTCAGCTTGCCCAAGAAGTCTTCCAGATATACACAAACAAAAAACTGCAGAATGCCCTTCATTTCTACATAATAATTGCGTATCATCTGAGCTGCTATCGATATTCAACTGCAAATCACCTGCTCCACCACCAGCCTTGTCAGAAGCCACTCTCATTTCTCAACTAAAATAGTAATTGCTGGACTCAAGTAGGAATACCTGAGATTAGAAGTATAAATCCCACAACACAGCTGAAACTTTCTTGCTTGGTCTTTTTGCAAGTCAGTTATTTACAGAAAAGACATTGACTAGGAAGTTGAGAATGCTGGAGAAGGCTCTTAACCAACAGTCATGTCTATTTAAACTGTCTTCCATACATCCTCTGAAACACATTGATTTATTCAAGTAGCAAATAAATTCTCTTCCAGTGGCCTGAAGAATGTCTGTGAAGCAAGGCTATAAGGGCATCTTTTCATTCCTTTGTGACTAGTTTTGAACCTTTAATAATATAACCACTATTAAAACCCATAAAACCCCCATAGACATATTTGCTGACTATGTGCTGTATGGTTCAGATAAGAAACAAATTGTGTTACTTAGAATTATTCAAGCTGCTATTATCATGTATGTCTTGCATCATACATTCCTGATCCACAGGTTCTCACTGCAAGTTCTTTTTTTTGGTGCCTCAGGCGGACAAGCTGTTTCTTCATAATCAGCACAATTTTTGAATTATTTTCTAAAGTGTGATATCTCTATTTCACTGGTGCCAGGCAGAAGAAGTTTAGAATTTGGTCTAAAAACAAAGAGCAAAAATAAAAAGACATAACATAATCTTAGTGGATTAGTCATTTCCAACGATCTCTTTGAGAAATAAGTAGCTGTAATAATAAGAGCTATTTAGCAACTTACTTCAATTCCTTTATTTGCCTTGAAAGAAAGTCACTCAGTCCATTTTACCCCATCTAGTGATTTATGCTATGTGTGAAGTCCAGTGTGAGAAATAAGGTCCTGAATGTCAACTTGTCACACCTGCCTTTATATAGCTAAGATATAGTGCAGATGTCTATGTGTGTGCAAGTTTGTCTGTGTCTCCTGTGGTCAATGGAGAGACATAAATATTTTTAGGGCACAATTCATTTGGGAAAATGTAGACATCTCCTTTAGGATGAAATTAATTTTACCATAGCAATATGTAATTGTATTTATTGATTGTTAGAAGAAGCTGGTGTGACTAATTTAGAAAGGGATATCTACATTTGGTTGGGAAAGTCACACTTAACATTACAAAGGGGTAGAAAAACTTTATACAATCCCAGAAGAACTCTTGAGATTTCAATATTTTGTTCTTTGCTGAATGGGTTAACAAAAAATTCGGGGTTTCAGAAAATGTACATACTTTAGGGAAAACAAACCAATGGTCACATAAATGACTTGGTTATTCCCATTTTGATTTTCCCCATTTTTTAATACTACACAGTAATATGAATTTTATATGAATTTTATATTAAGGACAATTTGACCTTGGTCTATACATAAAAGTAGTATAACACTGGAAAACATGAGAAGTTAAAGATTCTGGGTATTAGTCATTTCTAATATTAAAGTCATTTTTCTTTTGCTGGCAACTTCACAGATTGTGCTTCTGGAGTTGAGGTGAATATTAAATTCAGGTTTAATCTGAACAAGCTTCTGCTTATTCAAAAGGATTGCTCCAGTATTACTCTGGGAAGTAGATTGGCGTGAAAACTGAATAAGTATTTTCTGTAATAACAGAATTTCCAGTCAGCTTTGCGCATTGAAACCACAGCACTACCAACTTCACAAATGAAAATTCAAATATCCAGAAACAATATGCAGAGTTATAGCTGTATAATCTTTCAGATAAGCTATGCTCACAAAGTGCCACCTGAAATTCAGGCAGTGATCAAGCATAACTTTCTCTTCCCTTTGGTCACTGAGCAGAAAACCCAGAGTTTTGCTGCTCAGAGATACCTATTTGAAGCTACACCACTGTGGAGAAAACCCCAGCTGATGTGGGCTTGCCCATTTCCTCCTGGAGCAGTTCTAACCCCCAACAGAGAAAACCAGCCCTATCTATGTTTCACACAACCATTGATATTAGTGTCATTTGGAGTACTTTGGTTTTCTTGTGTTTCTGACACTAATTATTTTCTGGGGTCTATTTATCTCTGTATCAGTTCAAAGGGACAAAAAGAAAGGTTATATCAGAGCTCATCAGAGCAGTGTTTTTACAGTGTTGTGTTGTGTGCCTTGTGCCCTTAAAAAGTGTGCAGAGAAACAAACTGAGATCAAGGTTGGTTAAGATACTTCTGGAAGAATATCACTGTCAGAAAAAAACAACAGTGATGTGATACACCTCCATGCTGCTGATTTGGAGTGAATGTCATGGTGATCTTGTCAATGTGTCTTGGTTTCCTCTTAGAACTGTCTGGCTTCAGAAAGGAACAGAAGTCTGAACTAGCATGCACACAAACTGGGCACTGGAGGAAAGGGACCTTGGAAGTGAAAGCAGGAGCAAGCCAAAGTGACAAAGCTGTTTGTTAGTTAGCTCCAAGTGATGCTGCATCAAAGCTCTTGAAAGCACTTCTAGCCTGGGATGATTCCACTGTGCTTGGAGCCATGCCTGGTTGCTCTCTGAAAACCTCATTTCACCCATTCTGCTGCAAGCCCTCACAGAACAGAGATGAAGATGGATGAGTGTGGTGTTTTTGGAGTGGTCACACAAAATGATTCAGACAGCTACATGTATTGACAAGAGCAAGGAAAAGAGGGCAACCAGAGGAGAAGGTCTGAGCAACAGAAGCCCTTTGGGGCTATCATGCCAGTGGATATATCACTGCAGTCTGATCAGTCTTTCTGTTGGCTGTAGAAGCTGCTGGAACTGGAAGACAGAATAATCCAGAACGTTTTCCTTTTTCACAGGCTGCCTTATCCCAGATAAATACAGAGCGTGGATGGTCCTGTTTCACAGTGCTTCCTTTATCTTTCTCTAGTCAGCATCACCTCAACAAAAAAGCAATATAAGAAAATTAATGAATGATGCACTTAAACCTCTCAGGCCTGAAATAGTAGAAATGGGGAAGTCAAATGTGAAATGGAAGCAAAAATAGCTTTTATTGCAGAAGAACTTCAATTCTCATATCAGAGACGTTGTGGATGCCCCATCCCTGAAAGTGTTTAAGGCCAGGCTGGACAGAGCTCTGAGAAACCTGATCTAATGGGAGGGGTTCCAGTCACAAGAAGGGAATTGGAACTAAATGGTTTTTACGGTCCCTTTCAACCCAGGCCATTCTACATACACCACACACAGAGGCACATAAAATGACAGTCCTGTGGTAACTTTATTTCTAAAAATAGCCTAGTCTGGAGAGTCCCATTTTTGAATAATTTTTGGTCTAGTCATGCATAGGTGACTAGCTGTGAAACTAGTTATAGAAACTGGAAGAGTATTGACATTTGTGTGAAAAAATTAAACATGAGTGATGATTTCAGAGTGGGCAAAAAACACAAGGTGTTCTTCAGACTTTTCTGGGTGGAAGAACCACCCTCTTCATTTTGGTAGGGATAGATTTAACAGGCTTGAAAATAGACCAGACATTTTGAACAAAGACCACAAACAGATAAACCTGAGAAGTTTTAGAACATGTTCTAGACTCAGCAATTAGTATTTCCCCAGAAAAATACACTACCACTGACTCTGGGGTTTATAGACAAGGCTCTAGCAGTGCTGATGTTCTACAAGGGAATCCAAAATACCATAGAGAAAGAAAAAATGAGATAAAAGACAGAAGATGCTGGAAAATCATGTAGAGTTCGAAGTCAGAGTCCCCACTACATGCCATACAGAGATGCAAAACATCTAATATTTTGAAAAGATGCAAGAGCTGCAAAAGATTACATTTTGCTTTGTGAGAGTTTGCAAGTGGAAGGCAGAGTTTGCACAGTATGGACAAAGGGAATGCCAGCAGCATTTTTAGTTCAGATGATTTTTTCAAAGCAAGAACAGACAAAACTGCAGCAGAAAATATCTAAGCTATCAACCAAAAAGTAAATGTATCATTTTTTAATTCTAAGTTGAACAAGGGGCACTCTATCACCCTGTGAACTCTGGAGTGGGGGACAGCTGTGGTTTGGGCAGCATTTTTCCTGTTTTGTGCTTACAAAGATACGTGCCATGCTGGGCAGTGTTATCCCTCCACAGCAGTAGACCTTTGGATACACAAGCAGAGCCAAAATGCCATTAGTGCTTTTGGCACTGACCAGAAATCCACAAGCCATATGATTAAAACTTTGCAGTTTAGGGAACTTACTCCCAAAAGGGAAGATGAAAACTAAATACATGGGTAAATAATGCACTGGAAAAGTTACAAGTTGCACTTTCACTGTGTGCATATATGTGTGTGTGGGGTGTGTGTGTGGTGTGTGTGTGTGTGGTGTGTGTGTGTGGTGTGTGTGTGTGGTGTGTGTGTGTGTGTGGTGTGTGTGTGTGGTGTGTGTGTGTGGTGTGTGTGTGGTGTGTGTGTGTGGTGTGTGTGTGTGTGTGGTGTGTGTGTGGTGTGTGTGTGTGTGTGGTGTGTGTGTGGTGTGTGTGTGGTGTGTGTGTGTGGTGTGTGTGTGTGGTGTGTGTGTGTGGTGTGTGGGTGTGGGTGTGTGTGTGTGGTGTGTGTGGTATGTGTGTGTGTGGTGTGTGTGTGTGTGGTGTGTGTGTGTGGTGTGTGTGGTGTGTGTGTGGTGTGTGTGTGTGTGGTGTGTGTGTGTGGTGTGTGTGTGTGGTGTGTGTGTGTGTGGTGTGTGTGTGTGGTGTGTATGTGTGTGTGTGTGGTGTGTGTGTGTGTGGTGTGTGTGTGTGGTGTGTGTGTGTGGTGTGTGTGTGTGGTGTGTGTGTGTGGTGTGTGTGTGTGGTGTGTGTGTGGGGTGTGTGTGTGGTGTGTGTGTGGTGTGTGTGTGGTGTGTGTGTGTGGTGTGTGTGTGGTGTGTGTGTGTGTGTGGTGTGTGTGTGTGTGGTGTGTGTGTGGTGTGTGTGTGGTGTGTGTGTGGTGTGTGTGTGGTGTGTGTGTGTGGTGTGTGTGTGTGGTGTGTGTGTGTGGTGTGTGTGTGTGGGGTGTGTGTGTGGTGTGGGTGTGGTGTGTGTGTGTGTGGTGTGTGTGGTGTGTGTGTGGTGTGTGTGTGGTGTGTGTGTGGGGGGTGTGTGTGTGGTGTGTGTGTGTGGTGTGTGTGTGGTGTGTGTGTGTGGTGTGTGTGTGTGGTGTGTGTGTGTGGTGTGTGTGTGTGGTGTGTGTGTGTGGGGTGTGTGTGTGGGGTGTGTGTGTGGTGTGTGTGTGGTGTGTGTGTGTGTGTGGTGTGTGTGGTGTGTGTGTGGTGTGTGTGTGTGTGGTGTGTGTATGGTGTGTGTGTGTGGGGTGTGTGTGTGGTGTGTGTGTGTGGTGTGTGTGTGTGGTGTGTGTGTGGTGTGTGTGTGTGGTGTGTGTGTGTGGTGTGTGTGTGTGTGGTGTGTGTGTGTGGTGTGTGTCTGTGGTGTGTGTGTGTGGTGTGTGTGTGGTGTGTGTGTGGTGTGTGTGTGGTGTGTGTGTGGTGTGTGTGTGGGGTGTGTGTGTGGTGTGTGTGTGTGGTGTGTGTGTGGTGTGTGTGTGTGGTGTGTGTGTGGGGTGTGTGTGTGTGTGGTGTGTGTGTGTGGTGTGTGTCTGTGGTGTGTGTGTGTGGTGTGTGTGTGTGGTGTGTGGGTGTGTGGTGTGTGTGTGTGGTGTGTGTGTGTGGTGTGTGTGTGTGTGTGTGGTGTGTGTGTGTGTGCATTTTCAAGTGGTAACAAGTCTCGCCTCTGGTCTCATCAGGGAATGAAGTGACTGGGAATTCAGTGGATCAAAGCAACTGAGGATGAGTAAATTTATAAGAAATAAAATCTCTCAGTAGGATCAGGAAGAAAACTGGCAGAACTTAAATGTCCTGGAGTTAATGAGTTTAAGAACTGACAACATGAATGTACTTAATAGTAGGGAAAAAACCCAAAGAGATACTGCCTTTCATGTTCCGTGTGTGCACTCAGTATAGCAACAGGAATTTGCACAGTTCACAGTTAACCTTCCCATTGGGAGACACTGGCTCTGCCTGTTGTTTTATTACATGAGTTGTAACTCTTCCTCAAATCCAAATTCACCTCCTACATAAGCAGTTCAAAAGTAAATATACCGTTAGGGAGGATTAAGCTCTTAGCGAGCTCCTAAATACTCTCCTTTACTGGCACAAGGGCAGGTTGTCCTTCATCTGATGTGACTGTATCAGGCACATGGAGGGCAGGATGAGGGACATCCTGGTACCTAAACAGCTATTATGACCTTTGCTCTATCAAGAGATGGAGTTTACAGTTTTTGAACTCAGCCATGGTTTATGGAGCTTGATGAGCTTAAGAATTCTCTGAAGCTTTATCTTCAGCTCATAGCATAGGCTTGTTCCCAGCTTATTCACACAGCAGTTTGGATTGTATTAAGTATCTGCAGTGTTTCACAGAAGAGGAAATGTGTTTTTGATGGGATGATGTGGCTGTACACATCATGTCTTGAAGAAAACATGACTAATGGCCCTGAGCTCTCTGCAATGACTGAGGTGCTGTTCTGGTGTAAAACAACCAGGACTGTAAATCCTTGAGGGATAGAAATAATGTGCCTGAGAGTAAAATGAAAAAAGTGGTACAAAGATGTAACAAGACTTAGTATCTGGGCATTAATACAGCAGACACAATCCAATAAATATAAATTTCAAAAGTCATGCACATGGGAAAAATAATTTAATCTTTACTTGGGGAATGAGGGACTCTGAGCTGATTATTACCACTCAGGAATAAAATCTTGGTATTATAAAAGGCTTTCTTTTGGAAATATCTCTACACTTCTTAATGATCAAAACCCAGTTGGAATACTAGGAATTATTAAGAGTAGAATAGAGAACTTACAGAGATATATGATGACATATAAACTACTGTATAATGTTGATTATCAATGTCAGTAATTTTATAATGTATACTGACACTAAATAATTATATGACCCCATAAAATTCTGACTTGTGGTCTGGTTTATCCTCTGTAGAATTACATGCAAGGTTCAGAGAATTTTAACACAGTTGTTAAAAAGCATGGAACAGCTGACTAATGAAGCTGGAAGATAGTTAAGTTTGGTCTTAAACCTGGAAAAAAAGATAGTTGAGAAGATGGAGAGAGATCTGGGACTGAGGTCATCAAGGTTACAAACAGCATAGGGAAGATAGTTTAGTCACAGTCTGTTCAAACACAAGCTGAAGAGAATTGGACATTAACAACAGATTCAAGGTTGTCTTCAAGTGAAGTCAGAAATGTGAAAATTCCTATAACAGGATGCTAAAATTTATGTATGTTCAAGGCATTTGAACAAATTCATAGGAGAGGAATTCCTCAGGATTCTCAATACAAAGAAATCACCTCTGGTTTAGAAGGTCTTTGAGATGAAAATTACTGAGCTCTGAGAGAAATTTGTGGAGATGCCTCACATGCACTTGCTTTCTTTTCTTACATTTTTTCTCAGACATCCAGTTCTGATCCCAACTAAAGAAAAAGTTCTGGCCTAGGTGGACCTTTGGACAGATCCAAAACTGATGACCTTTAAATATCTGCAGATGGATTTAGGTCAAACTGAGGCCATGACAACTTGATTTCATTACCATGCAATGAAAGAACACCAGGCTAGGGGAGAGGAGGAATGGGAAACACCCACTACATGGTATTCTGGCTATAGGAAGTTCAGATCTAGTCAATACAGTCTATGGAGTTTTAGCTGTGATGCAGCTGGTCAGAAATCATTGGCTGTTTTTAGAGAAAATGTGTTTCAAGTTCGACGGATTGACTAGCTCTGACCTGATGGAAACTGAGAGTGATATGTTCAGACAGAGGAACTTATATTGCAGATGACTCAGTCAGTCAATTGAACTTTGAGACCTCCTAGACTGGCAAAGCAAAAAGAAATGCATGCCTAACATAACTAAGATAACTTGGTAGCATGACTATGCAAAGATGTTCAAAAAATAGAGCATGCAATTTTGTTCAAGAGAACAAAAAGTATAATTACACAGATGTCTGTCTTCTCTCACAGACGTACAGAGCTATGCCAGTAAGAATAAAATCCCATTATTCTTAACACTCTGAAAGCATAGGATTTTAGCTTGTACTTGGTACTACAATATGGGATAACTTGAGAATCAATAGTTCGGACACTTGGAGTGAAAGGAAAGAGAAGTAATAATAAAATAAATCAAGACCACTTGAATGTGTAAGGGAACTTTGGCTTTATTGTGTCTGTAACTTTAGAAGGAGGCAGTTAAATGCCTCCCTGAAATCCAGTCCCATCAGATCTTGGAAGCTAAACAGGGTCAGCCCTGCTTTGTACCTGGATGGGAGACTTCCTGGGAATACTGGATGCTGTAGGTTCTAGTCCTGAGGACTTCACCGTCACTGTCCAAGCTCACTCAGCCATGGCAGATGAACCTCAGGAGTTAAACGGTGGGGCCAGTTTCGCACATGATGTGCCTCACCTAAAATCCACTGCACAGGCTTGAAGGACACACCCCCATGGGGGTAGAGCCCTTCCCAAATCTTCGTTCGTGAAGCCAGGCCACGCAACTTTAGAAGGATAATGTCAGAATTGACGAAAAGAACTTACTATGTCAGAAAAAGGGGCCTGGTGATTGTTTTCTTTCCTGAGGTTCAGAACACAAAGACTAAGTTGCAGCTGTCTGTAAAATGTGTGAAATTCCACTGTTAAGGATTTTTCTTGCAGCAGACAGATGGATTTGACTACACTGTTTGGCAGGGGCTTAGTTTATATATGGTCAGTCAGACTGAATGGAGACACTGCATGCAGCATCCACTTTCTAACCTCTACAACACTACAAAGCAGCATGTTCAAGCCTGTAGAGCAACTCTCCAAACTCCTCTTCCTTAAGAAGCATGTCCACAATGCAAACTTCACCAACAGGTGGGTAGGTAGTCAGAGTTAATGCAAATTAAAGAACAAATCTAAGTAGAAAATGTTTGTATGGAATAGGAAGCAAACTTTGGGAAAATAAAAGTGGGTTGGTGCTAGCTTTGGTTATGGAAAATCCAGGGTACAAAAAGGAGTTCCTAAACACAAAATTATGATTTGTTTTGTTGTTTGTTTGTTGGGGTTTTTTTAATTTGATAAATCCAGCTTATCTGAACACTGTAAATTGAGGGAGTATTGAATTTGTGATTGTTCATTTGCAAAGGAATAGTAAAGCTGTGTTGTAAGCTATATATTTTTACTTTGAAAGACAATATCGACTCAACAGTTTTGGTCTTTAAAAACACACTGGAACAGAAAAGAAGTTATCATCTCTTTGCGGTTATTCCGTGGGTGTTCAGATTAAGGGCTTTTGCTTAGAACAATCACCAAACTAGACCTGCAAACCAGGGATGGATCTTTTTGTCTGCCAGTGTGATAATGTGCCTAAGCCTAGATGACCTTATCATCACAAGGGACCATATTTGACCACCAGGTACCTTTACGTACTTAGTGAAATAAAGTAAATAATTCCATACTAAATTAAAATAATTTCCATGAGAATAAATTTTGCCCATTGTTTTAGCAATAAAATAGAGATTGAAAACAAGAGAATGATACATTGAAGTGTTCCCTGGTAGCCAGGAGGGACAACCATGTCCTGGCGGCCATCAGGCAAAGCATCACCAGCTGGGCAAGGGAAGAGATTGTCCTGATCTACTCTGAACTTTGATGGCCTCACTTTGAATATTGTGTGAAGTTTTGGGCATTGCAATATAAGAAAGATATTAAGTTGTTAGAGACTGTCCAAAGGAGGGCAATGAAGATGGTGAAGGGTCTGGAGGGGGAAACCATATAAGGAGTGGCTGACAGCACTTGGTCTGTTAAGCCTGGAGAAGACTGAGGGGAGACCTCATTGCAGTTACATCTTCCTCGTGAGGGGGAGAGGAGAGGCAGGCACTGATCTCTTCTCTGTGATGACCAATAACAGGATCTGAGGGAATGGCAAGACATTTTGTCTGGGGAGGTTTAGGTTGGATATTAGAAAATGGGCACTGGAACAGGCTCCCCAGAGCAACGTTCACAGCACCAAGCATGTCAGAGTTTAAGAAGCATTTGGACCACACTCTCAGGCACATGGTGTTACATTTGGTGATGGTCCTGTGCTTGGGTAAGAGCTGGACTTGATGATTATTGTGAGTGCCTTCCAATACAGCATATTCTGTGATTCTTTAATACATGTATAAAATTTTCTGTTGTTTGCAAAATCAAGGTCTTTTAAATGTCACTTATCCACCACAATTTTCTTCCATTCTTTTTCTATTAAATATAACACTGCAAATTCCAGCTGATGGTAGCGATATTTTTTTAGTTTCTTGGGATTTAGAGTCACTGCTAATTTTCTGAACCCAGAACTTTTCATTTTATAATTTCTTAAAAACTTTACAACAGCTTTTTACATCATATTTGCACACAAATATGTGATTTGGAGTTCTTATCATATTAAACATAAATGTCATTCCCATAATTTTTTTATGCTCTAATCTACTATCATATGGGAATGCTTAATGCAACAGGAGTGCCATGATGTCCTCAGAAGCATTGCATTAGTTGCATTCAAGGTAAAGGTATGTAATACCTCCTCTATTCAGTTAAAAACTTCTTAATATAACTTTCCATGATAACATAATCCTACTGGGTATTGATGCTGCTGTGGTGCATTCTAAATATTTTTAATATTATGCACAAGCATAACCTACCACTGCCACTGCCTCCATTGCCCTTATATAAGTCTGTAAAGGGACCATTAAAAATCCATTATGCTTGTTAGTTTGCAGAGCTTTCAGGGAATCTTGCTGCAAGTTTCGCTATTTCAACACTTACAGGCTTCTATTAAACACAGCAATCTTTGAGCTATAAGGGTTTACTGGAACGGCCCATTAAGTGAGAGTTTTCTAGGGGGGATTATGTCTGGGAGAAGGAGGGGAGATCAGAGTTGTAATTACACAAATGGATTTTGCTTTCTGCATTTTGTTTTTAAAGTAAAAAGTGGTTTCTGCTATCTCAAGAAGCCCAAAAGCAAAACGTTAAAGAGTAAATGGATGGTGTCATGATTAAAGTATTTATAAGGAATTCAGGAAAATAGTTTTAAGTATTTGGCTTCAGATATCACAGAAAAAAACCACAAACTGGTGTGGAAGTGCTGAATATCTAAAAAGTTATATCTATTTAGACTGGAGCTGTAGCTGTCAGGATCTCTTAGAATCAGACATTTTCACTTCTGTAGTACAGAGTTAATAATACTTCCTTTTATCCTCCTGTCTGTTTGGGTATTAATCTTTTTAGGGTAAGGGCAGGCTCATTTATGACCTCTAGTTTCTCATATGGTTCTAGAAAATATTGATAAGGAAAAATATGTCTGTCTGGGAGCTCTTTTCACTTGTTTAATTGGTATTCATATAGGAGTCTGTCCTAAAGAATCATTGGATTCTCCTTTAAGCAGCATATGCAGCTGTACTTGTTCTCTCTGACCAGCTAGTCTTGCATTTTTGCATGTGTTCTTTGCCTGGCAATCACTGCCCTTGCAGTTCGAAAGAAGATTCATAAAGACTCATTGCAAGCTATTGTGAGGATAGATTGGTTCCTCCCTATGAGGTCTAACTTTTGAATTGTTTGTTATTTCTGGGAAGGCATCAAGTTCTTGAAATACCATTGGGCTGCTTATAGAAATGTGTGGTACTTCTCAGGAAAAGTAAGGTTTCAAATACTTTTTGTTTGGAAAGTGGTATTTATCTCTGACTTTAGCATGTATAAAAATCTGGGTGATGCTTTCCAACTTTAAAAAGAAACACAGTTACATCTCTGATGTTTTCAGATGGTTGAATGTTTCTCTGTTTTTTAAAAGGAATTTGAGTTTTGGCATGAGTACAGTCTTGAGGTCAAAAAGATGCCTTTTACTCACCTCATGTCTACAATCCATTCAAGTTTGGCTCAATTGTTAGCTGCCAAAAATCCCTATTCCCCATCTGTGCTTTCCTCACTACAGCTTGCTAGAGGCTGTCTGCTACAATCCGTCAGCATCCTATCAGTCCTCCGCATGCACCAGCCTAGCACCTCGTTTAAGTATGCCACAAGGATGGAGCTCCAGATGGGATCATGCAAAACTGGTTCCCTTACAGCTGCTCTTTCCTCATTTAAACAATACTGTGGGTTCGTATGGAAGGGAGACCGGGCAGATAATGACAAGACCATAAGTTCAAGTTTTACTTTTTTTTCCTTAAGTTGCTTCACTTAAATCTGTGCCTTTCTCACTTCTTATTATGCCTCATCTAAAAGTTGCACAATCTGGAAGGTGATCTCTAATGTGGAGCAGCCAGGATGAAGCAATGCTGTTCTGTAAAAAGGATCCGCCAAGTCTCAACATAACTCTTGAGCACTGTGTTGTCTCTGTGGCGGGACAGCTCGTGCATATATAACCTCAAGTGCAAATTTCAAACCTTCAGGTTTGATCATCTTATTAAAAGGGAGATTTTTTTGTTTGTTGGGTTTTTTCCTTGTTTTTTATTTTATTTTATTTTTTGTGGTTTTTTTTTTCCCGGAGGTGCAAAAAGCAGGCAGTGATTTATTATCTTTTCACATTCAATTGCTTGTAGGCAATTCAGAGACCTGAAGAAAACTTAAAGAAGGGCAGATTTGTGAATGCAACTTTAATTTTCACATGCACTGACTATTGAATGCTTGATGTTGCAAATGTGGTGGCACTGATTTGATCTCTCAAGTAAATGCAATATATTCTAGGTTTGCTTCTGCCTGCAGCTGTTTTTGAATATGATAGATACACCCTGAATGATGTCCTCTGTAAGGTTAGTGTGTATATGTTGCCAACTAACATTATTTTTATGGCAGAACAGCCAACCATCAGGCCTGGTTTGTTGAGCTGACAGAAAGCTGAATAACTCTGAGGCAGTAGAGAGTAGAAGGAAATATTCATATGTTCAAGGAAATATGCAAGATGACTCAGGAATCACCTCCATCCTTTCACTTCTGCACTTCCATGACTATAAGTTCTGCTTGTGTGTGAACTTGTGCCTTGTTTTAAACTTTATTCAGTTAAAAAAAAAAAGGGAGATACATTTTTGTGGGAGTGGTTTGATTTCCCATAGCATTCTGTGGTGCACTACACTGTGCTGGGAGCCTGATAGATCTCAGAAACTGAAGTAATGGGAACTGAGTGTGATGGATAGTGGGAAAACTAAGAACCTCAGGACTGATCAGAAGAGGGTGCTGTTATTCTGGTATGGTCTTGCATCATCCATGCCAGAACACAGACAATGCCTCAGCCTGATTCTGGTGGATGCTGTCTTTCAGCACAGATGTAGTATTAAGGACTTGGCTATTGGTAGTGGTAATTAGAAGACAATAGCACTTTTCACAGTAAGACAAAGATTTCCTGAATAAACCTGCATTTGGCCACTTGTGTTCTGAGGATAGAAGCTCCCCTACCAAAACAAATTATGGAATTCCTCCCTTTCCTACCCTGCAGCAAAATACTGTGTATTGCTGCTCTACACTACTGAACAGCTGTTCTTGTTCATCCTACAGGCAATTGCATGTGAAAAGATAATAAATCACTGCTTTCCTAATCTTGAAAACATGTATGCGTATTTCAGCCATAGAAACCATACTGGGTGAATCCATGCTGCTAAATAAAAGACCACAAGGGAGAAAAGACACTCTTTTCCCCTTGGTGATTTATATCATGTAATTGTTCTAACTCTCAACCAAAATGCCTGCTTTGTCTTTGATTGTCTCTGTCCAGAGATTGCTCCTCCAAGGCAACGAGGATGCAACTGCATCAGGTTTTATGCTCTCTGCCCAGGTCATTCTTCAGTACTGTCCCCACAGTCTTGGCACCTTCAAATAGCCACTCTCATACAATGTCCTAGAGGTTATCTTCACTACTGTGCAATAAAAATAGTGTGCTTTTTGGCTGAAGCAAAACTCATGTTTTTTCTGATAGTCTGTAAAGAAAAAACACATAAAATCACAATTACCTCTTAAGGCTGCACAGGCACCACTGGAACCAAGAGGTGGTCCAGGGACAAGCGCTGCCTAGTTAGACACTGCCAGTCTGCTCAAGAGAAAGTCATTGTGGCAGTGAATCAGTTTAGCACTGTTCTGTGGCAGTGTGGCTACATCTACCCCTCAGCAACTACTCCAATAGTAAGCGAAATGGCCCAAAGATCACTCTGACTGAAATAGTAAAGGATAACTCACATCCATAAGTCTAAACTCACTTATCCATATCCAAAAACTGTTTGAGAGTTTTAGGCGGCCAAGACTATTTTAGAGTCCCCTTACAAAAGTACTTACAATCTGACCATATGGATAATTGTGGGGTAGTCCATAGGCCTAGGAACTTTTATGTTTTGATAGCACAGATGTAGGCATTGAAGTCAATGTCTGCCCACAGAGGGACTATTCATGTGGATAAAATTATTCCAGAAAGGAATTTTTCAATTCTGGGAGTAATATGATTGAGAAAATTAAGGCTGAGATTCGCTAAAGAAAAAAATGGGACTCAGTGTAATTCATATATACCCATAATCTTTAATTAATAAAATGTGCAAGGCAATATTTTCTGGCTCTGAAGTTTAGTGAAACAGCACAACTTGAACTGCACAATAAAATACCTCAAAAACACTGCTGGAATAGTACTGCCTGTGCCAGACTTAGATCTTGCCCTAATATTGGGTGGGAGTCTGCTTGTTCATCCTGACCAGAGTTGAGCCAGTGTGGGTTAACAGTTTAGCAGGGTGAACAGTCAGGTACTGTTGTAGGGGCCATGGGCCTTAGCCCTGACCCTATTTATTTAGGTAGTATTAACATACTTTTACAGGGATTGTGATCTCAACACTGGTCTGATTAAAAAACCCAAAAATCTAGAAATAATAAACCTAAAATTTTTCTTTCACGTTAATACTATGCTCATATTCAAAGTGAAATAATAAATGAATTCATGAATATATGTGTACTATTTAGTGGTATAGTATGTGGACTCACTGCTCATCTACTTTCCTGTAGCATCATGGGCAGAGGCTGGCACCAGGTATTTCAGAATAAACAGTGAAAAGCCTTCCAGAAAAATGCTACCATATCAAATGGGGAGAGTTTGTCTGAAGCCTGGTCTTACAAGCATTTTTTAGTTCAGAAAGTGTTTTTCTTTTTTATTGTGTTTTTTGTTGACTTCACTGTTCATTGACTGATTCAATATTTGCTATTATAATGCTACTTCTGTTATTTGTGCATATTTATAATTTCTGTTTTAATTCTCCTAGCCTCTTAGCCCCCTTTAGCAACAGGTTGTTAGTCCTGACCAACAACAGGTTAGTTTGCTCTGTATTTTTTTCTTAATGTGAAGGATGATGATCTCTTCAAATTATCTCCCAAAATCCTGCTTGCACAGGAACATGTGGAAAAGTTCATCTGAACAAACCAGAAGTTTGGTTCCAAATTATATTAAGAATCTATATGAACAACTGAAAGTCAGCATTGAATCACTTTGTTTACCTGTGTCTTTTCCTGACTGCCCCTCATGTAAAAAGAAAATGTCTATATTAAAGTTTTTCCATGCAAATTTTCACTTAATTCCCCGTGACCGATGCTTGTGATTTCTCCATTGTAGGTGGAATTTAAGGTGTTAAAGCTGTGATGAGTCTGCTAATTGACTCTGTAAGGAGATCCTTGCTAGAATAATGGTGTCATATGACTTAGACTTGAATTTGCTTCACAGTAACTTCCTGACGAAGGCCAAACCTTCACTGCCATCTATTAAAGTATTATACATCATTCTAAAAGTTGGTACTAGGCACAGAATTGAACAGCAGCCAAGCTGGAGGATATGGAGGATGTCCCCAGACAGAAGGACCACAAGTCATGTTCTAACTTTTTGTAGATGAAATATTTATCCTATCATTTTAATTTAGATTAGGAGAGTTGGTCCTCACAAGGAAATCAGAAATGAGACTACTCTTGAATTAAATGAAACAGAAGAATACATTCCACAGGTAAACTACAACCAGTTGAAACATAACCCCTGAACGCCCTACATGGTGTGGACAGATATCCTCAGCACCAGTTGCCTCACTTGACAAATCCATTCGTGCTGCATTGATAATGTAGGCATAGCCATAACAAGGTGATTAATGCTGATTGGCAAATATACAGGGGGGAAAAAAAAGATTTTACTCAGGAATTTCATGAAAAAGCCCACAGAGAGTTAAATTTAATAGAAGTTATTTTAAACATCAAGTAGAAGAAACTTGCCTGACAGGCATCTTCCAAACATCCCTGGTTCCTTGGAAACTCATATGCGTGGCTATTGGTTTGTTTTACTGAAGAGACCATACTATGAAGCTTTGTGTCACTGAGGCAGCCAAGCAGGGAGATTGCCTCTAATCCAGAAATCCCAGGGCTTTCAGAACTGCAGGCCAAGTTCAGTCTCTCAGAGTGGATTGCCTTTGTGTTAAGAACCCTTGGACTATTCCTGTCACTGAGTATTTTGTGGATTTCTTCTGAATCAAAACTAAACTAAGTTTTGAATATCAAAACCTGATGATATAATTAAATCCTCTGTGAAGCAGAGCTGCCTTTCTCCTAATAATTCTGATTAAAAAAATGTGAATAGAAATAATTATTTTAATTCAGGTTAGAGATGGTTGCATTAGTAGGGCTGTGCAAAGAATAATACCTCATTTATAGCAAGTTCTGCCTGTGTTTCAGTTTTGCAAGCATGATATTCACATACTAAATTTGAAAGATTCCCACTCCTCCAAAACAGTATAAAAATATCTGATAGTCAATTTAAGCTATTCTTTTCACATCTCCTCACAAACACATGAGCTTTGCAAAGCCTTTTGTCTCAGCTGGAAGATGCTTCTGTTTGCTCTACCTCATGTTGAAGCTGATTGCCTCTCCAAAGTGTCTGATCTCTGTATATTAAAGAAAAGAATAGATTTAAAAGATGCTTACAATTCATTTAATTTCAATTCCTTTACTTTCTTTCATCCAATATTCTTGATAAACAAATAAATGAAGCAATCATTTCAGTGCCTATATCAGTTTTATTTTCTATTCAGTATGTACAAAAGTGAAAGCTATTTTTCTTTAACACTTGTTTGGCGTTTTTTTGTCATAAATTGTAAAGCAAGAAGATCTGTTCATGTTTCTATGATAATCTGCATCTCTTCCAGACAAACCTTGTCGCTTTAAGGGATATCATGAAGATGTATTGTTTTCCAAATATACATTCCAAAAAATAAAAATTAACTGATAAAGTTAATTCCGAGCTTTGAAATGTTCAGCTTTGAGGCCAGAACATTTTTCTGTTCTTTTCTACACATTTTCTGACAATGGATTATAGGATTTGATTCAATCCTCTTCCATCAAATATTAGATTTTGACGAACACCGATTTCTGAGAGAACTTTAGGTTCCCCCCAACACCCCTAATGGTTCAGGGTCCTTTCCAACAGCTTTTGTGAGCCTACAAAAACCAACACAAGATAAATCAAAAGGCTGACTGGATGACTCTAATGCTGTGTTACAATATTGATGCTGGCTGTGTCACAAAATGTTTCAGACACTCCAATCATTACCACAGGTCCATTATGGGAGGGATTTAAGCAAGCAGGAGAAAAGAAACAATACCTGCCTTAGAGAGCTGATAAATCTTCTTGTCCCCTTCCCACACATGCACTGTGATCTAGATTAAAATATGTGTTTATCTGACTCAATGATAGTAATGATTAATGACTGTAAATAACAGGCACATTGTTTGCTACAGACTTTAGATTTCTAAAATGTGAATTAAATCTCCCCTTTTTTTCAGAATTAGCAATCAGACAAAAAAACCCTTCAAGCAATCCTTCCCCACTTTCTCTTATTTGGAATTTAGTTAGATTTAGGGGGTTAAATCTATTCCATTTTAAAAGAAGGAGAAAACAGGGGATTTGATTGTTCATGACATTTTTTCAGAATCAATCACTGTCAGCCCAGGTTAGACTGATTTACTATGAGCCTGCCATAGAAAAGATTTGCCACAAATGGCAAAGCTCTGAGCTGTTTCCACCGCACTGAACATAATGATGGATTTATCATTGCAATCAAGATGGTAAAACAGTGTGGTCCCCAGAGTCGTGCACCAGGCAAATTGATCACAACAGCCCTGAAGTTATATAAGGGCTTTGTTTATCTGGTCTCAGTGTGCAAGTGTAGTAATCCAGGTTAAGATCAGACACTCTGATCTTTACGGAAGTTTGGACAGGTTTTATCTGCTAAAGCAATGTGGAGTAGAATTGTCTCTGCTGAGAACTAAAAGAACTACCCATTAAATATATACACATATATTTTTAAATTACAGTAGTCAAACATAAACATAAATAAGAAATACTGTTATTGTTAATATTATAATCCATCAGTCTTAAACTGTAATTGTATGAATATATTGTAATAATTTATTGAGAAAATTAATAATATGAGAACAGGAGTATTTGGTTTAATACACTGCCTTTTCATTACAGGTATTCTTTTATAATTCTATGAGGAATTGGCAATACTAATCTTTCAAATTCAAATCATCATCATCATCGCCAGGCTTCGCGAACGAAGATTTGAGAAGGGCACTACCCACGCTTGCTGCAAGTGTGCTGGTGGCTAAAAAGGCCGATATGGGATAGGCAGGTCCGGCCACAAAAGGCACAGCGGAACGTCTCCCTGGGTGACATTGGCAAGGAACGGTTCTTTCTGCGCTGTCTTTTCTCCTCAAGACTGACTCTCCGTGCATTCTCAAAGGAAGCAGCAGCGTCGTGAATGGTGTGTCTCCATGAATCCCGATTGGAGGCCAGAGTGGACCATTGGTGGCAGTCAATATGGCCAAGGCTGAGGTGTTGTTTCAGGGAGTCCTTGTATCTCTTCTTCGGGGCTCCTCTCTTGCGGCAACCGGTGGCGAGTTCACCACAGAGCACAATCTTCATAGGTGGTGGGTGATCCTCCCTCCTGGAGATGTGCCCTGCCCAGCGCAGCTGCGTTCTCATCAGCATGGCCTCGATACTGCTGACCCCTGCCTGTTCAGAACAGACACATTGGTCACGTAATCAGACCAGTGGATGTTTAGGGTTGAACGGAGGCAGCGCTGATGGAAGCGTTCGAGAAGCCACAGGCGGTGGCGGTAGATGACCCAGGATTCAGACCCATATAAAAGAGTAGACAGTACAATGGCTCTGTAGACACTAATCTTTGTACTTTTCTTCAGGTGTTTATTGGACCAGACTGTTTTGTGGAGTTTTCCGAAGGCTCTGTATGCCTTTGATAGCCTATTGTCTGTCTCTTTGTCAATCTTACCGTCTGAGGAAATGATACTTCCCAGATAGGTGAACTGCTGGACTGACTTAAGCTCTGAATTGCCTATGGTGATGTGAGGATGATGGAAGACTTCTTGAGGTGCAGGTTGGTAGAGAAGTTCCGTCTTCTTCAATCTGACTTCCAGCCCAAAAAGCTCAGCAGCCTCTGCAAAGCAGGACGTGAAGCGCTGCAGAGCTGCTTCTGTGTGAGCAACGAGGGCGGCATCATCAGCAAAAAGCAGCTCACGGACAAGGTGATTCAGGGTCTTGGTGTGGGCCTTCAGTTGCCTTAGGTTGAATAGGATTCCATTGGTACGATATCGGATGTAGATGCCATTTTCTTCATTGAGGTCTGCTGTGGCTCTTTGGAGCATCATGCTGAAGAAGATTGTGAATAGAGTTGGTGCAAGAACGCAACTTCAAATTCAAATACATTAAAGGGAAATATTAACCTCTCTGCAACACCACAATGACGAACCAGACTTTTACCCGTGCAGGAAAATGAAATCAGCCTGTAGCTTGCATTTCTGAAACCATGTTTGAAAGGCAAGAAAGTATTATTACTTGTCTTTGTCTGATGAAACTTGAGCTTTGGTGAGAGGAAGTGATGCTATGGAGAAAGGAGATGAATCACTGGAGTCTACTGATGGGATGTCATCTGGGAAGGCTCCAGCCTGTGGCTCAGCCCTGCAGACTATTGCTCACTTTCCTGAAATTCATATATCTGTATCTCTACATACAACCTGAAATAGAAACTGAGAAAAGGATCTGCCAATTAGCATGATGATATGTTTTTTCCTGAGGACCAGATTATTTGGTGGGGTCATGCAGGAATACCAAATCTTCCAGAGCCTGTTTGTTTTCCCATGTGCCAATAGACCTTTATAAGCTTTCTTCAGCCAGGTGCCAGAGACTTGGGAAAACTCTAATTTTGTCCTGCATTCAAGAAACATGACCGGATTTTTATTTTCCCATGAAAAATGCCTAGGTGTTCTTTGGCATGAGCCTGGACACAGAAAATAAAAAGTGAACACACACACACACACACACATATATATATATATATATATATATATATATATATATATATATATATATATATATTTAAAGTGGGAGCACTCTGTAGATTCATAAGGCAGAATTAAGATAGAGTCAACTCTCAGAAAGAGCTGTGAATGATTATGATATGCACCCAGATTTAAAGGTCCTGAAATCACATTAAAAGTTCTCAGGAGCAAGGAATGTATTTTCTTATTTATTTGACAGTATCTTTGTTGATATGAACAAATGAACACAATTAGTATCCCTATCTTAATTTCGGATTTAAATTAAGTTGATTAAATAGTTTTCTATTTTGAAGCATGAATGTATCTTTATAATGTTTGCATAACTGGGAAAAAGATCTATTGCAAATTATTGATTTATTTTGGATACATGTTTGATATAAGCTATAATTCATGGGCAATAATGATTATAAAATGGTTATTTGGATTTACAAATGCAACAGCACACCATTTACAAAGTAAACAAAAAAATCAATTCAGGCCTATTGGGTTCTTCAGGGATTTATTTTATGCACTAAGAGACCAACTTTTCTCTCTTTTCACCCAAGTATTCTCTTCAAAGCACTCTCACACAGAAATTAATAGCACAGTTTGAAAAAAAGTGCATTAAGGCAAATTTACTGTCAATTTACAGAGATATAGTAGCAATATATAAAATGGAAGTAAAGTAGACTTGGTTTTCACTATTTTGATAAACTTTTTATTACTCAAAAGCAGTGGCTTAAGAAAAGCAAAACAAAAATGTAAAACAATTAATTTTTTAACCCAAAATTTCCATTAATAAGATCAAACAGACTATTACAAGTCCATTTCTTCATTAGATTATATTCAATTAGGAATTATTCCCTTGCTTTTACAAAAGAAACCCAAAAATTTTTGTGTTCCAACTTAAAATCTGGAAGCTTTTCAGAAAGGTGAATTCTACCATTTCCCCAAGAGCCTAAAATATAAAATATGTTTCTTTTTTGATTCACAGAAAATATAACAGATGAAATCACTCGTAATTTTATTTATTGGATATATGTTTGTAGAATTTACCAAGCAAAGTCCTTGGGACTATCCTCTAAAAGTTTAAAACAAATTATTTGAGAATTTATGTAGAATCATAGAGTAGTTTGGTTTGGAAGGGACCGTAAAAACCATCTAGTTCCAAATCCCCTGCCATGGGTAGGAAAAAATTCCCCTAGACCAGGCTGCTCAAATCCCCATCCAACCTGGCCTTGGACACTTCCAGGGGTGGGGCAACCACAGGTTCTCTGGACAACCTGTTACAGAGCCTCACCACTCTCACAGAACCTTAGCTTCTCTGTGACAAACTCAATTGGCACAGTGTGATTAATTATGCACATTAATAAAAAAGAAAGAAAAAAGAAAACAACAAAAAAAAGTAGCATTCTGGATGAGTGCCTAGTCCTTCATCTGCAATCAGACTTGGTTAAAATAGTCCATTTATCTCCTCCTCATATAAAACCAGGTAATATTTGATGTGTTAAATTAGAAAATGAGAGTCTAAAAAGAAAGAAAAAATAATCACTTTCCTGAGACCCCTTGTGTAAACCAGTTGTTTTCTCAAACCATCTTGCCATTTTTGAAGTTAGTGAAATTACTGACACAGATTCTTTCTGCAATCATTTGTCTCTGTTGTTTTGGCAAGACTTATCTCATGCACAGGTGAGAGCAAAGCTGACTTCTGGTGTGGAGAGGCAAGAATGTGGTCACTAGGAGGTTACTGCCCTAAAGTTTACTGGGACAGCTAAATATTAATGCTTTTGCAACCCTTTATCCCAAGCCTACGTTTGTAGCTAAGCAGATCAAGTATGTAGACATTATAATATATTTCTGCTATTTTCTTTATCAAACACAGCTGTTACTTTGAAACTTCTTTTGTCCCCTATTTCTCTTTCCTTTTCTTGTGTCTCCCTCTTCCTTTGGAGGTTAATAGGATGTAGCTCATCAGTGATCTCGGGTCAAACCATTTGGCCTTCCCTATCTAGAAGTCATCTAATGAGTGAACTAGCTCTTGATGCTGCCAACCATAGGTCAATCTGATTTGGTATTAACTTGAAGAAGGTCAAATGGTCTCTAAATTTGATAAGTATCCCATTTCTTGAACTTCTGATGGAGAGCATAGACAAGGTGAGAGTTAATACATTTCTGGACTTGTACAGCCACACAAATAGGTACTACAGCTTAAATTTGCACAGGACAAAAGTTAGACTCAGCTTGTGCTCCAGAAACTAATTCCTGTGCATCCCAAATAAGTTATAACAAATAATAGCAAAGACTATATTTGATATGTTTAGCCTCTTTTAGTACATAAACAGTCCCTGAAGAGCCTGATACTTTTAAGCTGCATGTCCCATTATAACCTTCCTTAGAGAGATGATAGTCTCAAATTTTTAATTGCACAGTTCTTTTTTGTTGATGGATTAATCATGAAAAAAAGAAGAAATTAGAGAAAAGTTTGAATTTAATAAGCTGGAAAAACCTCATTCATGGTTTATCTCTATGAGACTGGGCAAGCACGCAAACTTTCTGGCATGAATATAGTTATGAATATGAAGTTTATGTGCTTGTTTTTTTCTGACCTGCCTTATGCATACATGGAGCAGACAAAGGGCTAAGATATGTTGGAGGTATATCAGAACTATAAAAAGTTCAGTGAGAAGTTTAGAGAAAAAATAAGGTTGTGTATTGACAAGTACTTAGGAGAACACTAACAGAGAAAAATGAAACCAAAACAAGGAATCAGAAAGAATAAATACAAAATTCTGTCCCAGCAGAGTATCTCAATGTCTGGATCTCACTTGAAGAATGGGAAGTTTGCAACTTTCTGTCTTTTATATTTAGAATGATCTCACTGGAGATGTGATACCTTCTTGGGAAGTTTTTTGTATCTTTTTTTTTCCAAAAATATGCTGCTAGTACAGTGCTACAGCATGAAGGTTGGGTAAAAGTAACCAGAAAGCTTTGAATTCAACAACATTGAATATATTTAGAATTTTGGAGATTTTTTTAAAAAAATATCAGCTTTAATTTTCAAATATACATATATGCACAGATTTGGGTTGCAAGAAGAACCCTCATAATATGGTAGCCAATCCTACTCAAAAGTTTATTGTTGTTTGGTTTTGGTTTTATGGTTGGTTGGTTGTTTTTTCCCCACCTGATGCCTATGGGGGAAATAATTCTGGGTTTACTCAAATTTTTATAACTCACAGATAGTGTCTACAAAGTGCCTGAAGGTTGCTGTCAGTTCATACAAACATAAAACTCCTTGGGAAATTAATTGTCTAGGTTGTGAGACAGGAAGTTTCATCTACTAAAGATAAGAGAAGGTCAGAAGTATTTTGAAACTATACTGGCAACACATAATTTATTATTCAGTATTGATAATATAGGTTCATTGTTAATATCTCTTTCATTAATTCAATCTCAACTTGACCCTTTTAGATGATCTGATTTAAAATGAATAATAACATTTTCTTTTTAATATAGCACTCATATATGTACAAAGGGGATTTATAATGAGATTTAATCTGTATGGGGGAATTCTAAACCCACAGCTACAGAATTTCAACTAGCTGATAACAGTAGGCTTTGAAAAGTATGAAACTGGATGAAATCAGAAACATGATTATTGTTACTGATTATTACTGTCATCTTTATATGCCCTGAGGCATACAAATATATATTACAATCACAAGATTTGTAGAAAATAACAGAAATGTTGTGATTATGCCAAGCAAAGCTTTGATGAGAAAGGGATTTAGTGATAATGTCTAGAGGGGATTTTTTTATGTTTGTTTGGTTGGTTGTGGTTTTTGGTTTAGTTTTGTTTATTTTGGTTGGTTTTTTGTTTTTCTTGTGTTTGGTTTGTGGTTTTTTTGTTTTGTTTTGGTTTTTGTGGGTTTGTTTGGTTTTTTTTAATATAAAGCTGAATTTACATTTGTGAAATATGTGATTTCCATTAAAACAGAAAAATATTTTTTTTTGCTTCATATGTTGATGCTTCTCTTTCCTCAAAAGAGTCTCCTGGCAGTAGTTATAGATTTTAATTTCCTACATTTCCTCTGTCCACCAACTGAATGTGGTGAGGTATGATGAATAACAATAGGAAGAAATTGTGAGAGGGCCGTAGTGTCTCAATGGGTGGGATATCTTACAAGGAAATCTAGAGAACTTTCATAGGAAATGAGAACAGATACATCAATAGATCATGACTCATGAAACAATACAGAGATATCAAAACAGTTCATACCGTGTGAGGATGTCCTGGGTTGAGTTGGCAAAACGCCAACTGTCCAGGACAGAGTGAAAAGGGTTCCTCCTCCCCCCAACCAGCCAAGGGACGAGAAGAGGGAGAGAGGAAAAAAAAAAAACTTCCAAAGCCAGGTCTGTGCTGAAACTAACTACATGTATTCATATAGAAAAGAGAAAATTAAGAGGAAACTACAATATAACACACACTTACACAAGTTATGTATAACAAGAAATAACTTCCCACTTCCCAGTAAACACAAATTCTACCATTTTAACTACAAATCATTCTAGAGAAGTTGGTTCTTCAGAGACAGACTTAAGCAGAGAGAAAAGCTAAGAACAAACATTTTACTTCCCTCAGATAACATGATGTTAAGCCGGTGCTCTGGGCTTGGGCCTCCCCATCCCTCCTGGGACAGCAGAATGTCTTGCTGGGACCACAGCTGTGAAGCAACTGAACAAGCCACACCCACACACCAGCTCTTACCCCTTTTGAGATGATGCAATATGGTATGGAATACAATATTATTGGCCAGAAGAAGTCAGCTGTTAGCTAGCTCAGCCCAGCTCAAGTCAGCTGACAATTCCCAGGCCTAGCTGAACTTTAAAACCTAAATTTAGGCCAAACCCATAACAGAGGAATAGACCTTTTTTCAGCCATTCATATGAAATCCAACATATTACCCCAATTATTTTCTTATTAAAACAATAACAAAACCCTCTTTATATGTACACAGTTAAAAAAAAAAACACACAAAAAAACCCCCAAAAAACACACAAAAAACCCAAAACACCAAAAAACCAAAAAAACCCCAACCAACCAACCAACCAACCAACCAACCAACCAACCAAACGTTTTAAAGTATATTAGATTCATCACATTGACTCGCATAATTTTGGGTGCAAAGTGCACACTCCAGCTCTGTGTGTTGAATGCTGCTCCCGAAATGAAACGACAGGCAATTTCCCAAGTATGTGTTTTGAAAGAAATAGGTAGAATTTGCTATTTAAGAAAGGAAATATATTCATAACGCAATTTATGGATCTTCTACTGCTCTGTGTTTGCCTTAACTTTTCTTCTCTCGGCATTTCCCTGTAAAAGCAAGTGGGGCTGCATTCTCAGGAGACTCTCAGTGGTGTCTCTAGGCAGTTTATTGCTTGAAGGATTTAACTGAAAAAATACCAGTTGTCCAATGCATTTCAGGAAACAGGAAGGCTGAATGTCTTAAGGAACATGGACTTTTTGACAGTTTCTGAACACAATGCCTAGTCCGTAGAACTTTTTCTTCTGTGAGTAATAAATACAGTAGAAAAAAGAATTGTTCACCACTCTGGAAAAGTCAAAACATTACTTGCATGATTTTGAAATTCCCTTCTCATTTCATAGCAAGTAAATCTTGGTAAATTTGAGCTGACTTGAGAATGACCTTGAATCTCATAAGTTAGAACAAAATTTTGACCACAGTCAAACATAGGGTTAGTGTAAAAAGGACAACAACAAGCCCAGAAATGACTCAGAGCAAAAGAATAAGCTCAGGAGAGCACTGCTTCATGGACAGTTCTTTAACTTTTCAAACTTTCTTTTCAAACTTGCTTTAAACACATAAAAACCAAACAAACAAACAAAAAAAAAAAAAAGGCAAGCAAGACAGGATGGAAAAAAAAACCAGAAAAAACTTATGCGCTAGAAACAAAGAGAAAACTCAGCAATAAATAATACTCAGCTTTATGATCCTGGGTGTTCTTCCATTTTACCAAATTTGTAGTATCTTCCCAGTCATGGAATGGGCAAGGTTGGAAGGGACCACAGTGGGTCATCTGGTCCAACCTCCCTACTCAAACAGGGTCATCCCAGAGAACATTGCACAGGATTGCATCCAGACAGTTCTTGAATATGTCCAGTGAGTGAGAGTCCACAACCTCTCTGGGGAATCTCTTACAGTGTGGTCACCTACACAGTAAGGAACTTCCACCACGTAGGTGGAGGTTCTTGTGGATCTTTTTTTGCCTGTTGCCTCTTGTCCTACTGCTAGGAAGCACAGAGTGGAGCCTGGCTCTATCTTCTTAACACCCTCCTTTCAAATACTTTTACACTTTGATAGGGTCCCTTCTCAGTCATCTCTTCTCAAGGCTGAACAGACTCAATTCTTTCTGCCTGTACTCAGAGATGCCTCAGTCCCTTAGTCATCTTTGTAGCTCTCCACTAGATCCACTTCAGGAGCTCCATGTTTCTCTTGTACTGAGAAGCCCAGAACTGACACAGCACTCCAGATTTGCCTCACCAGGGCTGAGTAGAGTGGAAGGATCACCTCCGTTGGCCACGCTCTTCATAGTGCACCTCAGGGTACCCTTGGCCTTCTTGGCCACATGGGCACACTGCTGGATCACGGACAGCCTGTTGTCCATAGGACTCACAGCTCCTTCTTTGCAGAGTTGTTTCCCAGCAGGACAGTCCCCAGCCTGTACTGGTACATGGGGTTATCCTTCCCCAGGTGCAGGACTATGCATTTTCTTTGTTGAACTTCAGAATGTTCTCTGTCCATCTCCCCAGTCTGTCCAGATCCTTCTGAAGGACTGCACCGCCATCTGGGGTATTGGCCACTCCTCTCAGCCTTGTGTCATCAGTGAACTTGGTGAGGGATAGCACACGGTGTTGTGGTAACCATTGCTGAACACATGCTCTGATACACACATGTGCAGAGCACACATGGAACATGGTATCTGATGTTGTCTACTCCAGACAAAAGTTAATCCTTCACAAGCATTTTAATGAATCTTTTTTGTGGGAATTAACAACATGATGTAAGCACATGTTTAAATCTACTCCTGTTAATCAAAGCACTTTACATACACCTGTACCTCAAGAAAATTTCTAGCAAATTAAGCAGGATTTATGCAAATTATTACCACCAGGGCCCAGAACTACCAATCAAGCACCTGTGGTGAGACAGTGTAATATGCCCCAGATGGAACCTTGACCTAACGTGAGTATATATCTCCTGATACCTGAGATAGCTTGTTTAGCACTAGCTCTGATATCTTTCCATAAACTATCATTATGTCAAGAAGAATTATACTAAATCCTTCACTTGGTCTGTCCCTTAAATACAACTGGAATCACATTAACACTTTCTGAAATGATTAATTCCAAGGTCAAAACGAGCACCTTCATTCTTAGCTTTACATTCACTCATCTGAATTTGGTAAATCAAGGTGTAGAGTATAACTATTGCATTAGACTTGATCTAATTAGATCAATTTTACAGAGGGAAAAATAAGTGGATAGCTAAATTTAAGCTTTATATATTAGTAATTGCTTTTAGACTCCTAGAAGGCAATAGGAGGTTGTTTTATTTTTCTTCCTAGAACCACAAATTATTTTTAAAAAGCATTGCATCTCATACTAAGCAACACTTTATTTTTCTGATTCTGATGCAGGAACACGTGTTCTTTGATTGCTATTGTTTTAATTTGTGCTGCTCTGTAGGGAATGCATTGTCTACATTGCAGCACAAAATAGGCAGCTTTGAGAATGCCTTTTGTTGGCACTGATAGTAGTATGTTGAGTTAGTCTTCTAGTTATTACTCTGCAGTGTGCCCCTAGGATAAATTTTCTTTATCATTAAAAGAACACATCTTACCCCAAATCTGAGCTTTGTTTAGTTCCACCTTCTGTTCTTGCTTTGTCTGGTCTGTTAAAAGCCTTGCAGTATCACTGCTTTAGCCATTTCTCAATTTTTGATGAGCTAAGATTCAAAAGAAGACATCTGGACCAATAATAGTTTTACAGAGTCATCCAGCCAGACCTTGGTAATGTATGCAAAGTCAGGAACCTCATCAACAATCACACCATGGATGGCAGTAACCTTTTTAGGCATTGACTTAACAATTTAATAGCATGAATCCACATGTTGAGTCTCTGTCAATCAACAACATGTGCACTGAATAAGAGATGCAAGGTAAAGCTAATGATGCTGACTTTATGTACACCAAAGCGTGCTCAGGACTTTACTCTCCCTATTGCAGTTCTATTTCCCATCGTTTGTTTATAAAGAGCAACATGCTCCTTTCTGAAATGGAATAAAGCAGCGGTTTCACCAAATTCTCATGACCTCATCAACAGAGTAGGTACAGGGGCTTCACTGGATTTCTAAATGCATCTTGATTTGCAGGAGGTGTAAATGTCTGTGCTGAATCTGCAGCATCTAAGACAGGTTTGTTCTCTTCTGCTGTGGTTTAAACCATCGCAGAGTAAGGTGAAATATGTTTTGTGAAATTATAAAGGTTTGGTTATTGATGGAATGTTTTCTCCTATTTCATCCTGGCCTGTGTCTTCACAAGGCAGCATTTAGACAACAATGCACTAAAATTTAACATATAAGAATTTTGTAAGTAGACTCATGAGTTGCTCTGATAGAATGTAAGAACTATATTAATTCCCTGAAAAGAACAAGACAAAACGAACAATGAATTAAAATCACCCAATTAAAACCACTTTCACTTTTTAAGTGTAGGTTTACAGACAGCCTTGTACAAAGTTCTGCTACACGATTTAGCAAATAAATCTAAACAGTAGTTTGTAATTTTTGGAACCCATAATGTGAAGCTACACTTAAATTATCTGTCACTCGAAATTTCAAGCAGCAGTAATGGGTTTATTCAAGATGCAGGGGAGGGGCAAGCACAGCTAAAGCTTCTCTGATACAGATTACTGATTAACACTACTTTTTAGTGCCTGATGAAATCACTCATCTGCATAGAGCTAGCAATGTGAGACACTTCATTCTGAAACATTTGTTAGATATTGCAGACCTTATTTAGTAGTAATCTGCTCTTGAAAATGTCTGAAGGACAAATTTTAATACATACACATAAGACCTTTTCTTTAATTCTCTTATTCATCCTTCTTCATAATGGATGACATGGGTATTATTTAGATATTATTCACAGACTTTACACTAACTTTTAGAATTTTATTAAATACATATAAAGTAGTTCTGAGGAGATCTCAGAAAAAATTAAAAAAAACTCATCTCAGCTGTTAATCTTGCACACTTTTAAAAAACTAGAACTGCTGAGGTATAACTTGAGAAGAAAACTGAAAATATGTTGGTTTTCTAAAGGGTCATTTATTTTCCCACTTTCTCTTCAAATCAGATGTTTCTTATCTACTAGAATCAGGAGTGAGTTACCCTTTAACCCTAAAATGAGTTTTACATAAAGATTGTTTTAAAGTCATAAAGACTGTTATAACAATAACAAGGATCCAACATCCAGACTTGCTTAAGGGCCTTCCCAGCAAAAACAACCTCTACAAACCTCTTGACACCACCCATTTGATGTGAATGAACAAATATCCAGGCAAGCTGCAGCTCCTCTCAGGCAGAGAGGCTGGATTTGGAATTTAGCTTTTTCTGAAGGACACTGGTTGAGCTTCTATTTGCCCTCTTAATGTAATATTATCCCTTTTTTGTCCCTATGAAAAGTGAATGCGTTTGGCCATCAGCTGAAGCTGAACTGATAAATACCTCTAGGCTAAAACAATCTTTTGAAAGGCTAAAAAATATTTGCTCTATTTTTTGTAGTTGTGCAAGTTGCATAAACTTAATGATATGACTGATAAGCAGCCACCTTTTAGACTAATGAACAATAACTTTTTAGTCCCTCATAACACTGATATGAGTCTATATCCCATATATGACATCTGATGAGATTCATATCTCAAAAAAATAGCTTTTGCACAACTGGATGCATGATGCTATAAATCATTGAAAAAGTGTCTGTATTTAGCATGTAAGTAAACCAAGAAATTAAAAACTTAATGAAGAAGGAGCATGACAAACAATAGGAGACTATATCATAAAATGTATAGCTTCTAATTAAATTCAGATTATGAAAAGTCATGAATTCTATTCTTTGGATTCCAGCTGTTGGACAACTGTATTCCATTTATTTCATTGGATCATAACACCTTCTATTTTTCATGCTGTTTTGGGTAAAGAAACATGGAGGACAAATGCAGTGAAAGGTCAGGCCCTGTGGCTGCCCGAGGCTGAATGAAACCAGTGTTGAAGGAGGAGAAAGAAAAAGCAAGAGCCTGAGTTTAGTATTCGTCCAGTGAAGGAATAGAATATGACACCAGACTGAAGAGATAAATATTGTTTTGGAGAAATAAGAATGACTCATACCTAGAAAGTAATAGTACATAAAATAGTTTGCAATCAGAGCATCGGGTGGAAGACCCTTGCTTGAAAGATTTACTTGTAAAAACAATGGCACTTGTAAAAATCAAAGCCTGCTAACAAGTAATTCAAAAACCTAAAGGGAGGCCAAATTTATCAAGTAAATTGTTTGCTGCAAATAGTTTCCCCAGTTCTTTCATCTGTACGTAATTGGCTATCAATAATGCATGGAAATGCTGAGACACTTAAAGAATCATGTAACAGGCATTCCATTATGTAATTAAGGATCATTAACTATATTAATGACTTTTCTAATTCTTATATTGTTAACCAATGAGTAATGCTTTATGCCACAAGTATACTTTCAAACTTTCCAGCACCAATGAAAAAGATACATCTTGCTTATCTAACTTATGCAGGTAATTCACACAAGAGATTTGGTCTGAATAAATCTTGAGGAAGCTCAAACAAAAAGTGGATGACTAGATCACACCACACTAGAGGATTAAGAAAAATAGAGATTTGTAAACCTAATATTTTTAGATAGTGACTAGAAAGCTTTTAGTGGCTTGAGGAGAAAAATGTAGCTATATATGTGTATGGGCAGAATACATATGAGATGATAAACCTGCTGCAGAAGAACTGTAGGAATGCCAATATGAAAATTGCAGATTTTAGCATCTGCCATGTGAAAATGCTGGTCACACGAGTTAAATCTGTCAAAGGCTGACAAAACCTGTGCAGTTTGCTATATGTATAGCACAATATTCCTTCAGAAATACCTAGAGAAGTGGTGAATGTCATCCCTGGAGGGCTTCAAGGGCTGGCTGGCTGTGCTTTGTGTAACCTGGTTTAGTGGAAGGGGTTCCTGCCTAAGGCAGAAGGGGGGAAACCAGGTCCCTTTCAGCCTGTTGTCTAGAGTGTGTTTTAGAGGACTGGGACTTGAGAATCAGACACCTTAAATCATGGGGTGTAACATAGCCTGGGTGTTGAATCCCAAGTCTTAATCTTCTGGCTTTGCTAAAAGGAAGTCTTTAATTCAGATATGGATAAACAGAATAAATATCCTTTGCCTAATAAGAAGAATTTTTAACCTATTCATGCTCAATTAAGTTACAAAGGAAGATAAATATTTCTATTTTATACATTGAGAAGCAGAGACCAATGAGTTGAAATGGTTTGTCAATGGTCAGTAGGATGGAACTGAAAGGAAAAAGTATCACTTCCAAATTCCGTTTCCATGGTACTAAATTTACAGCTTCTCAATTCTTTTTTTCCTAATATCACATTTTTTTTGTCTGCCATCTTCATAAATATATGATGCTACAACAACACTTTTGCAATAGTGCTTATCAAGAATATTTCTAACAGTATTTCTCCCCTAATGATGATGTTATAGAATGGATGGCAAGCCTAGGATTTGGGCTTTTTTTTTTAAAGGTAATTCTATCATCTCCTTCATCAGTTGCCCAGTGTTATTTCTTTATGATGTCTTATATTTTCTTAGTGGCTGAACTCACAATCCTTTTGCCTGAGACAGGAGGTTTCATGGTTTCATTAACCTTATGTTCTGCTGGTATAACTATCACATGGATGTGGGTTGTTGTTTGCTTTTTCAGCTTTCAATGCCATGTTCTAAAGCATTATCAATATTCCAGAGTTACTTTGCATCATTTACAGCGCCGATGTAATTTGTTACTCACCAATGCATCATACAGTGTTAGATGTTATTTCTGTGAGTTTCATTTTTTTGTGGGAATTGCTCGGATACTACAAGTTTTTCTGAAACTTATAATACTGTACAAAAGCAAATCATGCAAAGATGTTGTCATATTTCAGAAAAATCCTTAAATATGTGCTTAGTATTATGAACATGCATAGATCCCCTTGGCTAAACCCGCACATGTGTCTGTGTTGATACATTTGTCATTATTTGTCTTTAACAGTGGCATTTTCACAGGAGACCTTGTTGCTGATTTTTAAATGTGAATCAAATATCTACCTCCTACGGTCCATCTGAAAAGAAACTCTCCAGTCTATACTAATACAACAATTTTTAAGTTTTATTGAAAAATATTTATCATAAAGTCAGTTATATTATTCAAAAAATATTTCTGAATATACAATCATGGACCTTTGCAAATCGAGTCTAAGATGGATTTTGGATATCAAATACTGCTGTCAATCTGTAAACTCTTCTTTTCTGTTGTTTTCTAGATATGGAGGAGCAGGGAAAAGTAAATGACAAGTGTGCATTTCCTACCATCAAGAAGATGCTGATAATTCCCTTCAACATTAAAATTTTTTCCACTCACTTAAGTAAATAGTTGTGATCACAACAACAGAGGTTTTCTTGTGTTGTGAGTGAAAGCCTAAGCTTATGTGGATGCATCTGTATTTTCACCAATGCACTTCATGGGAGGTTTCTCTGGCATGAGTGAAAAATGAATCTGCTTTAAGACACGTTTTATACTGGAACCATCTGCATTGCAGCTTCTGACTTGTTTTCCTTAATGTTCTCTCTAGCTTACAAAATATTTTTAAGTCCTCTGAGAGCAACGTTGTCTTCTGTGCATCATCCAGATAAACTATATCTGAACAAGTTAATAATATTCCAACAACAGTGTGAGTATCTGCCCCGGGGATGCGGGAAAAGGCAAGTCTCATTTGGACAACATTATGCCAGATAAGAAAATCTTCTTTTAAAGGAAGAACTTTAATTCTGAACCTGGGTGATAGTCAAACATTGAGAGTAGGACACAAGAAATGGGGTAGCCTTTTTGTTTACTATTTCCTTGTTGAAAGCAAGATCTCCAGCAATTACTTATAGCTTTTGGTACACTTTGAGCATGGAAAGCTTGAAGAATAAGAGACATTTGAGCATCAACTCTCTCCAAATGGACTTAATTGAGTTTATTTCCAGTGTAGCTGGAGGCAGAATCATTCACTGACTACCCTCATAAAAGGCAAGACATTCTGAACTGACATGATCTGATTTATTCTGAGTTTCATTACCACCAAATCTTTGATACCAGAAATCAAGTAACCCTTCAGAAAGGAGTGGAAAAATATAGATTGGTAGATGCAGAGTCCTCTTAAAGCAGGGGCCAAAGATCAGAAATGTTTTGCAGGGCTGGGAAATAAGTGCTCATATAAAGTGGCAGCTGCTTTTGATGAAATTACTGAAAGTTGGTGCACAGACGAACAAGAAAACATATTTTCCCTTAATGATGTCCCCAGATTCTTAAATTAAGTCTAGCAGGTAGCAAGATCCTTCCTAGATTTCAAAAGATATCTCACATCCAGGTGCTGAAACACATTTTTTAAAGCCCTGGAAACAAGAGCTTAAAAATTCAGCATCAAAAAAGCACCTGTAATTCCTCCACAGGTACCTCATTGTCAAATACAGCACGAAAGCCTTCGTCTAATGCAGAGCTAGTTTTTTGTGTGCAGCTCAGTGTGCTTGTAAGCGCGTTACAACGTGGAACTAGTCACAGAAGACCTCAAAGGTATAACATCCGCATCAGGTGGATTACTTTAGGACTTGGAAAGTAGATAAGATGGCAAGTATTCCTAAAGAAAACAGCTATACTTGAAGACATAGCAAAAATGCATACTGAATTCTTTCAAAATTGGCAGTTGGTTGACTTGTTGAAAAAGACCCTGAGGACTAAAGATTTTTCCTAAGTATTTTTTATTTTTACCTTAGTAATCCCTATTGACAGCAATGTTCCTAAGGTATATCCTCAATTACAGTTTAAGGAAACCAGAAAGATAGTATTGTAATATGTGAAGCTGGCAGAGCTGAGTCTGTGTCTTTTGGCTTAAAAGCTAAGTACAAAAGAGTGGGATTCATTTACCTAAACTGCTTAAATGATATCTAGTGTAACTTTAGAGTCCTTCAAGTACTTAGGCTGACCTTCAGAAGGATGTAGGTTTATCTGAAGTGTGTGTCATAGCTGCCAAAACAGAGCAGATATTTTGGACAGCTTAAAATATCTCAAATGGTATTAGATGTCTCTGTTTGGACAAATTAATCCCATCCTTCTCCTGAAAGATAGCAAGCTAGGTTTGCCAAAGTTTATTTAAGATTTCAGGTAGGCTGAACAAATTTATTTTGCATAGGCATATGCAACAAATGTTTTTCTGAAGCACTGACCTTACCAGGTCTGTGGTGATGCAGTTCCTTTGCAGCCATGTTATAAATCTGTTGGATCATAGAGAATTCAGTGCATTGTGTGTAAACTGTCCAGCTGGCCCGTTCACACCCAGTTGCTTTTGCATTCCTTGAAGGGATTTGCCTCACCGTATAGAAGTTATATACTGCATATGTTTGTACTTCTGTCTTGTGGTTTTGGGCCTGGGAGACCAGAATATGTATCTTACCAGTAACTGAAGCAAGAAAGACTTTCAGTGCCTTCACTCTATCCAGGGCCTTTTCCACTCACTGGGTCTCTTGCTCCACTGAGCAGTGAGGACCCCTGCACTCGCCCTCTCTTTATTTTGCTGATGACATAACTATAGAAACTCTTTTTCATTCTCTTGAAATCCTTATCTGGATTAATTTCCAGGTGAACTTTAGGTCTTCTAACTCCATAACTGCATGCTTGAAAACTGATTTTGTACTTCTGGGCAGTCTCCCTCTGTTTCCACTTCTGTGCATCACCAAAGGTGTTTATTTTGGGTCAGTTACCTGTTCATTTAGACAGCTTTCTGTTGCACTTGTGTAGCTTCCTGTACTTCAGGATGGACCAATTTTGTTCTCAATGAAGACTCTCCTAGATCAACTGGCTTTCCTGATCCCTTTGACCTCCACAGCAGTTTTTCATGGAATCTTGTCAAGAAGATTCTTCAATAAACTAAGATTGGATCCTGGAGTCCATATATTTCAATTTTTGGGTTGCAGTTTCTCTCAGGGTGTTAAAGCTTGCAGTCTCACTTTTGCTGCTGCCAAAAGTATCTTTAGATCTTCTTTGGGAGTACCTGATCCAACAGATTATCTGATGAGCATTAGCACATTTGCCAGCTGTAGCAAGAAACAGGCTCTCCAGACAGCTGTGTTGCCTCTCCCAGAAGACAATGGGGTGTTTAAGGTTCCTCATGAATACCAGAGCCTGCAGCCATGAGTACACTTCCAGTTGTCTAAAGAAGTCTTTGTACACTTCATCTATTCTGTAGCAGGCACTGAACCATGACAGAATATGCTGGCTTGCCCTTTCTAACACATAAACCCTTATCTCATAGGATTACAGAATGGGTAAGGTTGGAAGGGACCACGGCGGGTCATCTGGTTCAAACACCCTGCTCAGACAGGGGCATTCTAGGGCTCATTACACTGGATTGCATCCAGACAGTTCTTGAATATCTCCAGGCAGGGACACTCCACACCCTCAGCACAACCTGTTACTTCACAGTCACCCACACAGTAAAGAAGTGAAAAGTGTAGCCTATTCTGCCTGCTCATTAACTAGTGTTTATCAAAAATATCACACATGAAACAAGTATGGACTAGTGGTGTGTATTTATATGTAGATAATCAAGAATCAACATCTTTATTTGATCCTTATAATTCTACTAGTCATGTGATTATATTAAGAGTATAAAGTTTCTGTCAAAGGAAAAACTACTTTTAATTTTTTTTGTCCTTTCTTCTACAATGAGAAAAGGTATTTTTGTTAAAGAGACTGAAATGGAATAATTAGTGCCTCCTTACTTTGTGTATTGCTCTCTCTATGCAGAAGTTACACACAATTTAAAACATCAATAAGAAGTAAATTGTTGCAAATTACTATTCTTTCCTCAGTATCCAACAATTTGCTAGAACCAATAACAGTGGTGTCAGAATGTAACCTTGGATCAGTCCTGTTCTGCAGTGAACCCATTAACTGTTCACACAATACTAATCCTTTAAGAATACTCAACAAGCCCAAGCTAACTCCTTGAACTTTTTTCTTACCTCTGTTTATAGACCTGAGTGGTCTATTTCTCTTGGTGTTAATGCTCCTGAAAAGCAAGCAAAAGAGAAAGAAAAGAATAGCAGATGTCGACAACTCGAAGCTTGAGCTAAGTGAGCTATTATCACAGCACTGATATAAAATTGACTACTCTGCTAATAAAATAAAATTATGATGAAATTCTCTTTCAGTTCTTCTGCCTTACTGCTTCTATCAGTGATTTGAGAACTCCAAAATTTGGGATAAATGCACATAGGTGTGTTTTTCTGAGAGTCCTTCTTTGATATATCCTATATGTCTTCTGCCAAGTCTAAGCAAACTATTTTTGGAGGTGAATTGATTTCTCAGTTCCAGGAATATACATGGACCTGCTCAAAAGTAGGTAGGAGAAAGAATGAATAAGTACACCTTTGCTTTCCAAGTACATGTACTAACTAACCACAAAGCCAGAAACAGCATCTCCCTGTATTGTTCTGAACCATGAGGGAGATCCGAGACATCTCAAATAATCTCACGTTTTCTGTGAGCTATATACATGCTCCCAGACAGCTGCTGTGAAGCTGCTGATATGGAGGAGCATGTTACCCTGCAGTAACTCATTTGCGTTGTGAAGCCATGAGCCAACAGACTTAAATCAAGCTGTTGTGCCTGTAAATTAAGAATTCCATCTACTGAACTTGACACCCACAGCTGGTGATGTGTCGCTCACTTCTCAGGGAAGAGGTAAGTGTTGTGCCAGATTAGATGTGATTTGCTGCCTTCTTCACAGTTACCCATCCTCATTTCACAGCAAAGTATAGTATTGAAGAATGAAAAGAACAAGAAGGTGTTCCTACCTCAGCTCATGTCAGGACATACTTTTCCATAGCAGAGTTATACTGTGGGCAGAGGTCTAGCAGATGAGTTCTTGGTTTAAAGCAGTGACATTTGAGAAGGTAGTGACATTAACAGAATCAAAACCGGTTTGGGTTGGAAAGGGCCTTAAAGATCATAAAATGCTCTCAGGCATATGGTGTGATTCTTGGGGTTGACCTGTGCAGTGCTAAGTTGGATTTGGTGATCCTTGCCGGTGCTTTCCAACTCATCATATTCTATGATTCTGTGTTTGCATGATGTTCCAATCCCTGTGCCATGGGCAGGGTCACCTTCCTAGATCAAGTTTCCCAAAACCTTACCCAGTCTAGCCTTGGACACTTCCAGGGATGGAACATCCACAGCTTCTCTGGGGAATCTGTTCAATTAATTATATGTTTTCTGCTGAAGAAGCAACTGACTGATGAGGTGAAGGTCGGAGGAAATCAATATAATTGTGTGCATCGACAGGTCTCTTCACCCTTTCAGTAAGAGAGAGTGCCATGCCCTCCTAGTCCCAAAGGAAAGTGGTTCTCTGTTCCCTCTTTCCTCCATCACAGAGGTTTGTATTTAACTGGAAAAACTTTCACTTTCTTGATTGACAAATACCCTCTTCCTCATGTGGGAGAAGGTGGTAAGTAAGGAAAAATACAATAGGGAAAGGAGAGGTCTAGATAAGAATGGTTCTTGTTTTTTAGCTGTGTAAATTCACATATATGAATTTCATAATGAACACAGCTTCTTTTGTAAGAATGTTATTCACTGGTGTTTTCAAAGACAAATCTTGTGTCTCGTATTTAAACATAATGCTATTATCATGAAACTAGTGGATTTTATTTTGTACTTAAAAGAAGTGATAGAACTTTAACTTCATATTTAGAAGAAAACAGAATGTCACAGAAAAAAATTCAGTCACAAAACAGACAGTAGAGTTAAAGGTACATCAAGATTAGATTTATGAGCCTTGCCAAAATTTTTGACAATTCTCAGATTCAGAGTGTTATGTTTCCATTTTTTTTACTAATGATACTGTGATATTCGATGAACTGTAAAAGCATTTGCAAGTGAGGCAGCTGACTGCACAGTCAGACCCTTGTTTCCACCAAACCCTGAAAATCTGTATTTACAGAAGTCTACCAAGCTAAAAAAACCCAAAAACCTCCCCTTAAACATCTTTGATGCCGTTACATACATACACAGTAGTACAGGAATTTTTGCAGTAGAGTATGTGGGGATTCTGATGAACAAAAGCTGAAGACAAGTCAGAAATGTGGCTTTGCAGCAGCCAAAGCCAATTATATATGAGGTTGTAGTAGCAAGGGTGTAAGTCAGCAGCTTGAGTGAAGTGCTTTTTGCTCTCTGCTTGGTACCCTGCAAGTGCCTGGAGTGTTACAACCAGTTTTGGTCTCCCCAGTACAAGAAAGACCCTGGGATTCTGGAGCAAGTCCAGAAGGGTCACCAAGCAGATCAGGGCACTGGAGCACAGCAGGTGAGAGTGCTGAAGGCGCGTGAGAGGCATTTTTTTTCATCAAGACAGTGATCACAGTTTTCCCAAAGAGACATCTCGGTCCTTGGAGATTTTAAACATTTAATTATACAAAGGTGTAAGCAATCTGATGTAGCAAAAAACAGGTCCCACTTTGAGCTGGGGAATAGAGCATATGGGCTAAAAGGGGCTCTAAATTTAAATTATTCTATGAGTCTTTTTGTCTGTATTGTTACAGTCAGAGAGAGCCCTGAACTTAAGAAATTCATATCATGAACATGATAACACATAGTTTTGAAACCTTTTCCATGAAAAAGTGTAGCAAAGCAAAGGAAGCATAAGATTTTCCTCAAAAGAGTGAAGTTAAGAACAAATGAGAGTAGAGTGTATGCAAAAAGGAAACCTATGGTCTGTACTGCTCATGAATGAATCATTAACAATTCTGGACATGGTTTAAGTTACCAACCAACTGAGATTTATTGCAGACTGTGAAGGGATAAAGAGCACAACATTTTAAAAATAAGTACTTGAATGACTAGTGAAGAAATCAATATATTTTTGAAGGAGTTTGAGTAGTGAAATACTGGATTAACTCAAGTGCAGGAGAGGGTACAGACACAGCTACTTCCATGAAAAAACTACCAGAGTCAGTAAGAAAGAAAAAAGTGTCATCCAGTACAATACTTATTGATATCATTGATCATTCAGAAGCATTGGGAACAAAATTACTGTCAGCACCATTACAAAAACATACTCAGTGAATAAGAATGAACTTAATCAATGTGCATGTGTTAAATTCTGATGTTTAGCCATTCTATATGATGAAACAAATCATCATCAGCTGCTACTGCATACCAAACTCAGATTGCTCTCCATGGAAAAGCACTCTGGAGTCTGTTTGACCTTCATGAAGAAGGTCAAGTGCTCTTGATAGATAAGTCATTCTTGTTGAATGCCTCTTTGACAAAAATTTCTTGCACATCTGGTTTCTTCTTGTAAAATTTTCAACAAACGGTCTTTCTTCCACTTGGTCTTCTGGAAGAGTGAGGCAACCATATAATGTTAACTGCCAGGCTGAAGGATTTCAAAGGAAAACTGATTTTCAAAAATAAATCCTCTTCCAGTAACACAGGGTTTAGCGGGTTTCTGCAGTTAGTTAAAGTCTCAGGGATCAAGGTCCCCACATTCAGAGATGCTGTCAGAATGGATGTTGCCATCTACTTAAACACACTGAAAGGAAGTTCAATTTTGGCATTTTTTGTTTGTTTCGGTTTTTTTCGTTTTCGTTGGTTTTTTTCATGTTTTCTTATTTTTTTTTCTTAAGGTAAGGAATGCTTATACAGTTGGATTTGCAATCTGTTCTTTTCCAAAGCTGTGTCTTCATGTGATTTGTAAGTAAATCTCTTCAATTACCAATGTCATAGTCTTTCTATGTTATATCTTAGCAGCAAGGTCTAGAGGAGTTTGAGGGAAGAGTTTATTGAAATATGTACTAAATTACTACCACTTTCATTACTTCTTATCTCAACATGCCCTGAGCAAAACAGACTCTTTAGAAATGAAATCGAAGCACAGGAATTGGTTTGTGTCAATGTTTTACCCTTTTGGCTTACAGCCGTCAGGAGAGGCAAGTAAAAGCCTCTCAAAAACAAGCTAGGCATGACTGCACATTTTGCTCATTTTTTTAATAGGAACAGCATATTCACCATCTGAAAATGTTCCCTTTTCACAAGATTTCTTTTTTTTCTTTTAGTGACTTTTTATGGCTGTTGCTCTGGGGAAGTTCATAAGTATCAGATTACTGGGTTAACAGTTTTCACAAGTGAAGTTTGGTAACAGAAAGAGAGACATCATAGAAGATGACAAACATTTCATCAAAACTCTCCACTCTGTCCAGAAATAGGACTAAGCTCTATCAGTTTCATAATTCCCAGACAGAGTCCTGACTATGAGTTGATACTACTTCCCTTTTTTCTCACATCTGATTTCACACCAAGCAACCTTGAACCTGATACTTTCCGCACTGTAAAGTCCAGAAAACTAAGATCCTATTCAGGACTTTGGAATCAGAGTTTTTCAAGGAACAAGTCTTCAATCCATGGAAGTTTTGTGAACCTCTGCTTATTTCAGAAAACTTCTTTTAACTAGAATGAGCACATTCTGAACAAAAGTTCTGGTTGGATCAGTCCAATCAGCTATTCTCAAATTCAGATCTGTACATTTCCACTCTGCAAATATTGCAGTGTTTGCATAGAGAATCTATAAACTCAATTGGAGATTAGCAAGACCTGACTGGATAAAGTCCTAAGTAACAAAGCTCTAATTCAGTGTTGACCCTGTTTGAGGTATAGCTTGAAACAAACACCAGGTCCTTGGACTACAGCTGATCACTTCCCAATAACTGATCCTATAAAGCCTTTTTAGGATCACAGGATCTACAGTAATAGCATCTTTCTTTTGTAGAATGATGTTAAAAGAGCAAACTTTACTCATTAACATTGCTACTGTTTACTTAGGAACAAAACACTTTTGAAACTGTCTTTACCACTTATAAATGCCTACTATAAAAAAATCAAAAAACATAGATTTTCTAATATAAACTTGCAATAATTTTTAAAATAAAAATGGTAAAAGAAAGGAATGATTCACAACAATGAATTATGAAATATTAAAATCCCATGTTGACTCTTTTGCAATGTCCCATCTTTAGGATGTTCCATCATTTACAGAAAGTGGTGACGATATGGCATGTTTGCTGAAAACTCAATCCAAGTTGTGGCTGCAGTAGGACTCTCGTATAGGCTTGTGCTATATAGTCTCTTCTGATAAATAGAAACAATCTTGGAGAGACATTGACAGGAAAGGTCTTGTAATAAAAGAACCTCAGTCCTCATCTACCTGTGAATCAAAACCTTGTTTATTAACTACATGATCTAATAAAAGTATTAGCAAAAGCATAGTTACATTTCTTTACAGCAATTTACCTGATTTCCACATGACTCCTCTTAAGTAGAGGTAATAATTACCATAGCTACTTGTGCTGGTTTAAAGGTGAACCAGCAGAGGAAATGAACTCACCACGAGAGAGAGATTATAAGTCAGAGCTAAAATTTAATAATAATATTACAATAAAAACACTGACACAAAAGGGAAATTGCTTTCAACTCACAAAACCCCAGCAGTATAACCCAGTGTCCTGGGGCACAAACCCAAGGGGGTTTGTTTGCCCTTGTGCTGAGACTCCTGTGGCTCCCCCAAGTCCAGAGCAAAAGGAAATGAAAAACCTGTTGGTGCAGGCGAGGGCTGTGTCTGGGCGAGAGCGGGGATCTCCTCCTGTCAAAGTCCTGCTGCTCCTCTGGTTCTGACAAGAAGTTACCAAAGTCTTTTTACCCACCACTTATGTACCCTCAGGGAGCACCCAGTCTCTTTCCCTGGGCGGGGACTCACACAATGGGTGATTAACTCTGGGAGCCAGGGGGTATTGAACTGTTGATGGCCCATTAGCAGCTCCGCCCCCCTCAGGCTGAGTGTGAAGGTGATAATGGCTCCCTGGGCAGCTGCTGCTAATGGCCCATTGTCCTTGGGAATGAATAGAGGGGGTAGAATACACAGCTTTGATCACCCCACACAGGGTTAGCTGGTCCCTCCTGCTCAACTAGGACACTACTATCTATCTCTTTCTTTAATATATTCTTTCTCTTTTAATTAAAGTAAACCCGTTTATTTCCCTCCAGTGAAGTAAGAAAGAAAAAAAGCCACCAGGTTTGGTTTTTTATCCTATTTTTTTTTCCAAATGCTTAATGCTAGATAACCTATTTTACACATTATGTACATTTAACCTCAACAACTGTCATCTTTTATTTTTCCTGAATTAAAATAAAAGTTCTATGAATAATCTCCAAAAACTTTTCAAAAGATGCAGTGAAGCTTCTTTAAATGTGCAAGAGGTGAACTTAAAAAATAATGCATGAGGTGGAAAATGAAACATGGGAGAAGATATGTACATAGGACAATAGAGTTTTCATATTTCATCAGTCCAAAGCATGATGTCAGTAATATGATATTAGCCATAAACCACTATTTTCAGACTGATTAGACTCTACACAAACCATTACATTTCACATTGCAGGACTGATGCCATCAACTTAATTTATATTAAGATTATATATTTTAATAGACCATCTGCAGAAAAGCCAGTCTCTATAATGCATTTACTTCAGAAATATACAGAAATTGCTTCACAGTCAAATTAAAAAGCAATGTCAATAATAAAGAAATAAAAGATATGGTTGATCATCTTTATAATCACTCTTCAACTAAAAGAGACAGAATACTGCTTCAGACTTTCTGTGCACTAAGAATTTTGTGCTCTCCAAATTTTGCCTAAATACTTCGTTCCGCATTAACTTTTGGATTATTTTTCATTTGCTAGATTCCCACTTCCCTGGATTAAGATAAAACTGCATAGCAGGCATAAGAGATTTTCCTCACAGCTTGACTTGAAGGACTGAGGATAAAAAAAGAGGCAAAATAGAAAAAACTCATTTTTAAATAGAAGAGTGCATTTCATATTTAACATCTTAGCATAAGTGCTGTGTGTTTTAAAGGAATAGTGAAGCATTGTTATTAAGGAAGACAATTTTTTTTTCTTATTGTATGATTAGGTGTTCTTTATCAGGACCACTGCTGCAGGAGTTGCTTGCAAATTCACAAAAGGCTTTCCACTGGAATTGTAAAATAGCTATGGAACTCAGACATCAAGGCTCAGTTGTATTATTGTATTATGTGGAACATAAAGTTGTGAACCAGAATTACTGTGAGTTCAATAAAATAATGAACAAAGCAGTGGGTATCTTTTACTTTTTCATGCTTTAGAACTGTAATTTATTTTCATTCCTAAAATGCATATTGCTCACATGGTTTTATTTGACTGAAACAAATATGGTTTGGAATGATTCATGCTACCTTAACCTGCTATATGTTTCCAATTGTAATTATCTATCTTTTTGGATGGGAATTTAATATTGTTTTAAAAACAAAGATTAATTTCCAAAGGAGAACTAATCCATTCCAAACACTCTCTTTAAACTTGTCACTGGATGTAGGTGTAGCTTTCCACCCAACTGGAGCTCTGATGAAGTCAGTGGAGCCTGTGTAATTTCAACGCATTTAAAAATATTAGCATTGACATTGATGATGGTATGCAAGGAATAAAATCACATCACTTTGACTGTGTCTCTATGCCCTTTGTACAGTAACTTCCTTAGTTTCTCTTTTCTACCATCCATTTAATTCAACAATTTCAATTGCTTCATAAAACATGTTCATTTAAATACATATTTTTCAAGTTAATTTCTTTGGTGTAAAGTTTCATTTTATAAAAGAGACTCAAGACAAGATTTTTAAAGATACTGAAAATGCCAAAATATACATAAGTGGGATTCCAGAAGCAAACTTAGGGAATTTGTCATTTTTTGAGCAATAAGGACATAATTTGTCATTGAAAAATCTGCAGTCCAGACCTGTGAAAGTCCTATCATAGCAATGGTTAGGACTTTCACATACGTCTGAATAAATGCATGTGTCTATATATCTACATACACCTAAACACACATAGAGTTACAAATGTTATGCACACATAATCTCATATGATGCATATGTAAATAGTGTGTAATTCTTTAAAGTGCAGTTGGTACTGAAACAAACGAGAAAAAAACTCTTCAGTCAGCACAACCTTCAGGAATGAGCAGTAACTTGGTCTTAAATGCTTTTATTCAGATTTCTGGAACAATTATCACCTCACCTGGGTATTCTAACAAGTTAATCAGTAGCTGAATTGAAATCCTCATCAACACACTATGTAATTTCATTGAGAATATCTGCTAACTCAGATCAACTCAATTAATCTCTAGTGGAATGAAACAAAGAAGCAGATGGTAATGTGTTTTAGTCAACACCAACTTTTTATTCTGTATATATTTCTAAGTACACTATTCCTAGACATTACTCCTCAGGCATTGAGAAATTGCCTTAGTTTTAATCTAAAGCTTTAAATAGACAGCAGTATTCCATTTTGTCAATAATGATTACACTTTACTCAAATAAAACATTTCCCCTTAGGTTCAGTTCTGCTTGGTACTTACCCTGACACACCCATTTGTTTCCATGGGAGCAGCAAGTATATGCCATGCAGGATATCCCACCACTGCCTTGGCACAAAGGGTGCCCTATCCAGTGAGCTGCACCAATATTTAGTTCAATGCACTAACCTCTGCTGCATGCACTAACCAATGGTGGTCAGTAAGGATCCATTTGATAGCACTTTTCCCATACTTCTTTAAAGGTGGAGATTTGGCATCCTGAACTTCCATGTCTCCATCCTTATGCAAAAATAATAAAGAGAAATCTCTCAGTTCACATGATTCCGAGACTAGCAAGCAGGGATTGCTCTTTTCCTTTGGTTTGGTGGTCAGGAGCCTTTGAAAAGATGGCTGAAATATGACTACTGAGCTTGTTCATAACATTAATTATATCCTCAAGATGCACCAAGGGAGATTCGGGTTGGACAACGTGACGGATTGTCCAGGGAGATGGTGGAGTCATTATCCCTGGAGGTGTTCAAGAAACAATTGGATGTGGCACTTAGTGCCATGGCCTAGTTGACATGATGGTGTTGGTCAAAGGTTGGACTTGATGACCTTGGAGGTTTTTTCCAGCCTAAATGATTTTATGATTATTTATACAATTTGCCTTCAATGACACCAAGATTAAAGTATACAGAAATGTGCTAGGAAGAAGAGTTGAAACCAGTTATTTCCTATTTCTACATGTCCTGGGTTGAGCTGGCAAAATGCCAACTGTCCAGGACAGAGTGAAAAGGTTTCTCCTCCCCCAACCAGCTAAGGGAAAAAAGAAGAGGGAGAGAGGAAAAAAACCTTCCAAACCAGGTTTATGCTGGAACTAACTACATGTATTTATACAGAAAAGAGAAAATTAAGAAGAAACTACAATATAACACACACTTACACAATAAGTGGGAATAACCTCCCACTCCCCAACTAATACAAAGCCCATTACTCTAAATTCATAAGCACTCCAAAAGACACTCAGCAAGAAAGAGAAAGTATAACAACAAAATATTTCTACTTCCCTGAATGCAAACAAAATGCAAGCAGAGGCAACAGGAGCAGGGCTTAGCATAGTAGAGGAGCTGCCAGATGTCCTCCTCTTAGTGCAGCCATGATGGAACTAACTAAGACACTCCCACACACTGGATTTTACACCCTTTGAGATGATGTGGTATGGTATGGAATACAATATTATTGGCTGGAAGAAGTCAGTTGTTAGCTAGCTCAGCTCAGCTCAAGTCAGCTGACAATTTCAGGCCTAATCTGAACTTTAAAGCCTAACTTCTCAGCCTACTTGGCTAAACCCATAACACTACACACATGCCATAACTATCAGTCAAGGGCTTCACTCATAGTACAGCTCTTGTCATCTTGACTCTTGGCCCAACACTGCACCAGTGATGTCAGGAGAACTGCGCTGTGACCTGTGTTGCAGTTAAGTCTGTAGCCTTCAGTTCAGAGAAGACTTGGAGATGTTGGGAGACAGTTTTACGTACTGTCACATTGGGAAATAAATGAAATCCAGGATTCCAACTTCTTGGTGTTCTGCCCATAAATGTAATCATAAAAACAAGCAAGGAAACCAACTTTACAACTGGTCAGAAACCTCCTGTTTCAAATGTCTTTAGGATGAAGTTACTATAACTTTATTCTATGAGATAAATTTCCCTGTATGTCAAGTTTGATTTCAAAATGTCTTGCTAGCAGTTAGGATCCATCACAAGAGATAAAAAACTAAGAGATCAATTTCTAAATTCTGTCTGTTGTAAGGTCTTGAGTAGCTGATGCTCAGGCTTGGGCAAGCAGAAAAGCAAAATACATGTGTATAAGGAAATGAGCTGTATCATTTAACTAGTAGATACTCAGAAATTTAACTATCTTCAAAGTGAGGTGACAGCTATGGGTGGACTAGTTTATGTCAAAATTTTGGCTCCGTATTTCATCTATGTATATAGATCTTTACAGGCATTATGTTTTTACTGTTATCTTTGCTTTGTTTTAACCAAACTCTTCATCATTTGCACAGATACACAGAAGTCTATAGTATTTTTAGTTCTTAAAAAGGAGACCAGTCAAGATTTAGTCATGCAATAAAGACATGACTTGTGCTGATAGAATATCAGCAGCAGAGGAAGTAAACAGAGCTCTTAGCCAGGGTCTGCATTAAGGGTTTTGGCCACATGACTATGGCAGTGAGGGAGATGTGTATTTTTTAACCTGAGGGAAGTCCTAGCAAGTAAAAAAGATAGTAGAATGCCATTTGACACTTAACAAGATTTAACCATCCTACCTCACTGTTTTATTTTTTGAACATTGTTTTCTACTTTGTTTCCATGGCTCCTAGGTTGATTCTATTTCTTCTGTTTTCAACTTATGTATCTCTTGTTCTATATCCATATTTCATCTCTTTGACCCTCTCTTTGCCATCTCACTTTTTTCTCTGTCCTTTTCCCTTATAACCCATCCTTTCCCCGTCACTATTTTATGCACTTTTATATTTGCTTGCTTTCTGTCCCTTTTTCTCGCTTTCTTTTTCATTTCCCTCTATTCAATTTTTTTTCCTGTCAGTTGGCTTGTAAGGAAACATATTATGTGAAGTAGTTACATGCATGATATTTCTCTGAAAACACAACTACATTTACAGTAACAAAAGCCAACACATCGACCTGCAATATCAAATTGTAGATAAATTAAATTTCATTCAAACTAAATGAATGCATTTAGAGAATGCCATATGTGTGCCAGATTCTTTAAAAACATGAAAGACAGAATATCTGCACTAAAAATATTACTACTGAACATTCTCAGTTTTATAGAGTCTATTGCAGTTTGTGCTAGATAACACTTTCCAAGGAGGATGAAATTGGTGAAGAAATCAGGGTAGGAGGTGTATAAAGAAGGAAGGAGAGGAGACTGGTTGATCTAGATCAGGATTTTGAGAGATAAACTCCATGTCATGTCATTGGCATATCTACATAGTACAAAACCAGCCTGGATCCTCCTATTTTATGTTCCTATGCTTGCTTTACATATACATTTAATGCATGCATTTATATTATATGTATAGACATATCTATTCTATCTATTCTATGTATGACTTTGGGAATCACCTGAGTTCATTATCTATTTTACCTATGCCTCACTATAAATACTGGAGTTTTGTACTATATACAGGTTTTTCCCTTAAGCTTTTGTCCACAGAACTGTCCACAGATGTTCATGGTCTTTCCATCAAAGTTGCAGTTACTGGGAAGGATCTTCTTTCCTGGTGATTCACATCTCGTCTTTATGACAAATAGAACTCATTTTGTCTCTCATATACTCACATAACAGCATGGAATAATCTTATACTTACTGTCCTTTAGAAAAAGGACTATTTAAAAACCAAAAATCTGGAGTTTTTTTTTCCTTATTTTGACTTGGTACTAGGGTTAGGGTTAAGGTTATTGAGTTTTACTGTGAAGGCAAAAAAGGAAGATATTTTTAATAGTCAATAGCCTAAACATTGGAACAATCTTCTAAAATGGAAAAGACAATTATTCTAGTCCCTAATTTGTCTTAAATCAACTTCTGTCTTCTAAAGCAGAGCTTAGTTTCTCTAGACACCCTAAAAATTTCTTTTTCTATTTTTAAAATTAACAAAATTTGAATTTTTTTAAAATAAAATGAGTTCCAAATTGAAAGTTGTAATAAATTGAAAGCTATTGCTGTTTCTAGGGATTATGGTTATTTTAGGAGCTGAAATTCCTAAGCCTTGTTGTCTGCTCACATATTCTGCCATGGATATTAACAATATATTTCTCCTTAGAATTTATTGTGAAACACAATCTTCCTCCAATGGAAAATTTTAATATTTCAACACAATTTCCTTTTTCAAATAAAAAGCAAAACAAAAAAAATGCTGAAAGACATCACATTTCAAAAACCCTGAAAATTATGACAAAAAAAGAAAAAGTACATATCTATGTAAACAAACTAATTTAATGCATCGTATATTTCTTTTGCAGCAATGTTCCTTTCTTCTTTTGTGAGCTTGAAAAAAATTTCTTTTTCATTTATTGCACCTCTAAAGTATAAAATCTATTTCTTAACCAATCATTTGACTACCTTGTGTGAACATCGAAATGTAAAAAGAAAAGACATTAGTGTGAAACATTTCAGGCAGAAGCAGTCTTTATAAACTCTGCCTCATATTCTGATCATATTTTAGCATTGCCTTTATCTTGATTATCATTTCAAAATTTATCCATTCTGCTTTTCTTTCTAATATTTTGAGAACTTACCACTTACAACACCAGACCTCTTGCCAAAGCCTTTATTTGCTTACATATTCATAAAGAATATTCCCTGTTTTTTGACTTACATGTCTATTCCTTTGTCCAGCTCAGTTTCCTTAAATTTTCCAGTGGTAAATCATCCTCCCTGTTGCTTGATCCATTCTGATCAATGCCATGTCATTAGGTCGCTCTGCTCTCAGAGTTTTCAGGCAATGGATGAAGACCCAAAGGACAAAAATTTGTATCACTGTAGTCAGTGACATTACCTTTCCTGCTTCATAAAGAGTATAGGAGGTTAATGGGAAAATGTGTTGCGAGTTACTGTTTGCCAGAGACAATATAGAATATAATTTAGATGGAGAAAACAATGATGAATGTGTTCAACATTAGTATTTGGATCGTTTGTTTGAAAAAAGAACTGTGAGATTCAAGATTAGCTCATGCATAAAACCAGAATCTTACTTGGCTTAAAAAGAATTCTTTGTCATGGACAGAGCAAACTCAGATGAGCCATTGTGGCAGAAACTAAAATTGTTGACATTTTTGGTCTGTGTTTTCAACCAGCCATCTGGACAAATTTATATTATTTCCTACCTTGTTGCTAGTAACAAGAAGAGATAAAGTAGAAACTTCGCCCTTGAAGACAGAGCTACCTATAAACTAAAAATAATTGGTCTAATCTGATTGGTTAGTTGCAGTTAGAGGTCATTTGAAGGAGAAACTGAGGAAGAGGAGGAGAAAGGCTGCCCCTAGACTCAAATAAAGGAAGACCCCTGGGCAATTATGCACATGCTCAGGGGCATTCCAATACCCACGCACATGAGCAGAGAGAAAACTGTTATGTAACAAGTGGGTGGAGATAGTGACTTCAGCCTGGGCGGGTTTTGGGGTGGTACAGGACACACCTACTCAGTCAGACATCACTGGCCACCTGTATTTTAAGGGCAGATGACGGGTGCACAGTTTGACTTGCTTGCCATGTGGGAAAACCTTGCATTTTAAAAAACTGGGAACTGCAGTGGGTCAGCTAGTGCACATGGTCTCGGCTTCCCCCTGTGGAAAATCTAAATGTGTGTGTTGGTAAGAGGTTAGTCCTAGCGCCCCCTTGGTGAGTGGGGGGTGTTTGTGCACTTGGGCTTATTGCTTTTGAGGGTTTGGTTTATTCCTTCCTTTTACTTCCTCCTCCTTTTCCACCATAAAACTCCTGTTACTTAGCAATTTTTGGTAATAAAAAACCTGTTTGTTAATCTCTCAACAGCGTGTCTGTTTCACTTTCTGGTATCCGTTCGAACCCACCCTAATACAGCCGTCTTCTGCAAAGGTGGAATTTTTCATTTGTCAATTAGGTTGCTCCTGAAAATCTGCCATTTCATATCTAATAAGCTACTTCAATCAGTCTGAGTGACCAAAGTTACTGGCTGGTTCAATTAGATATATTTTTATGCATCAATTTAGTCTACATAAAAAATGTTAAATAAAAAGCTTTGGAAACATGAACATGCAAAATTGCAGACAACTCAAACCTTTTTGGAATGGGTCAGTATCAGTGACAAAATATCATATTTCTGTATTTATTCAACTGAATAATAAGAATGTCCAAATTGAATTAGATTGGATCATAATCCATCCATTTTGTTGTTTTGTTCATAACATTGGTCAGGACCAAAAGTTCCAATGAGAGATGAAAAAGGTGCTGCTTAAAGTCCTGTAAGAAAGAAAAGTTGTATAAAGTTTCCCTAAAGAAAGGAAATCTAAACCCTATCATTCAGAATTGGCTTAACCACTATGTAACAATGCTTGTATTTCTTATGAAATTTTATTCATTATGTATGAACATATTTAGTTCTCCTATGCAATAAAAATTATTTTTATTATACAAATAGCCTCCTATTGCTGCTTGAAGAAAATCAATTTCTTATTTTTGGTGCTGACAGTAGTTGTTAGTACCCAGCCTTATGCCTAGGACTAGCAACGTCAGTATCTGTTGGGTATCTTTGACAAGTGAAGGCTGGATTCAGATCATTATTTAATCAGAAATCTCTCCAGGTGAGCATAAACCACTTCTGATTTTTGCTCAGTGATTACATGCTATCCTGTTTATTTGGACCAGTGAGTAACATTTGCTAGTCCATGGGGGATTATTCTTGAATAGCTGCTGAAAAAAAGACAATCAAGAACTTTGATTAAATTTTGTCTAATTCTGGAATCTTCCTTAGCAGCTTATTTTGGAGGGGAGCGAGAAAGAATGCTGCTCATCCCCTGAAAGAAATATTTTCCCCTTGTGTAACAACAGTGGAATGACATACAGCTTTTTAATAGACTTTTAAGAGCTATCTGGAGACTTAGTAAAAAGCTTCCATGCCCAGTAGATAACAAAATGTTTTATTAATTTTAGTGCCAGACCTTAATTAAAAAGAAAACAATAAAATGTATAAATGGGCACTATATAGAATGATGCAGCTTTGTGCAACCATTTAAGTCGCTTCATCACAAAGATTACAGATATTAATAAGAGGAAATCATTTGTGTAATAGTGTACTAGACACAAAATGGTCAATATATTTTTACCCTTTGAACAAGCAGTTGTTGCTGGGAGTGCACAGTTCCATCTTTCCAGGTAAACTCTTCCATAAGGGATAGTCCCCAACAAGCAAGCCTGTTGTTAAGGCTGTGTCTGCAAATGAATTGTCTATAAACAAACTCAGCATCTGGCAGACATTCCAAGGTGAAAGCCAAACAGATGGCTAATTTAATATAATCTAAGTGACTTTGGATCAGATAAAGCAATTGAATTACCAGCACTTTAAATGAACGTATACCACACATTCTCACTGTGCCATTATTATAGGCACCTTTTTATATCTTGAAAATCATTGCTAATTGAAGTTTCATATGGTGAATGCTTATATCTGTAAGATGTACAGCTAAACAGTCTGTAAAAAAAAAAAAGATACTATTATACGTAAAAGCAATCAGTGTTATAACCTTTAACTCAAATATAGTTATTTTCTTAGGAACTCCTCCAGACAATTTTTGAATTAAGAAATGTAGACTTGACACCATATGAACTCCTAAGTGAACATGCAGCAGGCATAATTTATTATGCTTATGTATACGTCTATATATATATATACTTTAACTCTCTGTATATATGCATATAAAGCATATGCACATATATTCTGTAAGTTTGGGTTTTTAAAGTAACTTTAGAAAATAATAAGAAAACCCACCTCAGCAACAAAATAGAACAGGTTTTGAATTATAAGAGGTTTTAATTATTATTAGTTGTTCTTTCTGGTACTTTCTGAACTGGAATACTCTTTGATTTCTAGCAAAGAAATCAAAAAATATTTTCTCTTAATTACTTTGTACTCCACAATTGCAATGAGAGGGTGAAACACTTCACGTACTGTTTGTACACACCCAAAGGTAAACGCTTAAAGTTCCTTTTTATTTGTTTTACATATACATGCAAGTTAATTTTCTGTGCATTTTCTGATCCCTTTTCCCCTTTGTTAAACTTGTGCAAAATAGCCGAAAAGCAAATATAACAAAGCTTGTGTTGTACAAAAGACAGGATGTTTGAGAAAGTAGCTCTTCAGCTTCTTTTCATTTCTCTCTCAGTTGCACAGAACTCTGAAATCCCTGCCAAACCCACAACTGCATTTTGCTCCAGAGTTAGACATATGATCTGTTGGGGATGGATTAAACCTTGGCCGACAGTGTTGCATGATGTAAGGAAATGCTCCTTCCTGGTACTCAGGAGCTCTGTGGGAATGACCTTAGGTCTCTGGGAAAAGGGCCATTCGCTGTCTTTTGGCAGCACCTGCCAACCAATGTGAAGTTAAAATAATAGGTAAATTCATGAACACAATTATAAAACGCAGATGCTGGCAATTGCAAGGGACTGATTTGATTACTCAGGTAGTCTCTGCCTTCTTATGCACTGAAACCTCAAAAAAACCTTTTCTGGTAGGTTATGCATTGCTGCTATTTATCTTCTAGAAAAGAATCTGACAAGCTCATGAACTTTTTCAAATGCCTAACTTTCTCTCTTTTAAACTTTTTTTCACATATGCCTTGACATCATTCACACATGGTAAGAAGCAGAGGAGTTTAAAGCAGGTGGATTTTGTGAATTTTAATAACCAGGAAAAGAAGTCAAGCAAAAAATCTTGCAGACTTGGCTCTTCTGTGTTATGGTCTCTAATGTGTACCTGTCGACTTATATTATTTGATGCTCTTTGGATTTTATCAAATATTATATTACACACTTCTCTTGCAGAAGGCAGATTTTCCTTCAAACTATGCTATAATAATTTTGCAATCCAAATGGATACATAATGGACACATAATGGATATATAAATATAAATATAAATGCTTCTGTTATTGAGATATACACAAATATGTGAATACAGGCCTTGGTCTGCCACTAACCCTTATCATATAATACTATTTTCTTTTCAACAAGATTATGTGAAGTCTTGTCAAAAATCTGAGATTTTAAAGCTGCCTTTGGAAGAATGTCAGCCCTTAGGTATAAATCTAGTCAGAAGAATCAGCACAGATAACTTAAAAAATAAAAGAGATAAAATCTTTAAAAAGTAATTTTCCTCTCTCTAGACATACCCAAATCAGAAAATTCAGATATGATGCTTTACTAAGAAGAATTCCAACCATGCTTTATTGGAAAGTAAGACACTATCTTGTCCCTGTCCTTTAAAATTCAATTCATAACTGCATAACTATGAGGAAAATATTCTTGTTAATCTGAAGAAAATTGAACTACAAGTTAGGATTTTCCTTTTCTCTTTTCTTTCAGTAAAGGTAATTTCTACAGTCTAAATTTTGTTGTGGGCAAAAGAGAACATTACTTTACACCAAGCAAAGAATTTACTGTATATTAGCAGTCTACTCAAACCACAACAAATACTTTTTATTAGTCCAGCTGTGATGATATGAGCAGTTCTAGTCAAATTCAAATTTTTACAAAAAAGTCTCACTCAATGCCTATATATATATATATCTGTGTATGTATATATATAATCTGTGTATGTATATACATATCTGCATATGTGTATATATATGCGTATGTGTGTATATATATATGCATGTATATATTTATTCGTTTGTTTATTTCTTTGTTTATTTCAACTTCCTATATTTGTGTGAACACACTTTGCCCTGGTGTTATGGGGTCCTCCCTCTACCCCACAGGTAATGGAGCAACAATTTGTGTGAACTTCAGGAATAAAGGAGTAAAAAGTGTGTTGCAATGAACTGGCAATATCTTCATGGGGCAGAATATGATGTCGGTTATGGTGATTTCTTCCTCTTAAGTCTTGGGTCCATTTGGGATTATTTTTACACATTTTCTGATAGTTGCTTGATTTTACCTCACTATTTCCCAGTTCCATGTGTCCGCTTTCTTACCCTTAAATTTGGGTTTGCTGAACTCACAAGTTGAGGTCTTTCCTTTGTGAAAAATTATTGACCACCATGACCAGTGATCATGCTCTGGGATTTCTAATGTCATCTGATATTCATACTTCTCTAGAGTAAATTATAATTCTAGAATGAAACACAGTTAACCTTATCTATAATGTACGTATGTATGGCCAAACTTCACGAACGAAGATTTGGGAAGGGCTGTCCCCATGTGGGTGTGCCCTTCCAGCCTGTGCAGTGGATTTTAGGTGAGGCTCAGCGTGAGCAGAACTGGCCCCACCGTTTCAGTCCTGAGGTTCATCTGCCACGGCCGAGCGAGCTTGGACGGTGCCAGTGAAGTCCTCAGGACTAGAACCTACAGCACCCGGCATTTCCCAGGAGGTCTCCCATCCAAGTACTAATCCGGGGCTGACCCTGCTGAGCTTCCGAGATCTGACAGGATCGGATGTCAGGGAGGCATTTAACTGCCCTATCTATAATAGCTACATGGTTTTAATCTCTATTAACTAGCAATAGGTGTTGTGCTACACAGGGGCACAGAGATCAATTAAAGCTAGAGAAAATTTGGCAATAGTCACCTGACAACTAGAAAACTGCAAGCTCAGCCAAAATAAGTTAAATTCACTTCAGGACAAGTCTCAAGTCCCTTTACTCTCAGGTAAGTACAAAGCCTGTCACCTTTTACTAGTAACATTATAATTTAAAAGTCATATTTGTTGAGGTATGCAGTCTTTGGTCTTCTCTACACATGTAAATTATTGCAGTTAATAGGATGGTTTTATGAAAATTAGTTGCAGAAGAAATGTGTGGATTGGTTTAGCTATGTCTGAAGTCAAAATTGCTTTACTAAGGAGTTTAAAGTTTATTAATAGTTGATTGTTCATTAAAACTGGCTAATTATATATAATTATTAATATTAAGGCTTGATTACTGCCTAATCATCTTAAATGTGGCTTATCCATATCACACAAGTTAGGAATATGCAAATTTGGAGAATACAGGACTCTACTACAAACCACAGGATTTTGCAACACAGGAAAAGAAGAAGAATATTGTTAAATTATTAAAGAATAACACTTTTAATTAGTTTCCTTAGTATATTTCCAATGTATAAACCAATATTTCTTTATCTGAGCCGTATGCAAAAAAGAAACAATCTATCTAATCTATCAAGAACTTTGTTGAAGTCAATTTTTCAGTATAAACCAGATGTTTTCTACTCTCCTCTACTCGATGAAAAGTAAAATATAACTTTCAGGAGACAATTAGCTCAACACTAAGGTGGGTGTTAAAGGCAGATGAGATAAACAACCTCCTAATGATTTCTCCTTCTGTGTGACAACAGCCAGCACAGAATTTATCCACCATCTCTTGACAGCACTGTAAAGTAATCTACCAACTAACACAATCCTAGTTAAGGTCACAAACTAGCTGTTTCCCACAGGCATGCAGGAACTGCACTCTGTGAAATATCCTCTGTAACACTGACCTAGGAAAGAAGACACTTTAGGCTAATTGGTGAAGAGAACCTTTCAGGAGATTTACCTGCATCTTTGCAGGTAGACTCAAGGCAGTCAACTCAACTGACTCAATGTGACCAACAAGACAGGGTCTAAAATTTGTGCCAGAAGTGATAATTTATGTTTGACTGCTGTAGATGAAATTAAGAGTTTAATGTACAACTATCTGCAGCACTAGTCTGGTTGAAAAAATGTTACAAATTTTATGCATTTAAGATGAGAATTTGCTAGAATTGCTTTCACAAATACCAGGAAAGTATTTTCTTCTTTGTAAACCAAAGCTTTAAACTAGATTTGAAGGGGGAACATGATTAATACAGGCTCAACAGGTATAAGCCTGGGGGCATCATGCCAGTGTCTGAGGGTCGATGTGCCAGGGAGGTCCTTCAGTCTGCTGTCTTCATGGAGCTAGAGGATGGTTGGCTTCTGTCTTGGACACAGCAGTCACACACTGGAGGAGGGAAGGGTGAGATGGATTGAGAACTGGGTTGAATGCCAGATCCCAGAGGATCATAATCAATGGCACAGGGTCTAACTGGAGGCCTTTCTCTAGCTGTGTCACTCGAGGCTCAATACTGGGCCCAGGATTGTTTAACTTATTCATCAATGACTTGCATGAAGGGGTCAATGCCTCCTCAACAAGACCAGCAGATATCCCAGAGGGCTGTGCAGCCCTTCAGGAGGACCTGCACAGGTTGGACAGATAGGCAAAGAGCTGTCTGAAGTTCAACAAAGCAAATGCAGGGTCATACACCTGGGGAAGAATAACCTCATGTACCAGTACAGGCTGGAGTCTGACCTGCTGGAAAACAACTTTTCAAATAAGGACCTGTGAGTCCTGTGGACAACAAGCTCTCCAGCATTGTGCTCTTGTGGTTAAGAAGGCCAATGGTATCCTGAGACGCTTTAGGACGACTGTGGCCAGCAGGTCAACAGAGGTGATCCTGATCCTCTATCCAGCCCTGGTGAGGCAAACTGGAGTGCTGTCTCCAGTTCTGGGTTTCTCAGTACAAGAGAGACATGGAGCTCCTGGAGCAGGTTCTGCAGAGGATAATGAGAATGATTAAGGAACAGAAACATCTCTTTTACAAGGGAAGGCTACGAGAGTTGAGTCTATTTAGCCTTGAAAAGGGATGACTGAGAGGGGACCTCATCGATGTGGAAAAGTATCTGAATGGAGGGCATCAAGAGGATGGACTAGCTCTGCTCAGAGGTACTGAACACCAGGACAAGAGTCAACAGATGGAAACTGATGTGCAGGAAGTTCCACCCAAATATGAGGAAGAACTTTACTGTGTAGGTGACCATACAATGGAACAGATTGCTCAGAGAGGCTGTGAAGGCTCCCTCACTGGAGATATTCCAGGCTAAGATAATTTTTAGGGGTTTTGGTGGTTTTTTTTAATATATTTATTGATTCTTTTGAAAGTTGTATGTTCTTAGCAATCTCCCTACAGCACTCCTGCCATATGTCTTGTGGGAAAATGGACATTTTCATTAAAGCACAGCTGAAATGATCTAAACTCCAAACTTCTTCATAATATGTTTGGTGATGCTTGTAACACAGAAGGTACATCCTGACAATTCAAATGCTTTTTTATCAATTTTTACAGATGTCTCTATTCTGAACATTTCAGGCCACATAGCTCATTCTGGTTTTCTCCTTGGACAAAGTTAGAGTCCACTCAATGTCGGACTATTTGCAATGCAAATGCATTTGAGCAACATCATTATTTTATCATATTTTTCCCTAACTTCATATTTTAGCACAGTGTTTGTGTTCTAGTACATTCCTATCCTACACAAAATGATTGACATCACGTAGCTACTTCTTCTCTGTCCTAAAATGAGGGATAAGAATTGCATTTCACCTATTAGTTAAATGAAACTATTAATCTGACTCACATTACATTGGCACATTTAGGCTATATAAATATAGGATTGACTATAAGGCAATTTGGGCTACACAACTCTTTTCATCTCCTTTTCCCCTCTTAGCTCCTGCCTAAAATTTACAGTGATTAGTATAATTATTGGTTATTTTTTATGAATATAAAAATTAAAGTTGGACTTTCAAAAGAACATTCGAGGGTTTGAGGGAAGGGAAAGTACATTCATAAATCTTGTATTACCTGCATCATGCTTATCACCTCTTTTTCTTTTTTTTTCCCAACAATGGGACCTCTAAATGGGAAGAGATGACGTTTTAACAAATATTTTTAGTTTATTTAAGAAAGTGCAGGTTTGGTGAGTCTGAAAAAGTTTTCAAAATTGTAGTTGAATTTGGAAGAAATTTCCCAAGAGAAAAAAAACCAACAAAACAGAAAGACCAAAGACTTGCCTCTCTTAGAGTCTCAGAAGCTGAGGTTTGGGATATTTTTGGCATATAATTTTCTATTGCAAGGCCTTTTAGTACAAAAACAAATAAAGTGGGGGTGGGGTAGGGGTAAAAATCTATTACAGTTAGTAGTCATTACAATCTTTTAATAAACCTAAAGGGCTTTTCACATCCCCATTTTCTGCTTGAATCAAATTTACTGTTGTCACATTTACACTTCTAGCTTCATCCTTAGACCTCTGCTAATGCCAGTGAGCACAATTGCCAGCTCAGGAAGACTTGCTTCCTCTGAGCACATGGATTTCTTCCTCTGCAAGGTGCCAGTGCTAGCTTTGGATGAGAAAGTCTTCACTTTGTCTCCCAACTCAGCAACAGTGAATTTTGTAAAGAAAAAAATTAAGTGATCTTTTCTTCTTCTTTAGCAGGTAGACTGAAATAAAGAGCTATTAATTCAGCTCCCATTTAGCTTGTGAGCTCTGCCAAGCTTTTTCTAGAGTACAGAAGGAAGGAGAGGCAAAGAGGAAGGTTTTTTTTTCCCTGCTGTGCTGATTTTCTCAAGGTCTAAACACTTCAGTTTAAAAGCAATAAAAATTCAATTACATGTTCAAAATTATAGATTTTTTTTCCTGGTAACTCCTTCTGTGATTAATTACTATAATGGTTTAGAAATAGCTGTTATTGCAGAACCATCTTATGTTCTAAAGCTTATAGATCCTTGCTCACTGTGCGAGTAGACTCATAAAAATACAACCATTTTCTAAAAAGGAAGGAGGGAAAATTAAGGTGATTATTTTATCTGCTACAGGGAGGTATGATTGTGTAAGTTGACTTATTGATACCTGAAGGGAGTCAGATCAAAATTGAGATTTTCTACTAAAGCACAAAATTAAAGTTCATTGCAAGTGTTGTAAGCAAACTGACATTTGCTGAAGAAAGTGTTGCTACAAACATGTGCCATTTGAAACAGAAACACAAAATTTCTTCCCTAGGACCATTCTGCTTTATTAAATCTGGCAACTTCCACTTGAGCTCAGTGTCCTGATCTAAAAAAGAGTTTCTCATTTGTTTTTAGCAATTGCCACAGGATGTGCCAGTTGGAAGAAATTTGGCTTGTATGTTTGCTAACTCTCTAGGAACAAAAAAAAAAAAAAAAGCAATACTTAAAATTCCCACAGTATTTTTGATGTCAATAAATAAAAAAAAGATTACTCTTTTATCTTTGTTTTATTGCTTTCTGCATTTATGGAGATAATAGTATTAAAAACTGTGTTTCAAAGCATCTATTTATTAGTAGAAGTAAAATAAAGCCTTTAAAAATCTCTGACAGTTGGAGAAAAGATTCAAGTTCAAATTTTCCCAATTAATTTGTTAGCTTTGCAGTCTTAAAGGCTGTATAGTAAGTCATCTGGCTTAGGAAAAAACGAAATTCTCTTTAAATATCTAGTTGCATTATATGACATTAATCAGAGATATAATCCATAATAAAACATACCCTCCCTCTTTGCTTGCATGGAATAAGTAACTTTACATGTCATTGACTTCAAATAATGTTATGTCTGAACTTTAAATTCACACATGTAACACCTATTTATGCTAACTGAAGTCATGCATAAGAACAGAAAAAAACACCATGCCCTTATTGTTTACTCTCTTTTGCATCTCTTTAGTAAGGACATTGACACAGAAATAGAAGACAAGGAAACCTGAAACAGAGGACAGAAAGAAAAACATCCAAACTGGTTCTTTTTGGGTGCATGATATTCAGTCAAAGGACAATTTAAAGGGAAGTAACTAGCAGACACACCCATTTTATCCATAGGTTTGGTTGAGCATGTAAAACAAACTTTGAGGAACATATAATAGTGGAACAAGTTCATTATTTGGATTACAATATCATCTAGAGACTTATTGTGCTGGACACTGCAGAAATGCACGGTGAAAGTCAATCCCTGTATGGAAGGGTGTATAATCCAAACAGACAGGAGAAGTGAATCAACTTTTGGGAGCACATAGTGGAAAACCAAGAAATTACTCAGAATTGAGACTTCAATACCAAAGAACTATCCATTGCAACACATTCTATTTCCAGTGAATTTTCAATCTCTTCTATACCTATTCAAGTGACACATAAATCAGAAGGGAGGAAGCAATGTTTACAGTGTTGTTGCTAAATTCCTTGTTCCTTCCCCAAAGACTACAAAAATAATATAATACACAATTATTTCTTCAGAGCTAAGAATGATTAGCATCTCAGCTTCCTCTGAAATACAAGTCTTACCACACAAGAGGCCCATGGAAGAATATTTTAAGGAAGCATAACCAACTCTTAATATTGCAGTTTTATATTGGTTGCTTGAATTAACAATAAACCCTCAGATTCATCTTTTCAATTGTTTATTGATTTGACTTGGCCCTTGGGTTTTTAATTAAAATAAAAGCTGTTCCACTCTTGCTTTCAATATTTTTGCACTAGGATTTACTCCATTGCCACTCATAGAGGGCAGTGCTCAGGTGATTTAGGTTGAGCCCTGTCATTCATTCAGAACCTGCAGTCCCACAGTCAGAAAACATTCTTCCTCTTGGTACATATTCATGCCCATTGTCGCATTTCATGAAGATCCTGCTCTTCAGGGGCCCTGTGTGTCCAAGATCAACACAATGAGAGAAAGAATATGGAAGGAGAAAGGCAGAGGGTTCAGTGAACTGAATGACCTCAGACTTTGGGGTTTGTTTTTTTTTTTTTTTTCTGTTAACCATGTGGGAAGAGTCGGGCACAGCCTCTTTCTTATTCTCTCTTAAGAGTGCATATAACAAAGAGAGATAATCTGGACCTTAGTCTGCCTCTGAGCTAGTGTACTGAGGCTTTTAATTACAGAGAAAGCTCAAAAAGCCAGCAAATGATTTCATATTGCTTTAATCCATTTGTACCAGGCCATTTCCTATTAAAAAATATATATCTGAATTACACCTTTGCTATTCCGTTATGGAGGGCATTTATAGATAGGAGAGACTGAAGTAGGGAGGAGATGGAGAAGGCAAGACTTGAGGAAGGCATAAAGGTAAACCAAAACAAGTAGTGAATCATAATCAAGAACAATCTCTTTTTCTGTCTTTTTGGTCTTTTTGTTTTCTTCTGAGTCTCGTTGTCCCCTTATTGCTGATGAATGCAACTCTTCAGGCCTGGTGTTCCTGTTGTTCTCTTTCAAAGTGTAGCTGTTTAAAGCCATGTCATCAGCTATTAGCTATCACAAGCCCTTTAACTTACTTAGATACAGACGATTGCATTTCAGGGGAAATTTTTCTCTTGTCTTTATGCTTGCTCTTTGCATGCCAAAAGTAATACCTTTTACATACCCCACCTCAACACTCAGTAATTTGTCACTTTTCCTGACCTTTTATTTTGTCCTTAGTTTCCCTTGGCCATCTGCCAAACATTCCTGTAATCAAGTGTCTTATAACAGCATAAAACCCAAAATGTTAAGTTTTAGATTCCTGACAGAAAAAAAAAAAAAAGTTAGTTTCTGATTGATTGCAAATTCAGGGTAAGACAGGTAAAATTCCAGAGAGAGGTCTTGAGCTCCTGTATCGACTCTGACTTGCTTTTAGTCAACTATGTGCAGTCTTTGACAGATCAAACAAACTGCAATACCTCAGGTGTACTAGCTGTTTTTCTTAACTTGGGTCTGTTCTCTAGATCTGATGACAGCTTTCTAACACTTTTCTTTCTTTAAGTTTAATAGCAATGACATTGGGGTTTGAAGGCTACCAGAAACTGCTTTTGCTAAGAAGAAAGTAGAGCTGAATAGAAAAAAGGATGAAACTTTTTAATGGGAATTGGTGATCTCAAAATTTAGTTTCATTTATTTCTTGGGAACTTAGAAATAAAGTTAGTATTTCATAAAATGCTCAGGAATGCACTGTCTATCAAAACAGTAAATTTTATTTTAATTCTTTACAGTAATGATGGAAATGTACATATATTAAAAAAATCGAAGCATGACAATTTCAGAAAAAGAAGTCAGCAATTTTATTTTTTTTTATAATCAGAATCTCTTTTTTTTCCTCTTGCTTTCATTCAAAGCAAATGTCCAAGTAATTTAACATAGATCTTCTCAGGGTACTTGACAGAGGATGGGGAAACACCTTCACTCACATTTCCTATTTCAGTTGTGGTCTACACTCAATATTACTACTACTACTTCTACTAGTACTACTACTACTACCAGTAAAAATTGCACATATTTTTGCTGACCATTTCTTGTGTATTTACTAAGAAAGCTCATTCTCTTTAACAAAGCTTGAAAGATAATGTGACTTCTGCAGAATGTACTAACAAATCTATCTTCAAAAGCAGGCAAAAGAAAGAGCTTGAGACTTCCAGACCATCTTCTTCAGTTTAGCCCCGGGATAAAACAAACAGAACGTGTAATCAAACAGTAGATAGTGATCGTGTGATGTTGAGTTAAAAAATTCCCACAAATTAAAAAAAATTAGATTTTACCTTTACTTAATTTTGTCTTGCAACATGACAATTAACCTAGAGTGTTGCCAAAGAGTAGACTGCAAAATCTTCAACTTCAGAGACACTTCTTGTATTGTATGCGGTGACATCCTCATAAATGGGCTAGAAAAGCATAGTCTATATAATATGAGTGTACAAATACCACAACAGTGGTACAAAAACTTGAAGGGAAACCCCCCATATTTACATCATTGTTTTCAATCTTTCATTAGTCAAATTTGTCTGATAAGTAGAAAAAAGTTACAGTCTGTCATAGGTTCGAGGGTGTTATTTAACATAGTCATTAATGACTTAAATGATAGAACAAAAATAACAGTGAGTTCATTACTTTTGTAGACACAGTAAAATTGAATAAATTGTACACATATTGGAATGTGGGAGGACCTTCAGCCCAGTATGCTGTTACAGAGAAGGTAATGGAGAGAAATATTTGCACAGAAAAGAACATTGACTTTGGGTCACTGGGGAAAGAGAAGAAAATTGTTTGGATCAGAACCTGGATCCAGCTGTGAATTTTGTTTCCTCAGACATTCAGAGATCTTTTCCAGCTGTGAATGAAATCTGAGGTGTTTTGAGAGCTGGGTTTGGGTCTGAATTTTGCAGTTTAAGTCTTTTATCTACTTTAATACTGACATATTGAAGTGGAAGCTGGCTCCTTGACACTGTGAAATGGAGGACAAAAATGTTTAGAAATCAGATTTAAAACAGAGGATCAAAAATACATCTTTGCCACTAGAAAACTGAAGAGAGATAAGATCATGGACTGTGCGGGATATTATGTTCATTTAATCACAGTAGTGCTAGAGTTTAACATGATGATGTCTCACTGTGGGAGGAAAGATTATCTCTGTAATACTTCTTAAAAATTTTCTGTCATTATTCAACTTTAAAACAGTGACTGTCAAGGTAAGATTGGGACTAGTTCTTTCTGAAACTATTCCTTTTACAGGAAAGGGATTAGACTGGTGTAGCCTTGAGCCAGTGAAGATTCAAGTTCTGGTGTCTTTTCTTGAAACAGCCATAAAACTAGCAAACATTCAGGTTACCTCGTGCCATACCACAGTATGTCATCCTGTCATGTGTCACACCTCTTTTTAAAAATAATTTTACAAAGTATTAATTTTTAATGATGACCTGAGTTTATGTATATCTTGATCTTTCATTAAATGCTGTGATACATGTTAAAAATCCTGTACAACTCCACAAAGTTGCATAAAGCTTACAATATAGCAAAAGGCTACAGGGAAACAATTGTACCAGTCTCTGGCATTGCAACCTTCAGAAGGTTCCTTCAGCATCTATCTGGAGGTTCAAAGTATTTTAAAACCTCAGAGGACAAATCTGTGCGACGTAACAGACATTCCCTTGTTTTTTGTTTACTATATTTAGAAGCCAGATAATATTGCAAGTTCTCACCTAAACCATAAATGTTTCCTTCATACACAAAATTAATTTCAAAGGCATCATAGGCTCAGGTCCCTTAGGCTGTTGCAGTATATGCTATACTCAGAAATACAAATCCCCCCACCCCACCCAGAAAGAACCATAACAGAGAGACAATATGTATGTCTTTACACATAGTTAATTATTTAACTCTCCTTTCCAACTAATTAACTGAAATGTAATTAAAATTTTTAATGTTACAATAGCAGTGGCTGGAGTTCTGGAATGTCCTTTATATCTTTCATAAAAAGGGCACTGTAAAGATTATAAATTCAAGTAGTGTTTGCTAAAATCCTAGAGATTTATCCTAAACTGCACTAGGAATATTGTAATACCAGAAAAGGACGTTGCCATTTCTTGTTTTAAGGTCCAAGTATATTTAACACTTCAAAGAGGAGATATCAAAAATGTGTGATTTTTGCACTTCATCCTCCTGATTCTAGTCCACTTGTATTTAAACTTTCTTCCACATAAATCAAAGAAATCTTCAGGAGCTCCAACTTGTAACAATCAGTCTAGGGGAAAGGATGACAGTATTTCTCCCTAGAGAGGGATCTTGCATGGATGAACCCTACAAACATCACAGTCAATCATCGCTCTTCAAATCGGACAAAGAATGCTGTTCTGCACTTCCTCTTAAGAGATGCAAATAAAAGATTTTGGCAGAAAATATTAGTTCCAAAAATGTGGGTGTTCCTCAAAATGCAAAGTTAATGTAATTGATATTAAAGCACCAGAGTTATTTTCACTTTTTCAATCCACCTTCTCCTGGATCCCAACCATAATTTTTAGCTGACATACTAAACACTACCAATCTGCAGTAGCCAAATTTTCCCAGAATAACAAAAGGATAACTAAGTGTAAGAGTGTCCCTGGCCTACAAAAAATTAGGCTATATGGATGGATGGGTGACTGTTAATTTGGGTAGTTTTAAGACAAACATAATATTTATATTTGTGCTGAAAGTGTCACACACCTCAGAATGGTGTATTGTGGTGTGACATGTGCATTCAGATGTGAACATTTATAATAGACCAAACCCTTTTTTAAATTTTTTTCCATGAAAAGTTGATGTTCTGAAAGCTATGATTAAAGAAATATAGTTGTCAGAAGCAAAAATCTCTAATAACAATAATGCCAAGGAGAAAGAGTAGTTTAGAAAATTTACCAAGAAAAGCCAGTTCTGTAAAAGAGTATTTCTGTGTATAGTAAAATAGAGTGTGGTGTACAAATTTTGAGCCAGTAAAGTTTTATTTCCATTGTAAATAGAGTAGAAATAGTATTAAAATACAGATCATCCCAGCATTTTAGACTAATGTACATAAACATGTTATTCCATCATAATATTTGTATACTATTTTACTACTAATTCACTATTTTAAGATTCTGTTTTGTTTATTCTTAGCATATAGGCCTGACTGTTCTTAGGTAACTTGTGCCACTACTTGTGGTTAGTCAACTACATTAGTTGGGTGTGCTGGTTGATAGATATTTTGACAAGAAATAGGCCTGGAAACTGAAGTCTGATGAGATTAGCTGGGATGTCTGTCTGGTGTATATTTCGATGTCTCATAAACAGATTTTTCATTTTAATAGTAACGTATGAATCATGACTACAACACAGAATGAATCCAAAACAATTTTTTTCACCCATGGCTAGCAAAAAAACCAACCAAACCAAACCAAACCAAACCAAACCAAACCAAACCAAACCAAACCAGAACTCCAAAAGATTTAGACTGCCTGTAACAAACTTAGGATGTAGCTGATAGAATAAGAATTCGTTTGCATAGTGGCATTTTCTCCCCTCTCTGTCTCCCCATAGGTATGAGCATTGGTGTCAAGGGAGTCTGCTTCTGTTCTGAGCCTGTGGGGTAGAACATAAGCAGGGCTAACAATAACTTCAATTTTAGTCCTTTAGGCTGGAGTATATTGGAAGTGATGCTGTGTTATGAATGTTAATGAAAAATTAGATTTCCTTGAGTTCCTTGCCATGCTCATCAATTTTTCACCCCGCATTTATGCCAACAGTGTCTGGGTTTTATTTTTTTTAAATAAAATGTCTGCAGTCAAAGTTATGGAAACAAATTAATACATGTAGATCTGCCTATGATAAAGTATGATTGCATTAGGAAAAGAATTTAAACATTATGTGTAAATATATGGACTGGAAGCTCTAGGAAGAAAAGAGGGAGTGAAGGTGACTTATTGGATGCTTCTTCAAATATATTCCAGCTAAGGTGATGGAGGGCTGAAACCTTAGTTAGTACCTGAGTTGAATAAAGACACTCTCTCAGACAATTTCCAAAAATGAAAAGCATCTAAATTGGGACTATGATGTATTGGAAAGCTTGAAAATGTTACTTTTTGCATCATAATAAAAGGTCAATATTTTCCAACAGTGAAGAAAAGATTTTTGTGTGGTTGCTTTACTAGGTAACCTGAAATAGGGCATGAGTTAAAAAACACCCTTGTTTCATTTTATTCCATAGAGCTCCAAAGTCAGATGGTTAATATTCTAAGTACGACACTAATGCTGAATATTTCTGATTAATTATGTATTCTCTCTGAAACGACTAAATTAGTGTTAATCTAAATTACACCAGGAATGTATGGTCCTGACAGACCTGTACAAACTCCTCTGTAGGTAGTTTAAAGACACTTTGGTGTCAGCAGGAAGTGTAGATGTTTGGACATCTTTTGGGCTCATGTGTGTGGTTATCATCAGTTTCCAGGAGTCTGTATGATTTTTTTTGTTGTTATTTTGATCACAAAGGATATAAACAGATCTATTAACACTGTCAGATGTGGACATGGCTGACTTCTTCAGTTTAATAATCAGGTTTTTTTGAGTTAGCTGGTATTATTTCATCTTATTGATGCCTATACACCTGCAAGAAAGATCAAAGGATTTATCAGCATTGTTCTTTCTTAAACAGTAGTTGAATTCTGTGGGTAAAGGTCTTTAGTCTGCAACATGAAGGATGCCAAGCTCTCCTAAATGTTACCTTCCTACTGCAAAATCTGTGCACTAATAATGGCACTGAAACTTCACTAAACTTGTGTACACAGATCTGGGCTTTTCATAGGTAGTGGCAAACTTGCAGAGCCTCCACAGATACAAAACATGGATTGCTTGCTTGAATATTTTTACATGTGAATATGTTATAGTGTTCACATTTCGATTTTTTTCCATACAAAGCTCTAAAATAGTTTCATAAATACACAACATTTTAAGACAGAAGTAAATAAATAATATTAATGTTCTTCTTATACAGAACAGCTTTGTGTGTGTTTTTTTTCAAGGTTTCTAGTGACATCTTTTCCAGATTTGGTAGATAAAACTCCACGTTTATCCTTCTTATTAACTCTGTGTACCTTGATATCCATTACATTATAGTTGAAACTCTCAGAGCTGGACATATCAGAAGTTATTTTTAAAATAAAATACTTTAAAAGAGTAACATAAGATTTACTTTCCTTAGAAAACAATAGTTGCAGGTAGAAGATTGCAATGTCATGTCTTCAAGGAAGACAAGCCAAAATTTAGAACATAAACTAATTTTAAACTCACGAAATAGGTTCTTGCATTCTTCCTACAGAGAATATCAGCTGAAGTCAACAGTACACCAGCCAGATAAGATGGCCTAACTAAGCCTTTTTTACTGCTTTCCATATAATTTTAAGCCAGCTCACATTATTAACCTTTCATTGATAAAAGAAATCAGCTTTAAGCAGATAACATCTTCTAATGATGCATCTAAAAGCTGGCATTTAACACAAGAGATTTTATTGTATCCTGTAAAGCATCTAGTTCAGCTAAATCTGAGGAGGTATTTCAAAAAAATGCATTATTATTAAACACATCATTATGTAAAAAATGATAAATCTAAAAATGTCTTCAAGGGCTGTGCACATATCCAACAGAAAAAAAAAAATTAAAAAAATTCCAAGCAGAACCGGTGACTTCCATAAAGGTGGAAGCATAATATAGCTCCAAAATAACTGAAATGAATTAGAAATCATAGAATCCTGTAATGTTAACGGGATGTTAAAGATCATCCAGTTCCAACACTGTGCCACTATGGGCAAGGACACCTTCCATCAAAGGTTGCTCACAGCCCCATCCAACCTGGACTTGAACAGATCCAGAGATGGGATTCACAGCTTCTCTGGACCATCTGTACCAGTGCCTCAACACTGTCCAGTAAAGTATTTTTCCTTATATCCAATCTAAACCAACACTCTTTCAAAAGGCTAAAAACAGTCATTTCCCTTCGTCATGCCCTTGTAAAAATTAGCTTTCCAGCCCAGCCCTCTTTTAACCCTTTCAGGTACTGAATGCCTTCTAAAACATTTTTCCAGAGCCTTCTCTTCTCCAGGCTAAACAACCTCAACTCTCACAGCCTTTCCCCATAGGAGAGGTGCTCCAGCCCTTTGATCATCTTTCCAGACTCCTCTGGACACATCCAGCAGGTCCAGGTAATTCTTATGTTGGGGGCCCCAGAGCTGAATGCAATAGTCCAGATGAGGTCTCACGTGAGTGGACTAGAAGGGGAGAATCACCTCCCTTGATCTGCTGGCCATGCAGCTTTTGATGCAGCCCAGGACATGGTTGGCTTTCTGGGCTACCAGCACACATTGCTTATGTTGACCTTGTCACCAGTCAACGTCCCCAAGTCTTTCTCCTCAGGATTGCTCTCAATCCTTTCTCTGCCCAGCTTGTATTTGTGCTTGGGATTGCCCTAACCCACGTGCAGGACCTTGCACTTGGCCTTATTGATCTTCGTGACTTTGCTTGTGGCCATCTCTCAAGCCTGCTCAGGTCCCTTTGGATGGCATCACTTCCCTCCAGCATGTCAACTGCACCCCACAAATTGGTGCCATCAGCAAACTTCCTGAGGGCACACTCGGTCCCACTCTCTGTGTCACTAACAAAGATGTTAAACAGCACCGGTCCCAGTACTGACTCCTGAGGACGACTCTCATCATGATCTACACTTGGACATTGAGCCGTTGACTGTAATTCTTTGGGTATAACCACCCACCAATTCCTTATTCACTGTCTGGTCCATCTGTCAAATTCAAGTCTCTTCAGTTTAGAGACAAGGATATTGTGCTGGACAGTGTCAAATGCTTTGCACAAGTCCAGGTAGATGATGTCAGTCACTTCCCTTATCTACACCGTAAGCCTGTTGTAGAAGGCCATCAGATTTGTCAGGTATGATTTTCCCTTACTGAAACCATATTGGGTGCTACCAATTGCCACCTCATTTTCCATGTGCCTCAGCATAATTTCCAGGAGGACTGAGGTTAATTATGATGACATTAAGTAAATTGTTGAGGTCAACTTATATTTATATTTTACTCATAAGTTTTCTAGGAAAAGAAAAAGCCATTGTCATGCTTTTAGTATTAAATATATAAACATAGAAGTCAAAGGTAATCTGTGTGAGACCTGAGTTCTGTTATAATCCCAAGGGATCATAACCCAAGGCCTTTAAAGTGTACTTAAGATTCAGCCTAAAAGTGCTTTCCTTTCATTAAGTAGGCCTACTTGAGTAACTAAGCAAAAACTTATTCTTTCCTACTTCAGGGGCCAAGGCAATGCTCAATATTCATAAAGCTGACACAACCTGGCTTATTGACAAACATTTACTTCTAGCTAGGGCTTTTGGGAATTAACTATATTAAAATTTTTTTCAGGCATCACTTATATCATATTGATTTGTAATGAAACATCCATATGTGTTTATAAACAGAACATGATCCATACCCTGTGCACCTTCCTTCATGAACCTCCAATATTTCCTGTGTATGGGTATTTCAGTGAGAGTTAGGTCTAATTGAATGATAATTTGCCATAGCATTACAAATTGTGGTTTAACTAGAATTATGTGGAACTTTATATACAACCCAATCAGACAGTAAAACAGATTTTTAGCCTTAAACCAGAGGTCATTCTTCCACTGAATTTTAATGAGATATTCTGAATCCCTCAGAGGATAGACATGTCTTTAACCCTTGCATTGCAAACAGGGACTTGCAAATTGCAGTGGCTCAAAATTCCCTAACAAAATGATGTCATGGTGACATCAGAAACCAATGTGATCTGATGCCAATTAACCCAATTAATCACAATGAACAACAACTTTCAAATAACCTTTCATAAAATGAAAATAACAGGATCTTCCATACTGTGTCAGCAGGGCAGAAAAAACATGTAATACTGATTAAGAGAACTCCAGAATTGAACATAACTGCTTCTAGAGGGTTTTGGCAGAGCAGGTATGAAGAATACACTTACAGAAGCGGTATTGAACAACAAACCTGGAGTTTGAACTTAATTCCTGATTTCTTCTGTGGACCTGATGAAAGGGTGAAACATACCCTGCATCTGTGCTATCAGATATTAAATCACCTGCATGCAAATTATATTCATTTGCAATGATAAGCTTATATATGAATTTATACTGAGTTCTGTAACACTTCTGATGTGTAAATTTGATTTACTTTTAATGTCTCTATGAGGACCAACTTATCCTGAAGTTCAGAGGAAACCCTTGTGTTTCAGTTTGTGTCCATTGCACCTCATTTTGTCCCTGGAAAGAGCCAGGATGCCTCTTTTCACACTCCCTTCACATATTTATATACATTGATGAGATTCCTCCTGAGCCTTCTTTTCTCCAGGCTGGGCAGTCCCAGCTCTCTCAGCCTTTTCTCACATGAGAGATTGTTCAGACCCTTAATCATCTCAATGGTCCTTTGTTGGATACTCTCCAGTATGTCCCTGTCTCTTTTGTACTGAGAAGCCCATAACAACACAGTTTACAGTGGGATGTGGCCTCACCAATGTATAGTACAGAGGATGGATCTCCTCCCTCGATCTGCTGACAGTATGTTTAAGGCAGGATATGATGCCATCAGCCTACTCTGCCACAAAGGCACATCAGGGCTTTGAAGCATTGGGGAAATGTCACCATTCATGCAATACTCTTGAGACAATTACTCTGTTTGACAGAAATAACCTTCTCAAATGTTAAAACTCATGGCAAAAATATGTACTGTGAGTCTTAGTTCTTCTAAGTATGGAGCATAGAGAGGCAAAGCAATGCCTAGTGGAGCTATGAATAATAATGAGCATACACCCCATGCCTATTTTAAATTTATTCAAATCAGCTTTTAAGGTCCTGGGCTGGGTTATATTTGGTTTTGTCAGAATCATTAGTAGACAAATGCAGAGCATTACAGGAAAAGGACTCTATTCTGTCTATGTGCTCTGCATGTCAGAGCCGTGGTATGCTTTTCTCTTTTTTAGCCTGCAGACCTTTCTTGTGTTTGACTAGATAAATGTAAATTGGAGATTGAGCAAATAGTGTTAGATATTTTAATGCAGGCAGATATGGTTGCTGCTGGATAAGAGCTTATGCTTCTATTATGTTCTAAATTTGAATAACTTGGTATAGCAAAATTCCTTTAGAGTTCTTAGCAGAAAAAAGAAAAATCAAGAAAAACCTTGAACAACTCTGAGTTTATGACCAGCAATTTATCATGAAACTCAGATGAAGCCCACTGAGAATTTATATTTTATTTTATTTTAGTTTAGTTTAGTTTAGTTTAGTTTAGTGTAGTTTAGTTTAGTATTAGTTAAGTTTAGTTTAGTTTAGTATTAGTTTAGTTTAGTTTATTTAAATAAGAATGGAAGAGAAGCCTTGAAATATACGAATTCATGAAATTGCCCTTTTGGTGTCCTGTGTATTGGAAGGAAGACACCCACGCAGTGGCAGTCCATGCTCTGCAAAGACTTATGTACCTTCTGAACTTAAGTGTATAAAAACACCCTCCTGCATGCTTGAAGATAAACAAACAACTGATACCTCATACTGCAGTGGACCGCTCAGATAGTTTAGCTAGATCTGTGTAAAGTATCTCAGGTGCATACACTGATGCCTGGCACACTGGGAAGCTCATAATGAGCTAATTTATCCAATTTCTTAACCTGGCTAAGCTCAGCACTCCTTAAACTAGGTTACTTTCGTTACTTAAAGCCAGCCCATATATGGTTGGCTCAGGTATAATTTCAACAGACCAGTGAAGGTTATAGGCTTGCTATTTTAGCACCTTTTTTAGGTAGTTCATTGAAAAGTCACCCTTAGATGAAGTTTAGATTGCACAGCTGTTTCATGGACCCTCCTCTAAGGTACTTCCCAGTGTTTATCAGTTGGCAATGGAATACTGAACTGAACAGTATGTACTATCATCTCTGACTCCAGGTTGGCGCCTGATGCTACAGCTGGGGATGTTCCCACTCCAAATCCGACCCCAACTTGCTGCCTGCCCTGTCCCTCACTGGAGTGGTGGGAGTAGCCCTGCCCTGCCCTCCCCATGGGAAGCCCCACTGCTCCCAGCTTCTGCTCTGCAGGGATGTCACTGAGCTGTGGCAGTTTTAAGAATTGAAACTTTAATTTAAACTTAGCAAGTTTTGCAGAGTTGGTAGGTTTAGCCAAAAAAATTCACCTTTCAAGTTTCTAGCAGGTTGCAAAATGGTTCTCACCAGAGTATAAATGTTGTCTTTACATAACACTGATTTTTGGCTTACAAATTTAGTGTCCCTTATCATTCTTGAACGGACCTTTAGGCCCCTGTACTTGTATTTATATTTATTATTTCAGTGTCCATTTTATCTGTGCTGCTTAGACAAAATCTGAAATATAATAAACTGATGGACAAAATGAATTGAAGATTATGTGTACGTTCCCTTGAACAACAATTTTACTTTCTTGAGCACAAAGTCAAAATCTAGTTTGAAAATTTAAAAAAAATGGTTTGGAAAAGTACAAGAACAGCAGAATACTTTATATAAGTAGAGAAACTCTGGACAGGGCCTAAAAATAACAGAAAAGACCCTATACCTTGTTCTTAATCACTGACTGCTCAAAAGCAAAATGTCTAAAAATTACTGCTAAAAATCTCAGGTTATGTTTCTTTGTTAATAAGAAAAAAAGCCAAGATGCCATTGTATGGAGTATTTTGGCTTTTGTTATCAATTCTGACCTAAAATTTCATTTGTTTTATTTAATAGCTTCATGATTTTAGTTGTAGAGATATAGATTGTATATACGGAAACTTATTGCTTTTATTATTTTAAAAATCTGATTTCAGGAAATTCATGTATAAATTTAGGAAAGGATTATTCTCATCCACAGGAGTTCAAAAGTATGTAAATCCCTCAACCTGCACTTAGTGAAGTAAATTCTAGGTTTACTGTAGTGCAAATAAGAGGGGAATCAAATCTATATATCCTGTGAATTACAGTACTATAATAAACATAATGCTGCTTAGTGTGTGAGCTGAAGAGCACCATTTATTTACAACCTACTATCAGAGCTTTTTGTTGGTCTCTCTTTACTGTACATATGAGAGATAGTCCATAGACTCTTCTTGTTTTGTATTTATTGTAATGCATATAAAACTTTACTAAATTTTTATGAGTACATTTTACTAAGTTTTTTTATAGGTATTGCAATGAATACCAAATAAGCAGAAACAAGCCAGAATTATAGACTTTGTGGGAATTAAGACACTAAACCTACCTTTCACAAATATCCCACGGGTACAATTTCTAAGAGCAATTCTTGGAATAAGGTACCCATTTGCTATTGATTTTTCCTTAGACACTTAATGGATGTAATGCTATACAATGGTTTTTCTATCTTTTATTAAAAAATATACCTGAGTACAATATGACACAGTGACTTTCCCAACTTAGCTCCATGTATAAGTATTGGTTAAAAAGAAATCACAATAAATGTTCTTCCAAAAAAAACCCCATAGCATTTGCATCTCTAACTGTCACATAGTGTGTTTAGTTGATGGTTTATACGTACACTGTGTTCTTCAGTGGTCAAAATTAGAAATATTTAGGAAGTATTGGAATGGTGACAAGTATATTTAGGATCCATTGGCATGGTGACAAGTGCATGAAGAATTTACAACTTTCTAGGCTGGTTCTTGATTTCAAGATAAAGTATTGTCATAGAGATAGGTCTGTTCTCAATATCACTTTTCAACTTATGAGTTTCACAATATTCTGTAGTTTAAACATATATGTCTGCTCAGAAAAGAAAACTAAAAACGCCCGGCGCCCAGCTCCAGAAAAAAAAAACAAAACACTAAAACCAAAGAAAAATCAATTGTGCCATGGCTGTAACCTAAAATATAGTATCTTGCAAACTTTCTAGGAGTGTAGCTGAGAGATGAAATCCCTTGTGCAGATATATTAGAAGTAGTTTGCAATTTTGAGCATAAGTTCTGTAAGCTGAACATTCAACTTATTACAAAAAGTCAGTGCAAGTGTGGTGAATGTATCCTGTGTGCTCTGTGGTCACAGATGTCCTGCCAGCAGTTCTCAAGGAAGAGATTCAAAGCTAGCTCAGGTAGATTATGCATCCAGGAGCAATGCCAGCACCTCTAACATGCTTTACCTGGCTTTTCTTCCCCACAGACTCCATGAACTATGAGCCTGGGATTTAATGTACACCCAAAACATTATCTATCCTGTTGTGTATCTGCTTTGCACTACAAAAAGATCGAATGGCTCAGACAAAGAAGAGGCATTTAATCCGCAGAATAACCTTAGTAACTCTGCCAATGTGACTTTTGTACAGTGTTGTTAATTATTTCTGATGACAATTTGCCCTGGCTGTTTATGTAAGAATAAACCTTATGTCTTTGCCATTTACACATCACTTAACATCCATATCAATTTTTAATTTATGCCATATAAGAAGAAATTACATATAACATTATGACCAGGTTACTTATATCAACTTTACGTCCAAGTAAGGGTTAGAATCAATAATCAATCAAATATGAGCTACATGATGACACTTCTTTCTACCAACGTCCACACAAGGAACATGGCAGAAATAGTTTCCACACTTTAAATTTGCACTTTAGCATGCTGCACACCAATAAAACATTCTGATGATGTGCAGTTTTTGCCTTCTTGATGCTTTCTATGTAGAAACATGGAGGTGGAGAAGTCACAGTGCTGTTCCGCTGCTGTCCCTTTTGTCAGATGACAGGAACCTCTCCTCCAAGAGGCTCAGCTCCTCAGATGCAGTCTTGAGCAGTGGTTCCTCCTGTCTCACATCACTCACTGTGCCCTTGTTGTGTTATCTGTCACAGTGCTGTCTTAGTGAGATTAAAAACACATCTAAGAGATTTGCCCAATTTCCAAAGTTATATAAGCCATGAGTTTCAGTTAAAAATCCAGGACCCTTGTGGCATGTGTTTGGAGAAAGCTTTCCACGCCCAAGCCAAGGGTGAATCCCTGTTCTGCTTGTGTTTTCTGACTGGAAGCAAAGAACACTGCTGCTTTTCTGCAGATTTAAAGCCAGCTTGTCAGCTCTCATTGCTGTCTTTCAGCTTCACATGGGGAAAAGAGAGACAGAGAAAAAGCAAACCAGATTTATGACTAAAATTTACTGATATCATTTAGGGGTGAAGCTTTGAATAATATCTCTATGCTGGCAAAAAGCGTAGCAGCGTTGCACTTCCCAGGAAGAAAACTGGATGAAAACCTTTTACTTTTCTCATCCACAGTAGAACTGCATCCATAATAGAGTGCTTGCCAGTATTAGCTGTACTGAGAGATATATCTATTCCAGTAAACCTTTTACTAGTGTAGGCTAGACATCAATTTCACTCTGCTGAAGCTCAGGAAATCAATGACCACCTGCAAAGACAGGCACTGGAAATAATCACTGAGAATTATGTTAAATCCTTCTGGAGTTATGAGATTATGGAAGAAGCTCAGTCTACATTAAAATATGCATATATTCCTGCTTTTGTGGTTGCAGAAAGATGGCAAAAAGTACAATGTGGCTAGCAAAAGAAAAAGAGAGGCCCTAAAAAGTTATGAAAAAGCAAGGGTGAAAGTTGCTTCCTTATTCCATTCTGTAACTGTGATAAGAGACTGACATAATGGTTCAAACGAGAAGTTATGAGGCTAGGTTATAGCCATGATCCTAAATCTCAGTCTCTCAACCTCATCTGGCATGCAGATTTCATTGAACACAACAAAATCACTAGCTCATTCCAGGGACAATTGATTCCCCAGGGGTGGATTGCTCATATGACCATTTTCTGAAAGAAACCCCTCAACACATATATACACACATATACATATACAGAATTATAGAATTATAGATTTTTTTATACTGGAAAAGACTTTTAAGATTATCAAGTCTAAACATTAACCCAGCATTGCCAAGTCCACCACTAAACCAGGTCCCCAAATGCCACATGTTTTTTAAATCCTTCCAGAGGTGTTGACGCCATCTTCCTGGGTAGCCTGTTCCAATGTTTGATGATCCTTTTGGTGCTGAGTATTTCTTCCTAATACCCATCTGAACCTCTCCTGGTGCAATTTGAGGCATTTCCTATATACACATTTACACATCATATGCACATACACACACATACATGTGGTCAGTCTCACAGATCAGACACGCCCTGAGCACCCATGCAAACTGAGATAACAGCAACAGCCTCATCCCGTTTCTGTCTCTGGCTGGGCAGGATGGAAGTCCACTAATAAAAGTATAGACCTATACATGCATACAATATTTGTGCAGGATCCCTCAAGCAGCACTTTGTCTACCTAACAGCTGGGCTTTGAACCTCAGTCTCCCTAAGGCTGTAGCCCCTCTCCAGTTGCTGTTAGAGTGTCACACAGACAGAGCTATTCAGGACTTCTCAGATTCCATAGCTGGCATATCTATGCTCTCACTGCTTGAGATACACAGACGCTCTCACACCTAGTGCTGACCCTTGGGGATTCACTTTTCTTCCTTGGTTCCCAGGCTACTCGGTAGCTTGATCTTCACTAGTGCTTGCACGCTTGTGCTCCTTCCACTTGTTGGCACTGTGGACACACTTGTGCCCAATTTGTGGTCTGACTGGCTACTGCAATGAGACCCTCATACACACAGATGTACACATAGCAGGGAGTCCTCACTCAGGCTGAAGGGAATGAAGTAAGATTCTCTCTTCAGATGCAGGGCACAGCCAAACAAATGCACCGACAAGGAAACTGTTTACATATATTTGACCTTTTCCATCCTCTTAGCCCTCTTTTCCCACTTTCACTCCTCCCAAAATCATCTAAACCCCTTCCTTGTCCTGCCTTTGGTTCCTCCATTAAACACCCCATAGCAAGTATGATGAAGAACCCCTTTTTCCTGCACCCTGTATGTCCCCGCCCTAGGCAGCCATTACTCCCTTAACGCAAAAAGTGAGCTGGAGAGCTTCATTCAGTGGCCTGTGGATTTCATGCTCTGGCACTAGGGCTGATGGCTCTGCTGGAACAACTCTGGGAAGAGTCCAGAGAGCGTGAGCATTCCTTGGGTGTCTCTAATTTGGGTTCCTGACTGTCATTTTGCCCCTGTGCTCCTCTGGGCTTGTGCAGATGGATGTTTGATGGGGCTAATGGCCCCTGTGATGGGCTAATGGCCACTGTGATGAGGCAGCAAGTAACCTGTCAGGGCATTTTTGGGGCCACTCTCTGTTCATTGTCTCCCTGAACTCCTTTGTGGATGTGCAGATGGGCTTTATCATATAACCTAGCAGGATGTACTTAGTGCATAAGAACACATTATATTTAGATTGGAAGAGCAATGATCTAAACAGACCTTGATTACTGTTGTACTATAACTCTTGTCACACATGGCCTCCCATGCTTCTAGTCAAAACCCCATGGCTTTAATTCACTGTGGTACTTTTCTGCACTTGGATCTGGCATATTTCAAAAGAAAGCTTATTTAGAGAGAATTTTAAGTAGCTAGAATGTGTGAAAAGAGCCAGTAATGACAGTAATGACTATAACACAAAGTAATGAGGAGTTCTGAGTGAATAATGTAGGACACAGGGCCTGATCTTTGCCCTTCTCATAAGTGTGAGAGAAGGTTGGGGTGTGTGAGCCTCAGAGTCAGCTTCAGTACTGAGCCAGCTTGGGGAATTTCTAGAATGAATTTCATTGCAAGCCTGTAACACTAATGAATCCCCAAAATAGCAGCGTCACCCTCTGTCCAGTGAATATTTAAGAAATTTTCTGACAAATTATAAATTCTAGTCATGATATGAATAAACAAAATTGTGACATTTTTGAAGCTTCTTCCAGACTGTGCATACAGTCTGTTTACAGCATCTTGTCTTTTCCTCATGAACTTGATAAGATAGCAAAATATTGAGCTTAGTGACATGTTAAATTGTACTTAACTGGAGACAATAATTATACTACTGAGATTTCTGAAGCAAAGAGAACCAATTCTCTTTTAACTTTTTGTAGGTGAGTGGTATTTGGAGAATAAAAAAATACCAGGCATAGAGGAAGGATGTTAAGGTTTGAAGAGGGGCATGGGGGAAACTTCACAAAGATGTACAAGTGTTGTGTAGGAGTGGAAAATAATTATGAACAGACTTTCAAAGCAAGAAGACATCCATAGAAGGTTTGATTGCTGCCCAAGAAGGCAGATGAAACTCAAGAAGAAAATTAAATGCAGGGTTTATTACTATTTGTGTTTTTATGCTTCTAGAAATAACACTAGTGATTTCAAAATCCAGGGAAAATTGTTGGTAAAGGAAGGGTAAGTTTTGTTATCATGTGCTGAATATTGATTTTAACCAATTTTAACCTACCTAGACAGACATGGGAGATTTTTTTTCATGATAAGGTGAATAGTGACTCTTCTAAAGGAGTGAACTGAGCCCAGCTTTCAGTTAAGCAGCACTGTGAATACGTCATGTGTGCTTTGGCAAGAATAGCAGGTAACTTAAAGCACACCAGGTCTGGCTGGTCAGGATGTAGAGCAAATATAGCAAATAAATATGTGCACAAGAAACAGTGCAACAACATCTCTCACTTTGTGGTTTTCACACTTCTACTGCTTCCCTTACCTGGACAAGAGGTAAAAGGTGTGAATTCCCTGCAGCATCATCACCTGTTTGCTAGGGTAACTCTAATTCAGAGCTGGCTGTGCCTGCAGGCATCCTATGGCCCTGCTTCCCTGCTATGGCACATCTGAGCTCTGGGCATGCTGCTGTCACCTATCCAGCCCTGCTCAGACTCTGTGAGACTGTGCCTGGTCAGTGATGGTGCTGCCTCTGCTCTGGTAGCCCCAGCTCCCAGCTCTAACTCCCTCCTGGAGCAGACCTGCTTTTGCTGCTCTTTCCTGGCACACTTACATAAGAAAGGGGCAGTTAAATGCCTCCCTGACATCCGATCCCGTCAGATCTCGGAAGCTAAGCAGGGCCAGCCCCGATTAGTACTTGGATGGGAGACCTCCTGGGAAATGCCGGGTGCTGTAGGTTCTGGTCCTGAGGACTTCACTGGCACTGTCCAAGCTTGCTCGGCCGTGGCAGATGAACCTCAGGACTTAAACGGTGGGGCCAGTTCTGCGCACGCTGAGCCTCACCTAAAATCCACTGCGCAGGCTGGAAGGGCACAGCCACGTGGGGACAGCCCTTCCCAAATCTGCGTTCGTGAAGTTTGGCCATACATACATACATACATAAGAAAGCTAAACAGGAACAGGATATGGGCTGAAGACTGGCACTGAGCTTTCCAGAGTGCTCCATTTTCATCCTGGTGCACGGCTCAGTTTCACTGACTCAGGTTTCTGTGTGGTTGCAGACACCATTTGATTGTGTACATGAACCACAGACCATTTCCATTGGACTATTTTAAGGAATTAATTTTAGGAAGCAAGAAGGTTCTGGCCATACATTTGTAATCAATGCAGCACCCATTGCCCTTGGGGACTATGGTAGTTTTAGTGAGGCCTTAGTTTTGGTAGGCCTCAGTTTGGTAGGCCCTGATAGTGCTACATAGATAGGAAGGGACAGGTTATCACCTGACTTAAGCAGCCAAAGAGATATTTCATACCAGCTGACATCAAATCAAGTATAAAAGCAAGGGTAACGAAGTGCCTCTTCTTCTTCCTTCATGGCCACTTGTCTGAGAAGGACGTGCTGTGCCATTCTCAGAGGACCAGGGCTCACTGCTGCTTATTGCTACTTCAAATCAGTTTTATCCTAGAGAAGTGAATATTGTTATTGTTAGTCTCTCCCTTTTCCTTGCTGAGTGTTTCTTGGGAAGTGTCTTTTGGGGTGCTTTGAGATCCGAAGTGGTAGAGATCTGTTTTCAGTGGGAAGTGGAAGACTGTTGTAATCTTTTACTTCTGTGTAGATGTGTTATATTGCATTTTGCTTTTAATTTTTTCTCTTCTTTGTAAATATAAAGACCTTGCCATTTTAAGTTCCAGTTTTTCAGGTTTTCTTTTCCCTCCCTTTCCTTTGGGAGTGGGAAGGGGCCTCTGTGACCTTTAGTAGGTACCTGGCAAAATGCCAGGTCAACATACTACAGGGACACAGAGATATTCCCAGTTTATTTTGTTTCCAGATATGTTTATTTAGTTTCTGTTGCCCAGTGAGATAATAGGAAGAGGTGGATTTCAGTGGCAACAAGTAGAGACTTGAAGGGAGGCTTAAATATGACATTAAGAAGATTTGTTTTAAGATAACACTAATTAGTCAGTGGCTGACCTAAGACAGTTGTGAAACCTGTATAAGTGGTGGATTTAAGAAGTATGTGAGAAATGCTGGAATATCTCTACTACCTCATCAAAATACAGTGGACTGGTACAGGTTGCCTAGAGAAGTTGTGAGTGCTTAATCCCTGGAGATGTTCAAGGCCAGGCTGGATGGATCTCTGAGCAACCTGATCTAGTGGAAGCTGTCCCTGCCCATGGCAGGGGGATTGGAACTAGAGGATATTTTGGGTCCCTTCCAACCCACACCGTTCTATGATTCTGTCACTATATGACTGTTCTAAAAGTGTATCTTTTTAGGCTTATAACAGGTTTTAATACTCCTGTGAATAGGTATAGTATATGCTACAGAAAGAAAAATGGGAGAAGAAAGAGAAGAAGGAAACATATAGAAAAGAATGTACTTGTGAGTGAAGGCAAAAAGAAAGACATCTTTGAGAAATAAGAAACAGTCACAGCTAAAGGAACAAATCGCCATAGTCTAATTAAGAAAGAGAAACACAGAATGAGGGAGGACAGTAATATCCATGTGACAAAATCTATGGATAGAAAACTGCTAACTTAAATGAATAAATTTATGCCAATAGCTGAGCATGGGCTGTTTATTAAGGGTTAATGAAGAACATTTTGCAAGCAGCATTGTGGTAATTCTATTTAAAGTACTCACTTTTTCTTCTGTCTATTCTGTCGCCTACTGAAAATTACACAACTGTTCTCCAACACTATTATGAAAAAAGCAATCAACTCAATTGTCTGGGGTGTAATGATGCTGACTACCTCCTTCCAACATTGAGAGAGAGAGAGAAAATAAGATAAATAACCTAAGACAAAAACACAAATCATTAGAATTTTTAATAAACCTTCACCAGCAGAAAGCTGAACACTGTTAGTTATATCTGCCAACTACTGCTCATGGTCCAGTGGACAGCACACTGCACAGGGAGCTTGGAGGTTTCTGCTCTTCTTCCAACTCTTATAGTCTTGCTGCAAAACAGCTTAAACAGATCACATAAGTTTCAGCTTCAAGGAGTAAAATGGAGATTATTAAGTAACATATAAAGAGTGTTGGAAGTACAGTATTCTGGGGAAAAAAATACACCAAAATTGAGAGCAAACTTTTTCTGTTCTTGTTCAGATAGTAACAGTGACCTTCCCAAATGAAGTGTTGTGACCTCATGTAAGACATGGGGTCATGAGCCTGAAGGAAATTCAATTGCAGACATAGGGTTGTAAGTCTAGAAATAGAAGCACACAGGTATTTCTGGCAAGAGGTTGCAGGAAACTGAAGTAGAAGTTATTAGTATCAAGACTGCAGCTAGAACTTTCAATGTGTGCAAAGGCCTTGAGAAAATCTCCAGGAAACCATAGTTTGAAAGCTTTTTAATGCCTCTGTTACTGGTCCATTCTTAGTTTCAGTTCTCTGATCTCTCTGATTAGATTTTCCATGGTTTTTCTTCTCTTTTTTTCCTGGTAAAACAGGAGCAATACTCTCTAGGCTGTGCTGGAGATATAAAGAAACTTCAATCTGCCACAAAAAAATATGAGAGATTACCTGGATAGCAGAAAATATATCAAATCAAAAAAGCTAGAAAAATTACCACAGTCTGAATGAGAGGCATCACCAGACCTGGAACAATGTATAAAAATAAACCTTGCACTATAGCAAAGAATTTAAACCCATGTCACTGACAATATTAGGTTTAAAGACATCCTTTTTATGCTTGTCTAGATAATACATACACTTTACCCTACCTGATCCTTCTTTCTAATTATGGATTTTACAGCATGAAATACATGCTGAATTGGTGATCAGTCTGTCAAAATGGCTTTCCTACCATTTGCTTATTTCTCCTCATGGACCAATTCTCAGTAGTCACGAAGGTTTGGATATTATAGCTGGTTTTAGGTGTCTTAGGAAGAAAGTAAGCTTAGTAACATACCATGCCAAGACAACAACATGGGAACAGAGAAGACCATCTGGGTCAGGTCAATGCTGTGCCTCTGTCTCCAACTGTGGCAAAAGGAGGGAAAATTCATGAACTTGGCAGCTGTCTGCATCCATTCCCTGTGTACACTCCCTTTGTACTCACATTAAGTTGTTTTTTTTCATTTGTTCCTGTTTGGCAGGTATGCTGATAGTGTCTCTACTACCATTATATCCCTTTGGCAGTGAGTTCTAGAAGTTTGCAGCTCTCCATCCATAGGGTTTCACTTTTTGACCTTTAAAATATTGAACTGCAGATTTCTGGATATGTGATAAAAACCATGACCTGTTTTTACCACTAAACAATGCCTTCGTGAACTCCTGTCCATGGTCAGACTTCAAAAGCTTTCTGTACAGATATTTTTACTGTGTTTGTTTTTTTTGCATGAGGTTATGGCATGCAGCTCAAACGCTTTGTGTGGGAGCACTATGTAAAGGGTAAAGGACAGTGTGAAAGAAAAGTATAAGCTCTACGGTCTTCTGTAAGAAAATAGAGGAGAAACAACACATCTACTTAACTGGGACAATTTCGCATGACTGATTCAGAGCAATTCATTTCAATTACTCTGATCATCAGATAAATAGCACATCTGGTAGTGTCTGCAAACTAATCATTAACAGGTGTGAATTGGTGTCTGCAAGCATATATTTCCTACTGTGTGGCCCTTTGTTCACTTCAGGACACTTCTTAATTAGAGCCAAGTTGGAACCACAAGCCTTTAGATGTAGATCTGTTCTTTGAACACCCCCAAAATCAGCACTTTGTACATCAGGTTGTTATTTAGAGAAAAGATCTCGGGGGAAGATGGGGGGGGGGGGGGAAGGGGGAAGTCAATTTCATGGTTCTGAAGAAGCATTCATTGCCCAGTTCTGACTTACTGGCATTAGTCTTGGCTTCTCTTTACAGCAATAAAGGCATGTATGATTTGTATGATATGTTTACACACCGTGGTATTTATGATAGAAATAACATCCATTGTTATTGTCAAGGACATGTAAGTAAAAATTTCCATTATAAATGTAGAACACTCTGCTGTCATTATTGCTGGATGACAGTTGCCATCATAAGTATTTAGGAAGAGGCATCAATGTATGTATATGGCCCAAACTTCGCGAACGAAGATTTGGGAAGGGCTCTCCCCAGGTGGGGGGGGGTGGGGGTATACCTTCGCGCCTGCACAGTGGATTTTAGGTGAGGCTCAGCATGCGCAGAATTGGCCCCACCGTTTTAAGTCCCAAGGTCCATCTGCCACGGCCGAGTGAGCTTGGACAGTGCCAGTGAAGTCCTCAGGACTGTCTACAGCACCCGGTACTAACCGGGGCTGACCCTGCTGAGCATCCGAGATCTGACGGGATCGGGATGGCAGGGAGGCATTGAACTGCCCGGTATGGTCTCCGCTGAGACTCGAACTCACGACCTTGTGATCAGAGTCCGGAGTGCTCACCATTACACCACGGGACCGCCCAGAGGCATCAATAGACTTTAGGGAAATCTATATAAAATGGAGGAAAAAGCAAAACCAGAATTGGGATGTAAAAACATGTGAGCTGATAAAAGATAGCTGTTACTGGGCCAGCAAATTTGAATGTAGATTACAGAATCATAGAATTCTTTCAGTTGGAAAAGCCTTTTTAAAATCATAAAATCCAACCATTAAGCTAAAGATATTTCCATTTGAGTCTCAACCCTTATCTGACCTACTGCAATGAAATTCCATATCATGATTTTAGAGCTGTGTGTCAAGAACGTATAGCCATATACTGGCTTATAGCCATAGACCAAAATTCTGTGGCTAACTTGGGTAACCTGCTTTGATTGTCAATATGTACACTCTCTTTGTAATTAGACACCTAAACCTTAAAGTAAATGTATGCCACCAGAATATGTAGACTTCTGAGCTTCTGTTTATGAAGATTCAAGTTTTATTATGATCTTAAAATGTAGTTTGCATTAGAACTTCTGAGCTTAAGCTAAGAAGGTCATAGGGGGAAAACGTATATAAATAATGAGTTTTCATCCTTGTTTACAAGGCTAATGCTGCAAAGTACCACCTCTGCAAGAGGTACAGGAGTGGTTGCACCACTCTTCCCTGTGAGTATTGATGGATGTCTTTCTTCAAGAGGCAGCTGCTGAAGGATCAGTTTATGCTACAAATAATTCCAGCACAATCCTGCAAGGATTTCACCTTACTTTGTTATTTAATTCTTTTGTAATTCATTTCTGACAAGGTAAAGCAAAATTTGAATTTGAAATTTAGTAGATGTTAACTGATTATTGTTGTTTCTAAGAATTGTTTACTAAAGAAATTTAAACAGAAAACCTGAAATGGACAAGAAAAGATCATGGGTCAATATTTAGGGAGAGAACTGAACTGCACGAATAAAATCAATCATTGAAGGAAACATTTTTGCTTGGAGAGCAGGTTAAGCAAAATTCTTTTAAAGCCTGAGAGGAATATCCTAAAATCACCCACTAGCTTAACCCTCTGTAGGCCTTTTCTAATCAATTAGGCATAAATTAAGTCAGGAAACTTTAAGGGAAAAGACACAAACAAGAGAACAAAAGACCAAAACAACTGTAAAGAAGATCAAAACAGTGAAAGGTAAGGTAGGAAACCAAAGAAAGAAAAGCAACTGAGGCTTAGTGAAATAATTTTCTATTTATGAAAAAAAAATCTTATTAACAGAGGTAACAATTCACTAGTCAAACTAGTTATAAACTCACTTTCTTAGTTAAAAAAGACAGAAAGCATTCCACAGCTTTGGACCTGGTTCTCTCTAGTGTTAAATTTTTAGTATAATGTCTGGCCAACTAGCACTTTCTCCAAAATTTCCAGACATGGTTCAGGAGTTAGCACAAACAGAAGATATTTCTCAGCAAGTGGTTTGGATATGTTGACTTAGTTTTAGAAAGTTTGAATGTATACAGAACTGTCCGTTTGAACCCAGGGTCAGAAAATAAGTGCTTGCATGTTTTGTAGCCACAAGCTACTTAAACTTCATGCTCATCATAAGGTGGGGAGCATTGTTGACGTGAGCAGGAATGCTGGACGGTTGTGTGGGCTATCAGGCAACCATGATCATATTTGCTCAACCAGGCAAAATGAGTATAAAATCGCTATTTGGATTTGAGGCCATTTTATACTCACTTTACACCACTGTAAATGTCTGCTCAATTTCCAGGAAAATTGGAGTGTTGTCTTAAGATCCAATGATATGGTGAAAAGACAGTTTGAGGGTGGAAGAATGCTAGAGAAGAGATTCTTTTTTATTCTTCTAAAATGCCATGATTGTCAAATCTTTCTTGTTGGAGCATTCTGGATATAGACCCGAGTACACTGCTTCAACTAAAAGAGCTGAAAACTGTTTTGCTATAGCATGAGACTACTGAAGCTTCACTACTGCACATATGTGAAGCCCCAGGAAATCAGTAACAGTACATAAAGTTATAAATTTGCATGAAATTCAGAGCAAGGGGGATCAAAATGTGTTTTTCAGTAAGGTTAAAAGAAGTAAGAAGTTATTAATACTAATAAATAAATGCACATCAATTTAGTGGAAGATAAAAAAAAAAGTTTTTACCTTCTGTTTTTAAGCAAACCCAGCCTAACTGCTTTGCAGAGTTAACAGAGTAATGAATTCAGAGCACAATAGCAGAAATTTCTTCTTCCTGAGGAGAAAACATACTTATGAGAATGCCAGACAACACAGAAAACAGAGCTCCATGGAACAAATTGAAGAATCCTCTGGCATGCAAAGACTAAAGATGCTATTCCTGTGCAGTGAAAAAGCCTTTTCCTGAGGTTCTAAAGTTTGCCCTTGATTATCTGCAGAATGAAATAGAATGTGTGTATGAGGCAGAGCACATCTTGCACTGCAAGAAGTAGAGTCAGTAATGGGTGGGAAACTACATGATCTAATCTGCAGACTGCACATTTTCAAATGCCACAGTCTCAATTATATTGAATTCAAAGCAAAATTGAAACTGTCCCTGGTCCTGCAAATCCCATTCTATCAGCCTCTATCTGGATTTGCTTGAGGGACCTTCTAAATAAATAATAATAATAAATAAAGGAGTTGGGTTAAGTTATATATATGTTTTAAAAACAGCTATCGTTATTTTGAAGCGAAATGGGGGCTTATGGCACAGACACTCTTTTGTTAAAGTTAATGTACCTTGAAATCTTTCGACTCAGCACAGCAGACTGTCAAAGGTGTTTAAAAAAATAGTCCAATATTCTCCAAAGCTCTTTCTGCAAGAGGGGTCTTGTGTGAAATGATAACAGCCACAACCCCAAAATTGTTTACAGAAATACAGCTTTTCACTGCAGAAGCATCACATTGAAACTTGAGGGGAAACAGAATATAAAATGAGACAAAGATTTTAGTAAGGATTTTTGAAAGTTAATAAGCCTTCAAAATTTTGTCTGCATATTGCAATTTTTCCTGAGTTCATACAAATAAAGGTCCTAGCACTATGAGTACATTTTCAAGGGTCCCTTCTGCCTATAGAAACAGAATAGTTCTTTCCTTATTTGGAGTTTTTTCCTATCCTTGGGATTTTGTGCTCCTGAATGTAGGGTTGCCCACCTTCGAACCTCTTTTTGACTTTTGTTTGCTTTAACTACCTCATTAATTTGGGAGTGTAATTCTGAGAAGTAGGTTTTTATATTTGTGCATCCTTATGACGAGATGGTAGCTCCTGGATTGTTATGCAGTTCTATAGATCTTGCCCACCACAACTCCTTGGCCAAAGTTGTGTGCACACAACAAACACAGTCATTGCACTATCTGCTTTCTAGAGCATTATTGGTTAGCATTAAGGTAGAAGTACAGCAAACGGATTGGGGAACTCCAGGGACAGAAATACACTTAATGTGCATGAGGCTCTTCTCTCCTAAGGAACTCCATGCTGTGCTGTGGTTTGTGCCTAGTTCTTCAGTCTACGGTGTGAGTGTGTGGGCATCTATAGATTTTTGTGGTCCAGATCAAAGATGCTGACAGAACATTATGTACTGCAAAGTTGATTTATGAATTTGCTCTCCATAAACCTAAATGCTTACATTCCTAAGTGCTGTCTGAAGTTGGAAGACAGATGCTCTGAATGTTATCTTTCATCTCTTTATGCTCCAGTTTACTGTATGGTAGTTGTGATAACAGTATGGGGAGGAAAAGAATATACCACATTCTAGACACTCAACCATTATGAAAATGGAGCAGATAGTACAGATATGTAAATATATTAAAAAACAAAATTAAAAAAATTACGAGGAACCTTAGGTTTTATTATTTCCTCAATTATATTCATATTACAGTAGGACCAGAAACCAGAAGACTAAACTCAATTTATGAAGGGCTCTACAAAAATCATCCAAAAGTATGCTGCATAAAAACACATATTCTGTATGCAGCAGACAAGAAACAACATAAAGATAAACAAAAGCATAGGAAGAAAAGAAAATAATACTAATAGGCAACAATCTTGCTATTATTTTCAGCTTATTTACCTCAAGTATTTTTATAAGCATAATGTCAAAAGACAGATTTGGAGAAGGGACTTGAAGGAAAGCCCTGATCTTTCAGAGTGTTTCTTCCAAGTGTGAACAACATGAAAGTAGCTGGTTGAGAACAAATCAAGGGGGCGATGGAGGGTATTATCAGTAGCTGATTAGAAGTAGGAGACAATCTCTTGTTTCTGAAGGAGAGGTAAAGTGGGATTAGGTTATGAACATAAAACAAACAACATAAACTTGATAGTGTTATGGGTTTAGCCAGGTGGGCCTAAATTTAGGTTTTAAAAGTTCAGCTAGGCCTGGGAATTGTCAGCTGACTTGAGCTGGGCTGAGCTAGCTAACAGCTGACTTCTTCTAGCCAATAATATTGTATTCCATACCATATTGCATCATCTCAAAAGGGGTAAGAGCTGGTGTGTGGGTGTGGCTTGTTCAGTTGCTTCACAGCTGTGGTCCCAGCAAGACACTCTGCTGTCCCAGGAGGGATGGGGAGGCCCAAGCCCAGAGCACCGGCTTAACATCATGTTATCTGAGGGAAGTAAAATATTTGTTCCTAGCTTTTCTCTCTGCTTAAGTCTGTCTCTGAAGTATCAACTTCTCTAGAATGATTTGTAGTTAAAATGGTAGAATTTGTGTTTACTGGGAAGTGGGAAGTTATTTCTTGTTATACATGACTTGTGTAAGTGTGTGTTACATTGTAGTTTCCTCTTAATTTTCTCTTTTCTGTATAAATACATGTAGTTAGTTTCAGCATAGACCTGGCTTTGGAAGTTTTTTTTCCTCTCTCTCCCTCTCCTTTTCCCCTTAGCTGGTTGGGGGGAGGAGGAACCCTTTTCACTCTGTCCTGGACAGTTGGCATTTTGCCAGCTCAACCCAGGACAGATAATTGGTGCATTGGCCGGGAAACGAAGGACACTGGCAAGTGTCCCAGAGAGTTGGCAGGGTTCCCGGGAGCTTTGTTATAGAAACATTCCTTGATATCTGCATTGCTTGGGTACATCTAATATAAACAATGTCCTCTTGCTACTGGATACTCGTGTTATTCCTTGTACTGACTGTTTTTGTGAGTTCAGACAGCTCAACTCGTACCTGCTGTGAATGCAGCCACTGCAAGGAGAAGCCTCACAGCCAAAGCGAGCTGTCTTTCTCTCCTGCCTCACCTCAACAGAGAGCAAACCCCAAGTGTGTGTCACATGGTGAACTGTCATCCTTCCTGTGTGACCAGGGGAAAGGCATGAGGAGGTGGGACAGTGCATCTACTTCTGTGCTTGAAGTCCAGGTATGGAAATCAAAACGTTAGAAAGCTGGTAAAAAGCTGTCCACATGTTGAAGCAGAGATCCCAGAACAGAGCCAAGAACCACAATTAAGCCGCCCTGCCTCCAGCCGAGAGAAGGAGAACAACCAAGTCTACTGAACATTGCTGAACCAGAAAACTAACCAAGACTGTACCTCTACACTGACTTGTAGATGACAGCCAGTGCCCCTGAGAGTGGCTGGACCGATAAAAGATTACTTGAAGCATAGAGAGGCCCATGTGGGCTTTGGTGTGTGGCAGGACACTGCTGCTTGAGTAGAATCTGTAAAGATTCATCATGTGGATGCTCATGTGCCCAAAGGCTGAGCTAATAAAGGAACATCACACCTGGACTAGCATAAGGGAGAGTTGTTCCTGGCTCAATGGGCCCATGATGCCTCAGACCACCTGTAGGTGGTTGAGGCCGAGGGGTGGATTTAACCATGGACATTATTTCCCAGGTTATCCGCTATTGTGAAACCCCTGAGAAGGGGATAGTGACCCCAGTGTGGGGATAGAGACCCCTGAGAAGGGGATGGAGACCCCAGTGTGGGGATAGAGACCCCTGAGAAGGGGATTGGAGACCCCAGTGTGGGGATAGTGACCCCTGAAAGGGGATGGGATAATCCCAATGTGTGCCTCAAGGACATTTAACCTTGAGGAAAAAGGTAACTTGGATTTTGAGTTTTGTGTTGTAGGACATGAACCATGAGATGAAGAAGACCTGAGCTGAACTGGTGTTGGTGTCCAATGATGAACTGTTTTTCCTGCCTGAAGTACCTACCCCATCCTAATGGACTATTGCCTACAATATGGAGGGGTGGAAGACAGCCCTGGCAAGAACAAAGACTGTTTAAGCGCGGGAATAGATAAATTGAAGATATGAGTGATGTAATATGGTATGGAATAAGGGGTGGAATATGTTATGGGTTTAGCCAGGTGGGCCTAAATTTAGGTTTTAAAAGTTCAGCTAGGCCTGGGAATTGTCAGCTGACTTGAGCTGGGCTGAGCTAGCTAACAGCTGACTTCTTCTAGCCAATAATATTGTATTTCATACCATATTGCATCATCTCAAAAGGGGTAAGAGCTGGTGTGTGGGTGTGGCTTGTTCAGTTGCTTCACAGCTGTGGTGCCAGCAAGACACTCTGCTGTCCCAGGAGGGATGGGGAGGCCCAAGCCCAGAGCACCGGCTTAACATCATGTTATTCGAGGGAAGTAAAATATTTGTTCCTAGCTTTTCTCTCTGCTTAAGTCTGTCTCTGAAGTATCAACTTCTCTAGAATGATTTGTAGTTAAAATGGTAGAATTTGTGTTTACTGGGAAGTGGGAAGTTATTTCTTGTTATACATGACTTGTGTAAGTGTGTGTTACATTGTAGTTTCCTCTTAATTTTCTCTTTTCTGTATAAATACATGTAGTTAGTTTCAGCATAGACCTGGCTTTGGAAGTTTTTTTTTCCTCTCTCTCCCTCTCCTTTTCCCCTTAGCTGGTTGGGGGGAGGAGGAACCCTTTTCACTCTGTCCTGGACAGTTGGCATTTTGCCAGCTCAACCCAGGACAGATAGTGAAGAGAAGTCACAAGCAAACTGTAAACAGAACAGCACATGATCAAAGAGTAGGAAAATGCATATACACAGCAGCATTTCATAGCAGAACAGGTGTATTTTTTTTGTGTACTCAGTAAGCAGAATGGTCAGCAACCAGGACCGTGGCTTTGGCTGTGTGGATAGGCAGGTAAAGATTAATATTGCATTTTGAATGAATGTGAGAAAATAAGGGATTGTTCGGATTTAAGAAATCAAACATGTAAAAACATGTTAGAAGTTCAAGTGATTGGCAGAATGGCAGTTGTGTCCACAGTGTTGAAAAGGGATAATAATGACTTGTCTGTAGCTGAGGAATTGTTTTAATTGTGCTTAGCTTGAACTGTTCAATGAATGGTATCATGGGTTTGGTATCAAAAGGGACTAGATAGTAATACTGAGACAGATGTGCCATCAAGACAGAGCTGTTTCTTAGGAGTACCTTGCAGATGTTGAGGTTTGCTGGGGGAAGGGTGAAGAAACAGGAACAATACTTGAATATTATGAAAGTTCCCAGAGGAAGATAAGCAGAATGTGAAGCATTTTCTCTGAAGAACAAGCTGAAAGAAGTGCTGGAGGCATACAAGAACTGGAAGATGGGATGATCATACAAGACAGAGAAAGGCAATACGTCAGCATAAGGAGCATGAACAACAGTGTTGAAAATCAGGCAGCCACATAGGTTTTCTCATGAGGCATCACACTGATCTCAATTCTTGGCTAAGATGAAACTGGTGACTTGTGATTGTACATCTACCATCAATATTGTTATTCTATCAAATGTCCATCCAGTGAAAACAAAGTCTACCCAGGAAGAATACATTGCTGAGTTGCTTTCTAACAGCTTCATAGAAATCATACCAGTAAAAATATACTATAACAAATAGAATTGAAACTTTGCTTAATTTACTATAATTATAAATACTGTACTCTTTCAGTGTTGACTCATTCGTATATAATGTTCATTGCTTTAAGAAGATACTGACCTGGATTTTTGCTGTATCCATGAAAAGACTGGTTGATTAGTAGGCAAAACAGTGTCTGAGCAATGGCAGTTTATTGCCTTACAGCCTGGCAACTTAATGTAAACCTACACTGATTTGGTTTTACCTTTGACAGCATAGAAGTTGTTTTGTTACTGGTTTTGCTATAATTGCAGCCCACTCATGATTTATAGTCCACTATCACATTCCTTTCCATCAAACATAATGACATCAGATGGTATGGGCCTCTAAAATTTCATAACAACTTACTAATTTTAACATGCCCTCTTTGAAATGGTAGAATTATACTAATTAGAATGGTGTTTTCTTTTTTATTTTTGTCCTGTTGTTGATGTAAAACACCAAAAGGATAGTTTGAAACCCATTGTGACAGTTTGATCCAGGTTTCTTCCTGATAGCCAGATGTAACTAGGGAGGGGCTTGTCTCCTAGGTATTCCTCACCCATTCTTTCCCCTCCCACAGGACAAAGAAAGTATAAGACAGGAGATAGGGAGTTTGGTTTCTTGGGTTTTCAGTGAGGGTGAAGTGCAGGGACTGCTCTGCTGCTGCTTGATTCCTTATCAGAACCACACAGGAGATCAGGGAAAACACGTGAGTGAGATCCCCATATGAGAGAGATAAGGGATAGCTTCCTTCTAAAAAGTGGTTAGTGGAATTGGGTTATACTGGTGGGTGGGGGTGTTCTTTTGTGGCCATTGTTTTTGTTTTGTCTCTTTGTTACCCCTGTTTTCCCCTTCCCTTTTTTCCCCTCTCCTTTTCCCTCTCCCTGTTGTGAGTGCAAATTATATTCATATAAATGTAGACACTTAGAGAATATACATATATATATATACACACACACACACATATATATATATACACACCCTGACTTAGCTCAGTGTCTCCCCCCCCCTTCTTTTCCCCTCCTTTGAGGAGCAGGGGAAGAAGGGGATGGGGGGGAGGGGATGGCTCCAGCTGGGGGCGGGTGTGGGGTAGGCATGACAAAACCAAGACACCCATCTATATTTTCTATAATATCTTAGACAATGCATTTATTGCACATGGAGGAGAAACTGGAAAATTTTTCCTTAAGAGACCCAACATCCCTTTTGGTCTATGGATTAGCTTCAGACAGCAATCACCAAAGACTACACTTATGTTTCATTAGAGGTAGAGTGGCTTTTCAGTATTAAAAAAGTGATTTATTTTTTCCCTAGCAGTTATGCTGAGGTTCATTAGGAAATAATGAGTTTAATAACATTAAATTTTAAACTTTTTTTGCACAAAGGCTTTTTTATTCTACATCTGTTTAGGTTCCAGTACAATTGTCTCTTAACTCATCTATTGGGCTGCTTGGTGTGCCACTAGCAAATTTCTACTGAAAGCTTCGAACTCCAGGAGTAGAATATTCCAAACAAATACTAATTAGTTAAACATCCAAGATTGTTCTTACCCAATGGTAGAATATACTGCAACACACACAATGTATTTTTGAGCTGATGAACTCTTTTTCCCACCCAGGAACGGGTAATGATTTCACATTAGCAAGGCTAATTGACATCATGTTTACTTGCTGCAAACACTGATAGATGAACAAACACATTTCAATTCCTAAAAAAGCCTTCTGTGTTTAAAATAGTTTTAAGAGGTTAGAAGGATTTTTTTTTCTTGGTGGTAGAAATGAGACTCTTAATTTTATAGGTATTATTCACAATTGCACCCCAAAAACTTTTCAATCTATGAGAAGTTCCAGATTAAAGTCAGGGATTTTTGATCCTTGGAGATTTTTTGAGACCTTGCTATATGTCCTCTAGTTCTTAGTGCTTGAGTTCCTTATTTACTGTTATTTACTCTTTCTATATATCTGAGGATTGTTTCTTTCATATCCCTTAACAGGAAATGAACTGACTCTTTGCTTCTTCATGATGCATATAAAATAATATTTTGCATACTTGATTCACTGTGAAGAGTGTTTAGCATTGTTCAGAATATTCAGTATTGCTGCCTGGGTTATAGGACAGGATTTAATATAAACTTCCTGAAAATTTTGACTCATCTATTTTTGCTTATATCTGCCTACAAAGTTTTTGTGGATGCCTTTTGGCATTTTAATCAAAAGATGACAGCTTTTTCAGTCTAATGTCATCCTTTCAAATACTCTTGTTTTTCTTCTTTTAGTATTCTGTCCAACTCCTACATACAATTCACTGTACCCCATCCTTATCATCTGATGTTAGATTTTCAGATTTATGAGAACCATTCCAAACTTCTCACAGATTTTCCATCCTCCTTCCAAGGATATTGTTTGGCTTGTAGTGAATTATTTCACCCTTTGTTACTTACACAATTGATGCTTTTTCTTACCTCGTTTAAATGTCTCTTGTTTCTTTTTATAGTGTGACAAATTTCTCTATATTTGTGTCTGGTTTCATACTCCTTTGTTCCATCACATATTTCTTCTAGTGTATTTGCTTAGCCTTTTTACACTTTTTCTGTTTTATTTATATCTGTAATATAGCTATATTACCACACCCTTTTATTGCAATATAATATAATAACACATAACACGTTTCTCTTGCTGTAAGGAAACAGTTCCACAAGATGAGCTTCATTCATCAGCACTACGTTCCAGTAAAATGTCACTCCCCTTGTCCAGCACAAGAGAGACTTTGAAATGCACCAATAATAAATATTTTCCTCATTTTTTTTTCTGGTCATTGCTTGCTCTTTTCAATTCATATCTTGTCCTTCATCTCTCACTGCTTTACATGGGCCTGTTTTCTCTCCCAGTATAAGCAGGACAAACCATTTGTATTACAGAGGTGTTTGGACTGGCAAATGACACCAGCCTTCTTTGCTCTAAATGTTGTTGCAATCTCTAGTACAGGAAGACTTCTCTTCAGAGGTAGCAATGGTGAATGTTAAGCAGATAGTCCAACTAAAGTAAAGATTTCTCTTCCTTTCTGGAGCAAAATGAAACCAGTAATATCCCCTAAAGCTGAAGTAAACCTTGACTGAACAGGGACATGAATTATTTATTGAAGGTGAGATTTACATTACTTACAGATGGGTGCCTAAATCAGGGATAATTTTCTAAATTTGTGTTATGAGGAAAAGAGATACAGTCAATAGGATTAGTGGAATACTGGGTGTGATTCATCTGAATGTAAATAAATATCTGTTTCAGTGAGAGACAAATTGTCCCCAAGGCTTCATTGACACTATTGAGTAGATTCCTACTGGTCATAAAGAAAGTCTAGTCAAATAGGTCAAGCTTATTGGCCTTTATTTAGCCAGAATGACTGTGAAAGAGATAGGAATTAAATGTCTATCATTAGATTTTAATTAAATAGATTATGGTTTATTTTGTGCATACTAGCCTGCTTCTTTGAAAACTGTATGTGAACTTTCAGGTTAATGCAATAGAAAAAAATAGAGTTGAATCTCTTTGCCTGTATCTGCTCAACAGGATAATAATAACATTCCCATTACTGATTGTACAGGATGCCATAGAGCACTCCAGGCATCCACAGATCCAGCATAAGACAAAAGCTGGGAGACTTTTGCTTCCATTTTTTTATTGTTACTTTTATTATTTCCAAGGCTGTCATATGCTCAAAAGTTATATTATGATCAGTTAATGATTTAATGGAAATAAGTAAGACAACTCCCTCAGAGCTAGTAAAGCTCCAGGATTAGACAGATTTCTGTCAGGTTATAATAAACCTTCCTAACACCTACTGGGCCCAGTTTCATACCTCTTCAAAGAATCAGTTAAAATACCACCAATAAAAAGAAAAATTGAAAGAGCTTTTTAATCACTTTGTTTGTCCTTAAAATCATACAAAATATTCTCACAATGACACTAGCTCAGGGAAAAACAACACAAAGGCAAATCTCTTAAGCATCTTTATTTAAAGGTATTTTAAACAGTGCACACACAACCAGAATTACTGTACAGGTGTTTCTTTTTTAGTTCAAAGTACCCTATTTTGCCCACACATCCCAATTTACACCCACTAGACAGCGTGTGAATAACTCGATGGTGTGCTGCTGATGCAAGAGTTATTTTTCTTTTCTGAATTTCATGCCATTTGAGCAGGCAAGAAGGGCTATGACTGAGAAGCAGGTGCCATTTAGTCAAAGTTTTCAAAACTAAAGATGCCCAGCCTTTTATTTCTGGCTACTCTTAAGAGGCTCAGCAGCTGTTAGGGATCCACTTCTCTTGCTGAAGGGCAAGATTGCATCAGTACTCAGTGGATTTTATGGAAGAATGATATGAGAGGTGACCCACACAATAAATTGCTCTATCTTTTGTTCATTACTTTCCCTTCCTTCTTCTTCATCATACTTATTCTCACAAAACATAGCCAACAATTGCAGAAAGCTGAGTGCTCAACTGCAACCCAGTGCAGATCAATGCAAAATATGAGTCTGCTAATTAGTGTTTAGATCTGAGTACTCCACTTACATTTTCACTGTAGCAGTATTAATAGATAGGAAAAAGTGAAGATTTTTGTTCTTTACCTTCATTTACCATTTTACAAAGTGCAGTTGAATCCACTGTATAGTTACAGTTGCTTTAAAATTTACTAAGTGTGAAATCAAAATGTAATGTATTTCTTTGTAAAACTCCCTTAAGTACTGGGTTACTTTAGATGAAGTTGGCCAGATCAGTCTCATGCAGTGACCTCTGAAATGCTGAAGAGATGTCTTGTGTATCCTCTCTGCTTGAATTAAATACTGAGTTTCTTTAAAACTTGCATTTTAATTAATTTTGAAGCTAAAAATGCCACCTGTGCTGAATGGTGATGCTGAGGAAGTCCATTAGTATTCTAGGATTTCTTTGAAAGCCATCTTCCATATGACAGATGGTAAAGCACGGTACATGAATCAGGTGAAATAAATAATGCAAATAAGTGTGGATATGTGCCTTGTGAGTGTCCTTTTTTTCTGACCAAATTGTTACAACAAAAGCTTTATGTGTCAATACATTTTGAAAAAACTCCCCATTTTACACTTTTCTAGCTATACAAAAATAATGAACTTCAGGTGCTCACTACAAATGAGGTTGATTTTTTTCCTTGCGAGAACAAGCATGAACTTTATGTCACAGCTCAGCAGTCATTAAATATTGCCCAGAGACCACCATACACAGCACAGCATACTTCTGCCAAGGAGAAAGGAAAAGCATGTTAGTCTTGCAAAGCCTGGATGCAGTATGTCTCAATTCTGGAAGGAAGAAAATAAGAAATCAGACAGGAAAAGAATAATATGGTAGATTGTTTGTTTCATGGCTCCAATGCTACATTGATCTTCTTCATATTCTCTATTATTCAGAAATAAAAATTGGTACTACAGTTATTGTAACAGTATGTTTCCAGTCATGCAGCACTATCCAGGTATTAGCAATTTATTGGGAAGGCAGTATCATTTACGCATCCGCTGTTCCATTTCTAATTGCCTGACACTTATTTAGTACTGAATGGAAGGACATAGCAGAGATCATTGGAGCAAAACTCCTTTTCTACTCTGTTCCATAAGCTTGCCTGGCTTTCTAAGATATCTGTGAGACAGGCACTCACTCTCTCTGCTGCTATGAGAATTGAGAAACCCAAGATCCGGAAAGGCACCAATTACTGTATTTTATGGGAATGTATGTTGTTCATTTTTAAGGTGATAGAGGGCAAAGAAAGTCTTTTCCCTTTCGTATACTTCACTGCCTCTCTCTTATTAATCAGAAAACTTTTTGGCTCAAGCACAGCTTTGAATATATATTTTTAAGGTGCTTTATTCTTATTGATTCTTTTGTGACTCTGAGTCTTTGAGTCCATTAACATAAGAGCCCGCACTGCACTCTCGTGTACCTAACTCATCTCCCTCAAATCTCACTCAAAATGTGAGACTGACATGGACTAAGATCCATGTGGTTAGTATAGTATATACCTTCCATTAAAAACTAGATTTCTTGGCTAATGTCTGCCTTGAACATACCAGATCAATTTTAACATCATTATTTCTAGCATCTGCCAGGGAGAAGAAAGTCAAATAGGGAAATCAAACTCTACCGAGTAAAGAATAAAAAGAAAATATATAATTAATATTTTAAAAAGCTTCAGATATCTGGTAAAGGCTTATTAATCCCCTTGAGTTCAGAACTGCTGGTATTAATCTTTTTTGGTGAAAGCAATCAACAGCTGTGACCAGCTAATAATGACATGGTTCTTTGGGTATGATCGACACTGCCACTTGCTGTTTGGTGTGTTTGCTTGATTAGACCATTTCCTGAGCAGTCCAACTTAATCTGAGCTTTTTGCACCAGCTCTTCCATGAAAGCTTCCCTTAACTGGAAAAGTGTCCGATAGTGAGGGCTGAAAGGATGAGTAATGTTTGCAACAATGTCATCAGAACAGATTTGGTATTGCAAACAAAGATAGAATGGAAGATAAAGCAACATTTAAATCTGAACTATGCTTTTCATTACAGGAATTTTCATTCTTATTTAGTCTTTTAATGTATTTTGCATTATCTGAAGTGAGTAATGTCTTTGCAAATTGTGGATTCTAGAATTTCAGATTCTTTCTTCTTGGCCTGATCCCACTCTGCCACATCTCATTCACAAGCTCAGGCCTTGAAAAGTCTATCAATCATATTATTATTTTATATGTCTTAACAGAAGAAGGCATGGGCTGCAACTCATTCACTAAAAATATATAGACAAAGACATTACAGTCTGCTATGCTGGAATTTAAATTTCCTTTTCACTTAGAATATTGTGCATTAAATTACACTCAGTGACAAATTACCAGTAAATTCAACCACTAGAAATGTATGCACTTAGTCTTCTGGTACTCAAACACATTACACAGCATTTGCTTAGACTGCAGAAAAAACTTTATCTTTTTGTGACGAGTGAAAGAATCATAGAATCATAGAATCGATTGGGTTGGAAAAGACCTCCAAGATCATCGAGTCCAACCCTTGGTCCAGCTCCAGTCCATTCACTAGATCATGGCACTCAGCGCCACGTCCAAACTCAATTTAAAAATCTCTAGGGATGGTGAATCCACCACCTCTCTGGGCAGCCCGGACTTTGTAGGGCACTGGACTCCAGAGCACCGCACCAAACTCCAGGCCGTGCACATTGTCTTTCCTTCAACAGACAGGAGGGGCAGTGTCTGGGTATGTGCTCTTGGTTCCACCCAAACAGTGACCTTGTATTTGCAACAGCATCAGTCCTGCTTTGTCCTCTGTTAATGAGCTGTCTTATAATGTTACTAAACACTCTTGTGTGATTTTCTGCTGACCAGCCATTTCCTATGATTGCTGCCACATCTACTGTCCTGCTTCTATATGTCTGGGTGTGGGAAAAGACATAAGGTGCCCTTTCAGCTCTGAATTATTTGTCCACATGAAACCAATACAACGGAGAAGATGAGAAACCCAGACAAAGCATTGTTTCTTTGATAGATTATTAATATACTAAAGATCTCTGTACAGAATAGATTTATACTTCATTATTTTCACTCTTTTATCAGCCTTTAGAAAAAAAACCAAACAGTTTTATAAATATAATAATTTCTCCTTCTGGCTAGTTTAATTTTGCTGTCTCTGCAAAAGGTGCTTTCACCTTGAAGTGAACCTTTGATACTTATCATCACAGTTCTCTGTTTTACAAGGATAGATGGTGTGAATGAGACATGACAAATCACAATGAAAGTAGCTTTTTATAATTGGTGACTGTGTAAATGTCAATCTGTAAATGTTTGTTTTTACAGCTGAAACAGTCTCACTTGATTTTGCCCCATCAAATGCAAGTACTTGAAAATTCCACAGGGAAAGAAAAGACATTGCTTATAGCTCATTTCTTCTTTTAAATGTGCTCTAGATATTCAAGCTTTGCAAGTGTCTTTGTTCTTGCATTTTTGTAAAGATAGTTTTCCTGAGGGATATTCCAATAATAATCACTGGTGCATCCACACCATAAATTGGAAATGCACATTATTGATTCTGTCAGAATTGTTGATGATAATAAAGTATTAAGAAAAAAATAAATTGTTCCATTTTTTTTCTAAAATTAGTTAATCTCCTATTGCAGGAGATGTGTTAGGATCTGAATCTAGCAATCAGAGGAGGCTGCATCAAACAGCAGGTAAGGATGTAGTACTGGTCTGTGTTTGTAGCCTGGGAATGAAGGTGAATGGAATTGCTCTATGTCTCTTTCACATATCACCTGTGTGATCCTAGTCAAGTGTATCTCTGCTTCATTCCACCATCCATCTACATGTGAGTACAGTAACAGAAAGATACAGGATCTTAACTCAAAAATAAGAGACATTTTGATTAATAAAAGTATCATCTTCTAGAATTAAGATGAGAAGATACATAGTTTTTTGTTTCTGATAGTACCTGTCATGGGTTGAGCTGGCAAAACGCCAACTGTCCAGGACAGAGTGAAAAGGGTTCCTCCTCCCCCCAACCAGCCAAGGGGAAAAGAAGAGGGAGAGGAAAAAAAACCCCTCAAACCAGGTTTATGCTGAAACTAACTACATATATTTATACAGAAAAGAGAAAATTAAGAGAAAACTACAATATAACACACACACAAGTTATGTATAACAAGAAATAACTTCCCACTCCCCAGTAAACACAAATTCTACCATTTTAACTACAAATCATTGTAGAGAAGTCAATTCTTCAGAGACAGACTTAAGCAGAGAGAAAAGCTAAGAACAAACGTTTTACTTCCCTCAGATAACATGATGTTAAGCCGGTGCTCTGGGCTTGGGCCTCCCCATCCCTCCTGGGACAGCAGAGTGTCTTGCTGGGACCACAGCTGTGAAGCAGCTGAACAAGCCACACCCACACACCAGCTCTTACCCCTTTTGAGATGATGCAATATGGTATGGAATACAATATTATTGGCCAGAAGAAGTCAGCTGTTAGCTAGTTCAGTCCAGCTCAAGTCAGCTGACAATTCCCAGGCCTAATCTGAACTTTAACTTGGCCTACCTGGTTAAACCCATAAAAGTACCTAAAATGATCAAAGAATACAACTTAGAGGAAATTATTAAATGTTTAGGTTCTCTAAGGCATGTCTGACATGAAAAATGAGACAGACACAAAAAATGTGGTTCTTGTTTCGCAGTAGTATGCTAGTTCTGTGTATGTTTTCACTGTTTTTTTTCCTGAGACACTACTTAATTCCACTTTATTTGTAGCTTTACCTTTCCCTCTATAGCTCATAAACTAACATTTTTTAAAATTTATTTTTTTTTTCATCTGACAAGCAAAATGGCTCCAAATGTATTTTAATTACATTTGTGTAGGGGACGCTAATGGAAAGGTATGTTTGATAAAAGAGAGCTGTTATATAGTAGAAAAAAGTTTAGTTTTTCTGAAAGCTATGCTTGGTTAGAATTGACATTTTAAGAGAAGGTATTAAAATACACTGGTAAACAATGTTATATATTTGTTGGCCCAAGAGACATTTTTTTGTTTAGACTTAACACAGTGAATTGCGGCAATGAAATTTACCTTAGGTTAAGTACAGCTTAATACTTTAAACCTGGATTTGAAAGTCCTTTGCCTTTCTATGACATTGTTAGTTTGTGCTAGAGAAAAATGATATTACAGTTTTCACTATGGCTATGTCCCTGAGAGTGAGTTTGATACACACAAACCCAGCAAGATATGAATAAGAGATAAGTTGCTGACCTTGAAATCATTCAAAATGTATTTCCTATGGAAGGCAGATTATCATATATCATGGTACAAAACTAACATGCCTACAAATATTATAGGGGAATGATATATTCAGTGTCTTCTGATCACCTGGAATAAATATATGACTGAAGATATATTTCACACTGCTCTGCCATAGATATCTCTCTACCATCTCTTGGATACACTTGTCTGTTCCAATCAAGGAAAAAGAGTGATTTGTTTGTATGGCCATCTACTAGTTTTTCCTATTGCTATTACTTACAATCTTTCATTTCTTATGGATATAACTTCCCTACCTAGTAGAGTAAAATGAAGAAAATGTAGTATTAGGAAATAAGGGACTATCCAACAGAAAAAAAGTAAATCCACCTGTACTTAAAATCAAGCTATGCTTTAAGTGGAAATGCATTTATTTGAGAGCATGGGACAATATATTTTATTGGACCATTTGACAAAGCTAAAAGGTGGAGAAACTTCCCAACATGAAGGTCTTTTTTCAAGACTAAGAAAGAAGCAGCATTTTCAAGAAAACTCTGTGATAAAACCCATCATTCCTTGTTTATCTTAATTCTATAGAACAGTCACAGTTTGAGAGAAAAGTGACTCACAAACTTCTGAAAGAGAAATGGGTCCCTTAGAACTAAGTCTTTTTTGCCTTTTGAGAAACTGATAATGTGGGGTAGATGAAAAGGTTATGAGCAGGTTTGTGCTAACTGAGGCTGTCAGGAGCTGGCGGATGCTGTGCTGGTGGGTGCAAGTGACTCATGGCATGTAATTTCACAACTTCCTGTGATAGTTACTACAGGTTTGGTTCTTGATTAAGCTCAATGAGGCAGAATCAATGAAATAAATAATATTTCCAAGATTTCCACAGCACATCTCTTGTAAGTAGCAAGGAAACTAGAGGATTTTGCAGCCAACATTTACAAGAATGGCCAATTCAAAAGTGGTTGACTTTTGTTAAAGACAGCAAAATTCATTCAGAGAAGGACTCTTTCATGTTTGATCCTTTAATGTGCAATTGAGAGATATATATTCTGTGGCAAAGTTCTGACCAATATATGTCTTAGCTACCTACTGCTTCTAAAAAAGCCTGGAAAAAAGTGATTATGCAAAAAAATGTAACCAAGAGCCTATAAGCATCATTGGCCTTGGAAGAGCAGTCACTTACCCTTATTTTGAACAGGCAGCTCTGATTATGATTGTCCTAGTTAGAGAAGCTGGGACCAGCTTATAATTGTCTGGGTTTAACCAAAACTGTGTGTTCTACACCCTCTAAGTAATTCCTAAAGAACTGTTAACAATGGATCATTTTCAGCAGCTGCCCAGTGCACACTTGACCCTTCAGGCTACAAGCTAAGTGTTAGAAAACCCTCTGAGATAAGGTCTTCACATCAATGACTCAGGTGTGATAACTCCCCTCTGGCAGGGGCATCAGCACCTTCACACCCAGCCTGAGGGGTCATGTCTGCTAATGCGCCATCAAGGATTCCAGGAATATCTCATGACCCACAGAGTAAATCACCCAGTGGGAAACTCCTGGCCCTGGGGTAGGTTCTGGGCATTCCAACCTGAACCTAAGCATATATAATCTAGGGGTTCCAGAGGAGGACCAGTACCTTAACAGGACTGCAATTGCCACTCTTGAGCAGACTGTGACCATCATCCTCACCAATAGATTTTTCCTTTCCTTTTACTTTGGACTCAGGGGGACCACATGAGGCTCAGCACAGGGGTTTAGCAAATAGTGTTCTGTTTGTGCCTCAGGATGCTGAGTTCTACATCAGGGTTTTGTGGGTTAAAACCAATTTCATTACATTTATTGTAATATTTGTATTAAATTGTAACTCTGACATATAATCTCTTTTGAAATGGGTTCATTTTTCCTGCTGGTTTACCATTAAACCAGCACAATGATACTCTTCAGCTTATAAAGAAAGGAGCTCAGCCAATGATTGCCTTATCAGTGTTTGAGCTCTGACCGTGGTGGAGTTTTAAAAGATTGCCTTCAGAGGATTTTTTTAGGAAGTTTGAGGATGGAAAGTCAATGGAAGTGGTCTCAGGAACTACTGTTCAAGATCATAGAATCATAGAATCATAGAATCGATTGGGTTGGAAAAGACCTCCAAGATCATTGAGTCCAACCCTTGGTCCAACTCTAGTCCATTTATCAGATCATGGCACTCAGCGCCACATCCAATCTGCATTTAAAAATCTCCAGGGATGGTGAATCCACCACCTCTCTGGGCAGCCCATTCCAATGCCTGAGCACTCTCTCTGTAAAGAATTTTTTTCTGATATCCAACTTAAATTTCCCCTGGCAGAGCTTAAGTCCGTGCCCCCTTGTCCTATTGCAGAGTGACTGGGAGAAGAGACCAGCCCCCACCTGGCTAGAACTTCCCTTCAGGTAGTTCTAGACAGTGATGAGGTCACCTCTGAGCCTCCTCTTCTCCAGGCTAAACACCCCCAGCTCCCTCAGCCTCTCCCCATAGGGCTTGTGCTCCAGTCCCTTCACCAGCCTTGTTGCTCTTCTCTGATCAGCCACATAGCAAGAGAAAGATGACTGATATTGGAGGTCCTTTACAAATTTAATATTAAAAAAATCCTCAACTATATTGGATCAGGCCATGGATCTACCCAGGCCTATATCCGACCTCTAACAGCTTCAAGCAATAGATGCCAGTGACAGCAATTTGAGACTTGAGGGTGTGCTGACTAGCAGCGTTGTCTGCTCATAAACAGAGAAAATGAATGCTAACTCACCCCAAGATATAAACTTGCTCAATGGACTAGCTTCACATCATCTTCTATAAACCACTGTTGAATCTCATATTTGCAAAACGTTGGTAATATTAATTTAACTGCAAAAATGTTGATGGAAAATGTATTCTTTGTGACAGCTTCTTATCGGAGAATAAATGCCTCATTAATCTTAGACATTTCATGCTAAGAATATTATTGAAGTTAGACAGAATGATAAGTAACATTGTAGGGAGCACAGATTGCTACATGCAGGAATGCTTTCACCCATTAGGCTCCTTCCATACTGTACAAGTCACTTCTTTTGTTCCTCAGGCTGCAGGCTGAGCATGCTGCTCTCCCTGTGTTACACAGCTCCTGATTTAATTAAAAGAAGACAGATGGAGTGGAGTGCATTAACCAGAGTTCCTTTGGTCATCTCAGGTAAAAGAAAAAAAAAAAAAAAAAAAAAAAAGGTGGAGAAAGAAAGGTAAAGGGTCTGGAAACCAAAACATTAAGTATTATGGGTAAGAGTAAGTTTAACCACAATACCTGAGGATATCCCCCAACATACTCTGTCTGTTAGCTGTGTTTTTACCTTCTAATTTAATGCACGATGACAAAGCTGGGCAGGTATAAGATGGATGTTGAAAATTTACACTGTTTTGTTGTGAAGATAATGTAATAGAAAAATATATAATAGAATACCCTATTGTGCCAAGATGCTTTAAGCTGTGTGAATACTGTGAGTGTAACAGATAATAAGAATAAGAAAAGGGAAAACTTGGTTGCAAGCTCTCTGTGGGTGAGCTAAGAAAGGCTGGTGTGACACTCCATTCTTATATTGTCCTTTGAATGTTTTTTTTTTTAAATTTGTGAAGATTTCCCTAAAACAAGCCTTTGTGTATTTGATGTGTTTTTATTGGGAGCAAAGAGAATCAGAGACTTTAACAGTGAGATTTATACTCTCACTATTTCAAAAATATGTGCCTGGTAGTGTGACTATGAGCAGCATATCCTTGCCTAGCTGGGAAACAAAAGCTTTATGTCTTTAAGCTTGATTCTCAAAGAGTGATTTTAATCCTGTGGTTATATGGCTTGGGGAGTTCTTTGTAAATCAATTTCAACATGTAACTGCTTAAAAATCTTTCCACTGCACTTTAGAGGTCCACTAAACTTCTTGGCTTGTCAGATGAAGAGACAAAAACGTGATGTGAGACTGCTGAAGCATTATGAAGAAGGAAATTGAGGGCTCAAGAGCAAATTAACAAATTGTCTGTCCATGCTCATGCCAAACATCGTTTGACATTCCAGGAGCTTGGATCCAGCATGCCCAATGGACATTGAGACTGTGCCTGTGCTTTAGATGAACTCTGGAGTATTTGGGATGTAAATCGTTGCATGCTTGCAAAGTGTGATAGGAAGGACCATTTAGAGGTGGAAACTGTTTGCTTTTAGGTAGCACTTTAGTATAGGCAAGTTTAAAATTACATATCTCCATAATTCTGAAAGAAGAAGAAAAATGAAATCAGCTCATGTTCCCCTTTTCTCAATGTCTATGAAGGTCTACTTCACCACAAAATAGATCTGTTCTTCATGAATATTGAAACAGTGAGTGTTTTTAAAGTAATCAGTGTTTTAGAAGCATTTTTCTCAACTCCATGCATCTAAGTCAGTCCAGCTAAAATTTTCTCTTGTAAACAACAGAAATTGGTGTATTTTTACTTGATTGGAAAGTTCATCCTGAGATTTATATACAGATTTAAATGGGAAGTAGAATATCAGAAAAAAAAACCAAACAAAAACGGAGTGAACCTAGTAATGGTACATTTGAGATTTTTAGTGGGAGGATAATTAGTTCAGACTTCCCAATATCTCAATATCAGTCTTTCACAAGGTCTTCCATCAGAAACTTTAAACTAGCTGACTAAACTGTTTTCTCACTGTGAGGTGCAATGAAGTCATATTCTTGTTTCAATCCATTTCTATCATTGCCCCAAATTAAGTCCTGAGTTGGTAAAAAAAAATACAGACTTTCGTCAGTAAACACTCTCAGTTCACATTGAATTTGTTAACTAAGGGTTTATTTGTGTCTGCTAACAGCTGTATGGAGTTATATGGCAAAGAAATGCTGAACCAGCAATCTCTAACATCATTAAATAAATAAAACATACACTATAAGAAAAGAAGAAAGAAAACCAAGGGGATGCACTCATCATTCCTATTGCTCATAAAATCTTTTGAGGCTATACTGTTTATCATGACTCTTTATTTTCAAGTGTTGTTTTATAGACTACACCAATAGAGTTCTAGTTCAGATGGGGAGGCCTTTGAGTACAAAAGCAACAAAAATATGCTATAAAATTATATGATCTGACATGCTGCCACATTTCTAGTTCTCTTGAAAGATATTCCGGTTTCCAAAATTTGCACCCCATAGATACATCCATTAAGAATTCATGCTTCAGATTACACTCTTTAATTTTAACTTATGGATATGCATGTTTAAAGTTGCATAAACAACAATAGATTTAAATTAATCTGTATAACCATCAGTCTGTTACTACAATTCAGGACTATTCTGAAAGATAATGCCCCCAAAAGAAAAAATACTGTGCTTTAAGGTTGAATATGAACTATGATGCTTGAGGAAACATATAGTTTTACAATATATATTTGCAGAGAGCATTATTTCAGGGTAGGCTCATTTATAGAGGAATAGTCTCTTTGTCTCTTTCAGCTGGTGTTAAAAAATGTTTTTACTCAACGTGTCTGCTCTATGACTCATGATATACACACATTAAGTACTAAAGCTATAACTCATAGAGCACTTTATCTTTCCCTTCCCTGCTCCTGGCACCATTTAAAGTATTTCACATACTGACCAAAGTTAATCATGTTCATTGTCAAATTGTTGAGAACCTTGCCGTAGTTTCTTTTTTTCCTATATAAATTATGAGACTTTAATGATGAGATATGGAAATCATATGGCTTCTATTCAAATCAAGAAGCTGATAAAAAAGAACATGTCTTATTAGGTAGACATTAAAACATTTTTCTGCAATTCACCGCTTGACTGCTCTGACTTTCACCTCTGGTAAAACAATGAAAGAGCCCAAACTAGACACAGAAAGCAAAGGAACAAGAAAAAGTCTAATTATTGTTTTCAACAGTACAATTAGCATCTTTAATTGCCTATCTTCTGTGATTTAAGCAAACTCTAGGAATCTCCAGGGAGGTAAACATTAGCTATTTCAAAACAGTTAAGCGAATCTAAGAAGAGGAGGCTAAATACAAACATTCAAGGATATTTTTTCCCAAGATGCAGGCAAAGCAAATACTGATCACCTTTGTGGTAGTTTTAGCTAGGCCTCAAATTAGCAGACTCAGAGAATCTATGTAGAGTAGGAGAGAAAAGAATCACTTGACTTAAGCAACCAAAGAAATATTTCATACCAGATGACACAAACCTAAGATGAGCAGGAAGAGTTTCTCAGTTGCCATCATGTCTGCAGGGGAAGCAGGACATGCTGCAGCTGTCCTGCTGTCCTGGGCCTTGCTCCAGCCACTGCTGCATCGTATTTTGTTTTAGTTTCCGGGAATTAGAATTGTTATTTTCTCTCTTTTGCCTTGCTGGGTGTCTTTTGGGATGCTTTATTAGATCCAGAGTGATGGAATCTGTTTTTGGTGAGAGGTGTGTGTTATATTCTAGTTTCTTTTAATTTTCTCTTTCCTGTATAAATATATATAGTTACTTTAAGTATAAACTGGTTTGAATTCCTAGGGGTTTTTTTTCCCTTTGTCCCTTTTCTCGATGGGGTGGGGGGGAAGGGAGGCTTTGACTCTGTCTTGGGCAGTTGGCATTTTGCCAGCTCAACCTCAGATACCTTCAAATCAACATAAGGTAAATCCATACAGAGAAAATTTTGTAGTGAAATCTGTCTATCAAAGTATGTATCTCTCTTGTCTTAGCATTTCAATTTCACTTCCTTCTCATACTCTTTCAGAACAAAATTTAAAGTAATTCAGTGGAGACATGCTTCCTGGTGCCTTTATCTACCACTCCTGCAGGTTCTTTGCAGCATGTTGTCAGTCCTAGATGGTGACAAGTATCATGATAACTTGCTATTTTACCAGAAGGTAATGTTTCAGACCTATTAGTATGTGATATAACTAAAGTGCATTGTTAAAAAAATATGCAGATTCTTTGCTAGACGTTCATAAAGTGACACGTTCATAAAGTGTGTTTGCTGATCTTTCTTTGGCAGGTGCATCCTCCCATATTTCCCCAATATGTTCCATTGTTTACAGTCTTGCAACCAGCTTGTTGACAACAGATATTTTCTGCTATTTTGGCTTCATGAAAGCAAGTGGAGTTCTTACTAATTCCCTCACTAGTTCATTTTCAAGCACAGGTATAACTTGCAATTATGCCCTTTTCTATGCACCACGTCTAACCATTTTTAACAGTGTGCCCAGGTGGCCAAGAGGGCCAATGGGATCCTGTCCTGTATCAAAAATAGCGAGGCCAGCAGGCCCAGGGCAGTGATCCTTCCCCTGTACTCTGCATTGGTGAGGTCACACCTTGAGTACTGTGTTCAGTTTTGGGCCCCTCAGTTCAGAAAGGATATTGAGGTGCTGGAGCGGGTCCAGAGAAGAGCAACAAGGCTGGTGAAGGGACTGGAGCACAAGCCCTATGGGGAGAGGCTGAGGGAGCTGGGGGTGTTTAGCCTGAAGAAGAGGAGGCTCAGAGGTGACCTCAGCACTGTCTAGAACTACCTGAAGGGAAGTTCTAGCCAGGTGGGGGTTGGTCTCTTCTCCCAGGCACTCAGCAATAGGACAAGGGGGCACGGGCTTAAGCTCTGCCAGGGGAAATTTAAGTTGGAGATCAGAAAAAAATTCTTTCCAGAGAGAGTGCTCAGGCATTGGAATGGGCTGCCCAGAGAGGTGGTGGATTCACCATCCCTAGAGATTTATAAACACAGATTGGACGTGGCGCCGAGTGCCATGATCTGGTAAATGGACTGGAGTTGGACCAAGGGTTGGACTCGATGATCTTGGAGGTCTTTTCCAACCCAATCGATTCTATGATTCTATGATTCTATAAACTAAGTTTAGTTCCATGCTTTATTTACTTTTCATGGGCTTTGAATGTAATGGATGCAATTTCTCCCATATCCTAAATCACTTCATCATTCTTTGACAGCCAGTTTAATTAACCCATAGGCATTTGGATCTAGCAGTATAAGGTATGTCAGCTCTCGGCTAGGTTTTAGGTTGGGATTTTCATCACAATTTTTGTAATACAGACATTTACACCACACCCCCCCACACACACACCCACCCCACTCCATTTCAAATAACACATACTTTAGTAGATTTCAAATCTATTGTGATCATCTTATGTGACTTCTCACACAAATCAGGACAACCAATGTCATCTAGAGCTTTACCCACCCATCCATTTATTTTAAGTGTACCTCTATACAAGCGTCTCTGAAAGAAGTGACTCATATTTCTTCTGCTATCACCTCTGTGTTTTCAGGATACTCCACAAGCTTGTTGGGGTTTCTGTGCCCTATTCTGGAATGATTTTCTCTTTTTCTACAATCCAATTATACTCCCATTGTAGATGGTAGCTATGAATCAGAGATATATGGAAAAGCATGTATAACCCCTACATGTGTCTGAACAATGTGATTTCTTATATTTCATTGTGTTTATTTCCTTACACAAGCTCAGAAAAGCAAGCTTCCCTTGCAGTTTGTGTTTTCATCATGAAATACTGACCAAAGATACCAGCCTCATGAGACATCATGACTCCATTAAGCTAATGGTGAAATCTGTAGATGTGAAAAATTTTAAGGGTCGAAAATTTTCTAGCAATGGATTCAAATGGCAATGAAGGTGTTAAAGCTAAAAGGTTTTTAAAATATGTATACTCTGACAGGAGTGGGGAACATGCTGAATCACTTACAATGATGAATATTTAAAAATAGGGCACAGATGTCTAATTTAAATACAGAAATTTTCTTGGCATCTTACTAGTTGTTACTACATTTTTTTAACATGTATTTTATTCACACATTCAAATTTACTTGCTCTGATTTGCTTTGTCAACTGCAGGAGGCTGACTGATAATCCACACTTAGAAAGCTGCCAATGTCTCTCAAACAAATGTGAAATTTAAGTTTGTAGTGTGAACTTCAAAATTGTTCAAAACTTTTAGTTGCTTTGTCATTAGGTTTGGCGGGTGAAAGTGCTTTTCTGCTGGATGAGAAAGAAGAGTTAGAGGGTGAAATCCTGGCGCCTTTGATATCATGACAGACCTCCCATTGACTGTAATGGGGCCAGAAGTTCACCTGCTGTTATCTGCTTAGCTATCTGTCTGTACATTTTTAATGTACTCAGGAAAGTGGAATCTGAACACTAGTTTAAAGCTGGGATATGGAAATACCTCTCCTTCCTCAGTGAATCAATTGATTCTGCAGTCTGGAAGATGTGAGGAGCTGCTAATCCTTTTCAAAGCAGCTTCAAATAATGAGATATAAAGAGCAATATAGTATTCAAGTAATCTGTTTGTAGTGTGTTTAATTTTTCTTTGCAGCTTGATTTGAAATAGTTTATATCCCTTAAGAAGGAAGGTAAAATCATTTTAGAGAGGAATTAATTTTTGAAAAAAGTAAATGTTTTCTCAAACAAAATTTTCATTCTAGTTAATACCTTATGTGTAAAAAAAAAGGATGAAAATTATCTTCAGCCGTGTTTTATTAATTTTTTACCCTCTTTTTGCAGAAAATTTTTAACAAAAGAAAATAACTGATACCTCATCTAGTTAAACAACAACTGAAACTCATATTTTAGGTTAGATTAGTTCTTTTCTCAAAACACCATATTCCTAAAGTGCTTTCAAATTTCTAAACACACACACGAACCCTCTCCACCCCAACCATACAATCAAAAAAGGTCTGGAGATTTTTACCTTTTTACTTAGCACTAGAATTTGGTATACTTCTAATTCATATGCATTTAAAAAGTAAAACGTCAAGACTGTCTTCTTTCATGAAATACTATAATCAGTATGACAAAGTTTGTTTTAAAGAGTCTATGAATTCTCTTTTTCATCATCTTCCAAATATTAAATACAGCATTTAGTAGGTCCATTTATGTAATGCTCATGAAGCCTCTCTCTTTTCCTAGCGCATACTATTTATATTCTATTTATATATTATTATATTAATTTCTCTAGCAGATTAAAGTAATTTGTATTTATCTCATCCACACAATTCGGGATTCATGGAAAATTCAGTGCCATGGGTCATACAACAAGTATGAAAAGATGGCTATCATGTTTGGTTTTAGAACCAAAATCTATAAATCTTCATTTACTCAGTGCCTTCCAACTAATGGAAAAGTGGAGGTTTGTTTTCTCTAAAACACTTGTGTGTCCTTCCATTGAGTGTCACTGGTAGGTATATAAGCATTAATAAACTAGCTCTGTGAATGGCCCAAAGAATTACTTTGGGGGAAGAAACCAAAGAAATGACATTGCAAGGTGTTCGTATGAAACAACAAGTAGGTTCCTGACCTATCAGCAGTGGCAGACTCAGTTAAATGTGATGGGTGTGCTAAGCCTCCTTCATGAAGGTTAACACAAAGAAGGACTTTAATGGCTTGGGAAAGGGGGAAGGGGGGGGGGGAGATAGAGAGGGAAGTTTCTTAGATAATATGGGCTCCAAGTAAAGGCATTTCTTTCTGTTGTCCATATTTCACGATCTTCTTAATCTTTAATGTGTTCTTAAAAAATACAATAACTCTGAGCTTGGCTGAGCACTTGATGCACACAAATACATTTTGGCCTTGGTCTGACAACTGCTTTCTTTCCATTATACTCAAAACTTACTTTGTAGCTTTTTGGAAGTTAGTTTACTAGAGAAATTTCTGCGAATGGTTCCAGCTCTGGTGATTATTGTTTTCCTATTTCCATCCATGAACCAATGCACTATTTTAACCCACGTGCCATGCAGGCTGCAAAGCTGGGTCTTTATTTATTTAACTGATAATTCTCGTAAAAAGACTCCCCTGGATGCCTATCAAGTGATAGTCATTAACATGAGTAATGCATGTAGAAAATATAATGTGCACTTGAAGCTATGCACTCTTTAATTAAATATCAGCATATAAAATGGACAATGAACAATTAATTTTTTTACCATTATGAGCTTTGCAGTTGATATTGCAAACAAAATGCTATAACACATCTTCCAGCAGGGAAACAAGGAACATTACTTCTGTTTATGAACTTTGTCTATTTAATTTGTGCACGGAATTACTTTCCAAAAAAATAGAAGTTATAAAAATAATAAATTAAATGCATTTTTTATTGAAAAGTTTATAACCATAGACATCAGGTAACATATCATGTAATATTTCTTATCTGATAGCTAATAAGATGCAGAGAATGAGAGAGAGAGAAAAAAACCCAATATGCATCCTATTTTAAGGGTAATAAAAGAATCAAACTAATAAAATTATGCCTTTTGGATATGAGCTTCCAGAAATAGGGCTAAAACCTGTGTCACGTAAGGTAATTACGACCTATTGACAAGGTGAGAGGCCATCACTTCAACTTTTCATAGAGATATTTGTGATTTTAAAGTCTAAAATGATAAGTTTGCCTCTATTACCAGGAATTTTTTGTGTTTGGTTTCAAAACTTGTTTCCCTGGAGTGTTATTATAATGCATAGGGATATTTATATAGCATATAGGTAAAGATATTTTTTCTTTATTACAGATTTTTCTGGAATACTCTTAATTGACATTAGCTAATTCCATTAGCAGAACTCATTATTTTTTAAATTTTAATTTATTTACACTGAGAATACCTCCTCCTCTGATGATTAGCTGCATTATTAGTAATAATAATTCTTCTTTGCTTTCCCTTTATTAAGACAGCTAATTCAATTTTATATGGGGTTGAGCACTATCATATAGCCTAAAGAACAGATAAGGTATGTGGCAATGAAACAGTACTGGGGCCTACATCTGGGATCATTTCAGCTCTGTTTCATATTATATGTGATATAAAGTATTCATTATTATTAATATGTTATTAAGTAAGGTGTTGACTTGTATAGAGTGGGTATAAATACTACACAGAAAATGTAGGTGAATTTTGTTGCTACATTCTCTAAAGTCCAGTATTTAATTAAAGTCAAAAGAGATATCATCTCTTTTGTATTTCTCAAAAGAAGACAAGAATTAAAATATTGAAAATGTAACTGAGGAAACAGTTTAAAAATTTTTGCTGTGAGTTTCTGAACTATTTAATGCTCTGTTGTTCAGTAAAGGCTGTCACCCAAGAGCAACTGCAGTAAACATCAGTCATACAATAAAAATATTAAAATTTCAGCGTGAGGTGAATTATGTGTTTTAGATAGAAATTGCATGTTACTCAAAGCAAAATAATTGGCAATTCACATTTGAGGTGATTTACTTGATTTCTTTGAGAAAACTACTTTGGGCTGACTGTGGCATGGGCTTTCTATGTCCAATAACATGCACATAGTAAATGTGAAGCTTTCTTGAGTCTAAAAATCTGTCACACAATCATCTATCTGTAATGTTATTCTGTACAGATTTCTTCATGAATTATATATAGGTTAAAAGAGTTTGTCATAAATAGTGGGTTCACAGAAAGGACAGGATGAACATTTGAACTCGTTGGTAAAAGGGGAAGCCATTTTTTATTTTCTCCTCTAAACTTGCAGTCACCCATCTAATGCAACCAGCTACAAATGCAGCATTAGTTCAACATTAAAATTCAATAAGCCACTTTCATAGTTTCCCAAACAGGTCTCAGATATTGCACAGACAGGCACTGCAAGGCTGCCACCACAGCCCTTTCCAAGAACCACGAGGAAGTGGATAACACAATGTCTTTGTTTGACTTATGTGAGTTAAAAAAACTGTAGAATTGTTACTTAACCCTGTGAGAATGATTTAACCTTGTTAGGGTTTTTCCTGTGGTTTTGTTTATTTTTTTTGTTGTTTTGTTTTGTTTTGTTTGTTTGTTTTTCATCCTTCATACATTTTTGTTTTGTTTGGGAAACAAAATGCATTTGAGAATGCAAAAATGAGAATGTCAAAATGAGAAATAAAATAATATAAATTGTTCCCAGTGCCATGAGGGATTTCCACAGACACATATGTGAAATGATAATTAATCATTCAGTTAGTGGAAAGCAGTATGTGTGGGAGTGAAAAAGGGAGTTAATTCTGGTTTTACTTTCAGTGCCATCAGATATCAGCAGAAGCATCACTACAGTTTGAGTCGTATGAGCATAAAAAAATGTTTTGTCCATATATAATGTCTCAGAAGACTGTTTCTATAAGCACATTATATATCCTTATTCATTAAATTGTGCATAAATTAGGCAAGAAAAATTTGAGAAACGAAGAACTCCAACCCTCCAGATAAATTAAAGAAAACAAGTACACCTCAAACCTCCCAAAGATGTTGCTGCACAATCCAGTTCCCAGGCATATGGTGTGGGTTTTACTACTGGACAATGCCATTATGGTGAGAAAAGAAATAGAAATGATAGGATACTCATGAGGATGCAAATATAAATACATGCAAGCTTCCTAGTGAAACAGTTCTTTAGATAATCCAAAGTGGGTTTAAACTATAAAATAATAGGAGGTTAAGGTGCTTATAACAAGACAGTATTTGTTAGTTCTTCTGGCTTAAGCTGTCTGAAGCAACAGTCGTTGTCAGGGATGATTAGTTATGCTTCTTGAAGAGAATAGTCACATCATTTTCTTACAGTATTTTGAGACTAATGCACATAAATCTATCTGAAATGAACTGTAAAAAGACAAAGAATGATTGTATTCTTCTCTCATAGTTTTCTAAATATCACATTTGAGGACTACCTGTGCACTACCTCTCTAAATTGTGGGTTTTTTTCTGTCAATCTACATTGCTAAAATGACTTTGCTAATTCCAGAAATCTTAAATTCATTGTTTATTCAGAACCATTCACAGCACTTCTGCATAGCATGATCTCTCAGTACTGGTAATTTTAAATAGCTAGTTGCTTGTCTCAGGTTTCAGAAAACAGTGAAATACTATTTTGCTTCAGCATATCATTAAGGATTGACTCTGCAAGCACTTTTTTTGTGTACTTAACTGCTCAACTGGATAGCAGACTTCAGAGGAGTTGTCCTTATGACTTATTGTACTGATGTGATTTTGTTTTGTCTTTATCTATATATACAGAATGCTTATTTGTCAAAAACCCCTACATATTTCAGAATGTGCTGAATTGGCTTGGTTCAAGTAGGCATAAAAAGAATAGATTTTTATTTTCCCAGAATGATTTAGCCAATGGCAAATAGTGAAGAAATACTCTAAACATTGTCTTTTCTGAAATGTTGTTCATCTAAAAGCTTTAAGTAGTTCTGAAGTGGGTTTTTTGGAGAAAATACTAAAGTTTATTATAAACATTTAGCTGAAATAGTTTGAGGTGATTTTATTTGCTTGTAAAGCTGTGGTGAACTTGCTCAGTGAAAAGAAAACATTTTGACTAACTCCATTTCTTAAAGAATATGAAAAGGAACAAACAGGTTACCAACTATTCTTCTTATTTATTTTTTGTTTTCTTGTTACTAAAAACAATTTACATCTCTGATACTGTAGTTGGTTTTATAATGTGGTGGTGAGGTATTAATTGCATATTAACATAATAGTGAATATCTAAAATTAACACCAGAGAACAGAATTAAGCTAAATATTTCTATACTTATAAGAATATTTGCTCAGTAAAATGATTATATATATTATTAAATATAATAAATGAATGTAATGTTTTAGAATTTTGTAGAATCTGAGACATGTGGAGATCGCTTGTATGTATATTTAATTAATTTAACCTAATTATTGATGTTTCAATCTATTGCTGCATCACTTGTGCAAATCTACTTAATTTTGTTCAGATGAAACTTAGCCCTTACTTTTTACAGTCATTTGATGTGCAAACTATGGAGAAGGTGGCAACATATAAAACATAGCTTCCAGCAAAATTTTAAATTTCATATTAATTTCTTTTTTTTATTGGGTTTGCTTTCTTTTTGGAAAATTATGTTCTATCTGGCACTGGTTAAAGCACAGAGAGCTCTAGGAGCTGTGAAGAAAATACAACTGTGTTCTCTTTTTTGTTCTTTTTGATTTTTTTCCTATTCATGGTGCATACACTAAGATTATTTGTCACTAATTTGAAACCATTTATTAAACAAGAGTAAAGTTTTTCATATGCAAAAGATTTTTAAAAGCTTTGTACTTAGTCAGTAGGTTTATGCTCTTATGTTTAAATGACAACATATAATTCACAGGAAAATAGCATGGTGTGTCAAGCAACTCTCAGCAAAAGGGTTTTGAGAGACATTGAGTTCTTTTTTCTCTGCAAGAAACTTGACAAACCCATGAGACTCCTAAATCATATTTTTTTTTCTGATCTACAAGAGTTGTTGTTGTTTTTGTTGTTTTAAATAGAGTTTACTTCCATGTAGGTTTATAAATATCCCCAGTGTCTCAGTCATCTATGAAACACACATAGATCTTTAGGCAAGATGTTTAACATTATTGTGCTGCTTAGTTATTACGCAGGTGCAGGTCAGCTGTAGGTGAAAATGTTGGCAAGAAAGAGCTCAGTGATCCAGCTAGACCAGAATCCTCCCACCTCTCACTAAAGCTGCCTGAGGGGTGGCACCATTGAGACCACCCCAACCCAGGCTGAATATATGGGCAAGGAACATAATGACAACAAACATTTGAGGAAGAAAATGGCTCGTTTTTTACTGCTTTACAGAATGGACATCAGTAAAAGTGTTATAGGTCTAACAAAAAGGAAATGTCAAATAAACAGTTTAAAATTCAAGGAGAACCACCCCTCTAGGGCATGTGGTCTATAGACTGAATTTCTTGAAGCATTACTCTGCTCTTAGCTCTAACATTGAGGACCAGAATCACTGGCTTATCCTTCCTTCCAAAGCTACAGAGGCAAAGATATCTTCTAAATACCAGATGGTTGTCTTGCAAGTGATGACCAGTAATTTAGATTCTAAAATTGTGGCTATGGCCCTAATGAATACAGTGAGGAACATGTAAAAGACTCCTTTTTAGCAGATTATGCAGCCACAAGGTTCAATGCACTCTTAGGAATTCTTCACAGCAGTTACGGGCAGTAATTCATCTCACTTAATTTTCACCACAGAGAAAAGTAAGTTGAAATAATCTACTTAAACAAATCATCTAAGTCTTCTTTTTAGGAAATGGTGAAACTGTCTCCTTGAGAGGATAAATCCTGGTTTCAGTCCCACAAATTAGGTTGGGAATGGTTTCTCAAGGGCTCACATGAGGAACCCGAACATTTAGTTTAAGTAAAGTAATCTGGATAGCTCTCATCTCAAAACACGCCAGAGACATTGCTTCTCTCTTTCACTTTTATTTAGCCAAACACTGGTGGGAATATTTTTCTACCCTTTTGTGCTTCCCTCTCTTCCCCCATGTAAGAAATGTGTTGCCTTGAAACATGAAGTCTGGCACATAGATTTTTTTAGAAATTTGCTCATGTGTAAGATTTGAAACTTTTACTTCACTTTTGTGATAGGTACTACGGGTTTACTTGGTATTTAAAATACTGGTTAATTATAATAAAAATTATACTAAAACATCCTCCATTTTTGCTTTCTCTTTCAGAGCAGTGGTCTGTAAAGTCTTTAGGAAAGCTAAGGGTGTTTTGGAAGTATCTGTCTAACAGTTATGACATCATGGTGTGGGAAACTGGACAAATGAGATTCACTATGACTTAAAAGGTTTATTGCCTTCCAAGGAGCTGGGATAGGTTGTAGGATAGAAGATAAAATTTGGAAACTGTGGAGAAGCGAGGGTTAAAAGAAGGAGATGTATCTCATCAACTCAGAAAACTGTTAGAAGTTAAAGAGAAATTTCAGAAACTCTCTGAAGGGATGTAATACCAAGGGATTTGGAAAAGCTTAGCTTGAACCAAAGAGACCAGTATTGCAAAGGAGTGCTATGCTTCACTGCCTTGTAATTCCTTGTGACTGCTACAGCTGGAGAAGGCCACAGGATAGTATATGTGGTGCTTAGAATATCTGTAAATGTCTGACAGTGTCATTAAAAGTTTATGTCTATAGTGCTGAGCCATGACAAAGATGACTGGCTCATCAGATCACGAGACTGGGTAAAATAAGGAACGAAGAAGACAAAACAGGACTATCTAAATATATTAAAATATGGAAATTACCCAGTCCGGCTTCTGTCTTTGTTTTATAGAAAGACACAGGGGATGATGGTGCATGGTGGGAGTAATATCTTCAAGCCAGCAAGTTTCTTAATGCTCAGAAAGAGAACAATCTGGGACAGGACCACTGGATTCAATGACAATGAAAATTCATTGCAGATGAATAAAGAATCTTATGCCTCAGTACAATGGATGTAAAAGAGGCCAATTCCCAGCGCTCAGCATTACATGGTGGATCTGATCTCCCTACTTATGATCCCACTATAAGATGGATAAATAGTAATTCTTGAAGGAAATTTCCATGTTCTCCTGTTTCACATCTCTTTTTTGAGACCCATGCTCTTTCTCCATAATGAATTTTGTTATATGTAGTTTTTTCTGCAATATTAGCCAGAATATGTTTTCTACAGGGGACTTAATCCAAATGGCAGATTTCTAAATATGTTAGAGAACTAGTTATGTATTTCTTGAAGTAGTGTTTGAAAACAAAATTTTCTAATCAATCAGAGTTGGAATTGATGGACCGTAGCTAAAACAGAAAAGATTATTTTTAAAAGATTTGCACAAATTTCATCTTTTGTCTTTTCAATCTACTTAAGTAATTGCAGGCTGAGTGACTGTTTCAAAATAAAGTTATAAGATTACCAAAACATGCATGAGTAATAAAGCAAACAGAAATCTTTAAAATGTGCACAGCTTACCCAAGAGCACATGTCTGCACTATTCTTGATAAATGTTTCTAGCTCCTCTTTCCTGAGGAGGTTTTTTCTCCCCTCCAAAAGTCACAGAACTGGCATTTTGCAGTCACGCCTAGCTCTCAGGAATGTCCATTCAATTGAAATGCTATGATATAAAAAAGAATAAGCAAAGTGATAAACACTCTGCTTTTGCTGTTCTTGCCATCAAATGTGTGGTAATTTTGGCCTTAGTTTTAGCTAGGCCTACATTAGGCCGTAATTTTAGTAGACCTGAGTTTTAGTTGGCCCAGATAGTGTTACGTAGATTAGAAGGGACAAGTGTCACCTGACTTAAGCAATCAAAGTGCTGTTTCATATCATCTGACTTCAAAACAGATATAAAAACAAGTGAGAGAGGTGCCTCTGCCCCTTTTCCTTCATGGGTGGACCTGCTGTCACTGTGCCGGGAGTGATAGGCCTTGAGACTTCTTGCAGCTGTTTTAGTTAGGGAAGTAAACATTTTTAAGTTGTTTTTTCTCCTCTCTTGCCTGGAGGCTACACTGTTTTGGTTGAACACTTGGCACCTTGCCAAAGTTTCAAACCAAAACAACATGGACTATTGAAACTCTGGGTTTACAGTGAGTAAATTTGATCATTCCATTCACAGAAATAGCATCAGTACACAGCAGAAAACAGCTCTCTGGAAATGTAGTTTCTGAATGTTACCTTTGCTATTTAACTCTGTTTTCCCCACCATTTTTTTTAGACTCTGTTAATTTAGAGAAACACAATACTCCTAAAATTGATGTAAATATTTTTGAAGTATTGTGGGGCTTTTTATGAAATGCAAGCATTTTCCTCGAGTGCTGTAATGAAAAGGAACAGGAACCAAAACATCTAACCAAGTCAAAATAAAAGACCCACTGTTATGCTTAATGTTCACAGTAATGTAATCTCTCTTCAAACCAGGTGAGTACCTGCTCCTGTAAACTATTAGCCATGCAACTTTAAAAGAATGACATTAAACATGACTAGAACTCATCTGAGAGCACTAGAAAAAGAAAAGATTCTGTCTGAGTTGTCCTGTCTTTGAACTTACTGTGATAAAGCAAATAAAAATGTCATTAACTTGCAGCTACAAGTGTACCATTCTATTGTCAGAGGATATACTTTGACACTGCTGACACTTTTTTAGAGCATTAAAAAACTTCATAAGTTGAGTTTTCACTTGTATTTTGATGGAAAAATGGTGACAAATCTTAAGCATTCCCTGCCCTGGTAATCAGAAGGATCTTTTTGAGCTACGTCTTATCTCTCTGAGTTCCATGCTCGTTGATTTCTCTGGAGGACAGTTGGATGTAGCTTAAAACTAGGTACCATGTTTTTATTACAAACATTCTATATGTACATATGATTACTTGGATCAATACTGAAACTGAGATGTTGTTCCCTGTGAAGCCACTGAGCTGAAGGTTTCCCCTGAATAAGAGTTTATGGAACTTTTCAGCACTTCAGCAGAGAACTGAATGTTGAGCAGCATGACAGGAGTGATGAAAACTGGACCTGGGGTTTGAAAATGTTTGCTGACCCCCAACTCATTTTAAGATCATCAGAGGTGTGTTGCCAAAGTCTCTTGCCAGCTAATTCAGATAAACTTGAGTTCCCCTTTGCTGAATAGGGCAGGGATTAGGTGCTGAAATTCACTGAGTTGAATCCTGCTGAAGGATACCTAACCTGAAGGATACTGAGTCTGAAAAACAACTTGGTCTGACCCTTAAATGAGACAATAAGATATAGTAAGTTGAGCCACTTCCACTGGAAAGCTTTGGGTGTTAGCAACACCTTTTCAGCTTGGTGTAGCTGTTTTGCCTTTCCTCACCAGGATTTGGCAGTGATTCTGAATCATGTCCATGCCCACTCCAGCCCTGAGCCCATAATTAATGCCTCAGTGTGCCAGACTGTAATATTCTGCCCAAATAGCCTTTTCATATTTGCCTTTATGCTAGTCTAAACCTTTAGCTCATGTACTTGCCATCAGAGCTGCACATAGACTTTTTTTTTTTTTGTAAAGAAAGCAAACAAAACCAACTGATATTTAGGCTATTGGTTTCTGGAAAAGAAATGTAGTAATTCTGGAAAATGCAAGTACAAATCCAGGCATTATTTTAATGAACTAGTCCATTAGTGAGCCTTCTAATTAGCAAAAATAGCCTTGCTTATGTGAATAGTCAGTGTTCTAAATGCGTGTTCTGGCTTACTGGGCCACTTGAGGCACTTGGCATATAACATTTTAAGTATGTTGTTTTGGACCAGTGACAATTCCTTCTGCAGCCCAAAAGAAAGATGCACTTAGATGAAATGTTGGCAAAGGACCAACTCCTGCAAAGAAATGGCAATTTCTTGTCAAAGACACAGCACAGCTCTATTCTCATTTCCTGGTAAATGAAAGTGTTCTTGCTGCGACCTGTAAACATATTACATACTCTTCTTCAATTTTGTTCATTGCAAGACTGACCCTCACTTGATAAAACTTCTTGATTATGGCAGTGTGGAGGGAGCATGGCAGTGGTCCTCACATTCCCATTGCCCACACACATGGGCAGATGCTGGTAAGAGTAACTAGTCTGGGATTTTTCTCCTTTTATCTTTTAAGATGTTTTGTTTTTCTTGTCTTACTTTTTAATAAAATTTCTCTGCTTTCTTGCTGTATCACGCAATGAATTTTGCCTCTAGACAAGAATAAAATGAGAAAGGAAGCAAGTAAAAGAACTGTAGATGCTTCATGGTATTGCATGGTCTATATATACTGGTACTGTTTACAAACCTCTGTCAAGTGATACTCCTCTGCCATAGAGGTAGAGGGAGAAATGTTTCCATTTAGCTTTGTGAATGTAAGCCATGAATTTTTTTTTTATTTTTTACTTCAACTCTTAATGTTCTTGTAAGTACCTTGAAAGGAATTTTTCCAGCCTTTAACTGTGCCAGTTCATCTTCCTGAGAAAATTTCCAGTTGGTCTGAATCAGCCTAACTCTTTTTCAGTTTGGTGAAGATCCACCACCTTCTCCCACTTGAGGATAAGTCCATTAGTCCAAGGATAGCTTGCTTTAATTTCAAGACATTTTGCACTACAGTATTTCCATATTTGTCTTATATACTTAAAAGGAATATGATACTTCCACACAAAAGCCTTTCATGTAATATACTTTCCAGAAAGATTTTTTCAACTGTGGCTATAAAATAAAAAAGGTGAAAACAAACATCAGAGTAATTGCAATGCAGCACAACCATGCTGAATAAATGTGTTCTTTTAGTGAACTGGTCACAGTTGCACCAAGACCCCAGACATCCAAAAACCTACTGAATATAGAGAAGTGCCATATATTAATATGCCAATTCCACTCAAATTACAGTTTCTTGGTGCCTAAACTTATTTCATATTTGGGTTGCATGGAGATAAGAAATATTGTGAGATGCAGCCCTGCAGGACATATATATCATTTGTCAAACAGCAAGAAAAGGTCTGTTCATGAAGGTCCAGTGTAAGAAAAGGTCTGTAGGTGAAGATCTGTTTTGCTGAAGGAGGTGTTTCTTTTGTATTGTTTGTTTAACAAGAAAATTCTTGAAGGGAGGAGAGGTTCTCTGACCATATAAAACAGCTCTGAAACTCTACAGCATGTGTTGTCAGGCCTGGTGATTTAACAGTTCTGACATCCCTGCTCTTACCAAATTCACCATGATAGCAATACTCAGTCAAGACAAAGGTGTGATTGGCTGAATTGTTTCAATGTTTATGTGGTTTTTTCATTAAGGAAAAGTGTGTTTAGAGTGAAAATCTTCATGTGTGCACATGCACATGTGTGTTTATGTATGAGAAAAAGAAGGTGAGTTACTGTGTAAGCATTTTGAACAGAGTAAATGAATTAATTATGCATATCACATATCCCCCCTTTAAATTGCAAATCCTGAGATCAGAAATCTGGGTGGGATTAAGCTGAAAAAAGAACAGATGGGACTATTTATGTGACTGCCAGAGGCTTGGGCAGAAGGTAATGAAAAATAATTCTATTTTTCCCATAAACTGAGAAAGCTAAACTGGTGATCAGTGGTAGATTTCAGGCAGATGGGATGACTTGGAGAAAATGGTTGGCAGACTTAGCCACAAGATAATGAGAGTAAGATAAGGAGTTTTAGGTGTCATCAGGGGATCTTGAACTTCAGACCATGTAGCTGTGCATGTTTTTGCAAAGGCAATACTTCATGGAGAACCTTTACCAATAATACGTGATAATCATTCCAGTTCTATTTATCACACAGCACATGTGATGTCCTGAATACACTGCAGTAAATATGTAAATTTGTATCCAGAACTGGAAATATTTCTGTATTTATGTCATTCTGAATATTTCTACTACCATTATCAGTACAATAAATTAATGTTTTTTCCTTTCCATCACTCTGTTTTGCACTTAAACCCTCTCCAACCCTTCTATCTCACGCAGTTTTTCACTCTCTCCTTTTCTTTGCTATGAACTACCCACTGTTAATTTGTAAACACTCAAGTATGGAAATATCTCATTGTGTTGTGTAAGAAGCAGAAAGATAAAGTAAAAATGCTTCTTCTCAGCAAAAAACAAACAAACCAAAACCAAAGAAAACCCCACCAAAAACAATGTACTGGCATTTACTACAATAATGATAGCAAATTTTACTATCTGTTTTGAAAAATTCATCACTAACTTAAGTGTGATGGGCTAAAATAAATCTTAAATAATGCATATTCTATTGAGTATTTTTCCAGAATTTTCCATTCTTTCCATTTCAGATGTTCAGATTAAAGATCATTGTAGAGATAGTTTATTTTGATTTATTTTATTATCTCTTATTGGATCAAATATATATTTTATAAACAAAGAAAAGGGGCTCAATTTATTGCACATACAGAAGAATTGTTTACATATGAAAGACTGAAAGGATGATTAAATCTCAGCTATTCAAATTTCATTATTTGTTTTGCAAGGAATCTGTTTCATGTTGAAAAATGATAGCAACAAAAGCGTTGGAGTTGTAATATAACTCATGGTATGATCAGTACAGTTTGTCGTGTTTGAATGTCACCATGCCTTTAAATATTGGCAAAAGACCTCAGTAGATAGACTAAAATGCCACTGAAAAGTGATTTTTTTACCCCACTGTTTTTTCCATAGTCTGTAGCAATTCTACCAGTCAAATCTAATCAGCTTTTAGAAAGAGATCTTAGTATTCCTGAAAGAATACCTTTCAGACTTACTCTTCAGTGTTTGAAGGACAAGCTGACATCTTTTAACCAATGAATAGAATAGCCTTTCATATAAGTAAAGTTAACATTTTAAAGTGCATTTTTGAAATAGTAATTATGGTATTGCCTCACACATAAATTGGAGTTCATTAAGAAGATCTGTAGGACCAGAGAACCTTTGAATCCCATTTGTTGAGTGTTTCAAGCTTTGTAAGGCAAGAGAAGACTCAGAGATTTCTGGACAATCTTTCATTGTGAAATGATCCTGGTCAGCTGGTTTGGTATATGCTGTAGTACGTGCTGGTGCATACACATATCTGCACAGAAAATTTCTTTTATCCATTATGCCATTCTGCTGTTCTTTATTTTTTAATTTCAGTTCTGCTTCAAAGTCAAATCCTGAATTTGAATATATTCATCAACCCAGAAACAGCCACAGATTGAGTTGTAACTTCATGATCCTGCATGTTACTCCCTAAGCTCAAGAAGATTTAAATAAGGGCAATGCCACTTTAGCCGGACATAATGAGCATTTCGGAACCCATCTTTTATGCCAACTCAAGGAATGCAAGCAAATAACCGGCGTGGAATGCCAGTCATCATACTTGTTATGGGTTTAGCCAGGTGGGCCTAAACTCAGGTTTTAAAGTTCAGCTAGGCCTAGGATTGTCAGCTGATTTAAGCTGGGCTGAGCTAGCTCACAGCTGACTTCTTCCAGCCAATAATATTGTATTCCATACCATACTACATCATCTCAAAGGGTGTAAAATCCAGTGTGTGGGAGTGGCTTGGTTAGTTCCATCATGGCTGCACTAAGAGGAGGACATCTGGCAGCTCCTCTACTATGCCAGGCCCTGCTCCTGTTGCCTGTGCTTGCATTTTGTTTGCATTCAGGGAAGTAGAAACATTTTGTTGTTATACTTTCTCTTTCTTGCTGAGTGTCTTTTGGAGTGCTTATGAATTTGGAGTAATGGGCTTTGTATTAATTGGGGAGTGGGGAGTTATTCCTTGTTATATATATGTAACTTGTGTAAGTGTGTGTGATATTGTAGTTTCCTCTTAATTTTCTCTTTTCTGTATAAATACATGTAGTTAGTTTCAGCATAAACCTGGTTTGGAGAGTTTTCTTTTCTCTCTCTCTTCTTTTCCCTTAGCTGGTTGGGGGGAGGAGGAACCCTCTTCACTCTGTTCTGGACAGTTGGCGTTTTGCCAGCTCAATCCAGGACAATACTGGCATCTGATTTTCCTGTCAGTTTAAGAATGTGACAGCTATAAGTAGCTGGCTATAAGCTGACATACTTGAGTAGCCAGCTGAGACATCATCTACTATGTTTCAGGTACTGTACAAATGTTGTTCACACCAGAGAACTTTGTAGGGACTCATTTAATACCAGTACGGCTGGAGTTCAGTCACAAGATTTGTCAGCTGGTGTGGCAGTTTAATGAAGATAAAGAGGACTTTAAAAGCTTGTACTACAAAGGAATGTCCTATTTGGGGAAAATAATGACTAGACACCTGGCTAGATGTCTTGGTTTGAGCTGGCAAAATGCCAACTGCCCAATACAGAGTCAGTCTCCCTCCCCTTCTCAGCTGAGAAAAGGGAGAAAGGGAAAAACCCCTCAAACTAGGTTTAAACTTAAACTAACTATAAATATATTTATACAGAAAAGTGAAAATTAAAAGCAAACTACAACATAATACACACTTATACAAGTTAGAAATAACAAGACATAACTTCCCACTCCCCAGTGAACACAAATCCCACTATTTTAACTACAAACTTAATTCTTCAGAGACAGACCTAAGCAGAGAGGAAGACTAAGAACAGATATTTACTTCCCTAAGATAACATGGTGGTGAGCCGGTGCTGTGGGCCTGGCCCTCCCATCCCTCCTGGGACGGCACTGTGTGTCCTGCTTGGACGACAGCTCCAAAGGAACTGACCAATCACTCCCACACTGACTCTTACACTTTGAGATCATGTCGGAATATGGTATAGAATACTATTGACTAGAAGAAGTCAGCTGTCAGGTAGCTCAGCCCAGCCCAAGTCAGCCAACAGTCCCAGGCCTAGTCTGAAATCTAAAGCCTAAATTTAGGCCTACTTAGCTAAACCCATAACACTAGGCTAGGAAACAGAGAAAAGTCTAGTTACTACTCACTGTTGCAGGAAGTCACAATGGCATTTTGGCCAAACATTCTTTAAAGAATGTCCTTATAAAACAAAATTTTCCTTCTGATATTCAAAGCAAGAGGAAACATCTGGAACAGTGGCAAGAACTTTGAAATTTGGAATCTAAAGATAAGATATTTAAATCCATAAATAGTACGCGACTTGTTTATCTGGATTTTTCTGATGAAGTAGTCATCAAAGTTCCCTCTTTTGTCAGACTGTGGGGAAGAGTGCAAAAGTTAGCCAAACAAACCACCCATATAGGTATATTCAGTTAATAAGAAAAGTGCAAAAGATTCTAGCATACTGATATCTTTTTCAGTAGTGCAGCAGGTACTTATCATTCAATTTCACACAATCTGAGCCATATAAGCTGTTCATTCCTGTCATACTATATGAGACATGCAGTCTTACTCTCTGCAATTTAATTTCTTTTTTTTCCCCCTTTCGTTGAATGCCTGCAAAATAAGTCACCTGGAAAATGTTCTATACCTTTGTCATTAACCAACATGTCTCATCATTTCACACTCTGACAGAGACCTGGGTATTGTCCTCACATTGGGCATTAGCAGAGTTCTCACTTGGAATGGCATCTCATGGCACTGCCAGGACAAATATTGTTCTTCACCAGTGATTTCAGGCACTACTTACACGTATCTTTACTGCACCAGCCACTCATGTTTGAGCTGGCATCCTGGCAAGTGGATTTATAAGATGTCTATAAGAGCTGATAGAAGTATGTAGGGTTGGGATTACCTGATTGCCTACTATGTTAATATTCATTCCTGATTCTAACTTCTTTTGTTGTCTTGAAAATTCTGTCATGGCTCGGCTTCGCGAATGAAGATTTGAGAAGGGCACTACCCACGCTTGCTGCAAGCTGCTGGTGGCTAAAAAGGCCGATACGGGATAGGCAGGTCCGGTCACAAAAGGCACAGAGGAACGTCTCCCTGGGTGACGTTGGCAAGGAACGGTTCTTTCTGCGTTGTCTTTTCTCTTCAAGACTGACTCTGTGCATTCTCAAAGGAAGCAGCAGCGTCGTGAACGGTGTGTCTCCATGAATCCTGATTGGAGGCCAGAGTGGACCATTGGTGGCAGTCAATATGGCCAAGGCTGAGGTGTTGTTTCAGGGAGTCCTTGTATCTCTTCTTCGGGGCTCCTCTCTTGCGGCAGCCGGTGGCGAGTTCACCATAGAGCACAATCTTCATAGGTGGTGGGTGATCCTCCATCCTGGAGACGTGCCCTGCCCAGCACAGCTGCGTTCTCATCAGCATGGCCTCGATACTGCTGACCCCTGCCTGTTCAGAACAGACACATTGGTCACATAATCAGACCAGTGGATGTTTAGGGTTGAACGGAGGCAGCGCTGATGGAAGCGTTCGAGAAGCCGCAGGTGGTGGCAGTAGATGACCCAGGATTCAGACCCATATAAAAGAGTAGACAGTACTTTTCTTCAGGTGTTTATTGGACCAGACTCTTTTATGGAGTTTTCCGAAGGCTTTGTATGCCTTTGCTAGCCTGTTGTCTATCTCTTTGTCAATCTTACCGTCTGAGGAAATGATACTTCCCAGATAGGTGAACTGCTGGACTGACTTAAGCTCTGAATTGCCTATGGTGATGTGAGGATGATGGAAGACTTCTTGAGGTGCAGGTTGGTAGAGAACTTCCGTCTTCTTCAGGCTGACTTCCAGCCCAAAAAGCTCAGCAGCCTCTGCAAAGCAGGATGTGAAGCGCTGCAGAGCTGCTTCTGTGTGAGCAACGAGGGTGGCAAAAGTTGAATGTCAGACATTAATGAAAAATACAGTGTAACCTTGGATCTCAATTTTTCCTCCCACTCTAAGTCGAATACTTTCCTTTCTTGAACCACAAAACAAATTTTTGGAACCCAGATAAGTGAGCTAAGCCTAAATACAAAACCACCAAAAAAGGGTAAAAATTTTCTTCACATTACGTTCCAGATAAATATTTATGTGCTATTCAGAGCTATGTGCCCTCAAATTTCTACTACATTCCCTTATGAAAAACTCATCATCAAAACAATGACATTAACAGAATCACCCACCATGGGGTTTCCTGAAAATCATACTTCAATTCTGAAATTCACATAGCTTGTGGGACTCAGAGGCATTTAACAAAGTTGATCTTTGGTCAAATGGAATGCAGTTCTCTGCAAAGACTTTATATGAAATTATTCAAAGAACATGAAACAGTTTTATTCTACAGTAATAAAGTGCTTATATTGATGGCTGCATTTTTTTAATTAAACCTTACATGTATTTAGGCTTTTTGAAAGAGTTATAAGAAACACCTGGTAATAGAAATGAATGAGAAAGATTCTGAGTCAGAGATAAAATGATCCTTATAGCATCTACAAAGCTACCAATATGACATAATTTTTATATGAATCATAGAATGTCCTGAGCTGGAAGAGATCCACAAGGATCATTGAGTCCAGCTCCCAGCCCTGCACAGGACCATTTAAAGAGTCATACCATGTGTTTGAGGGCATTATCCAAAAATTCCTCTGTCAGACTTGGTGTTGTGACCACTTCCCTGGAGAGCCTGTTTCAGTGTGCAACCAACCTCTGGGTGAAGAACCTTTTCCTAATATCCAGGGTAAACCTCCTCTAACACAACTTCAGGCCATTCCTTTGGGTTCTGTCACTGCTCATCACAGAACAGAGATCAGTGCCTGCCTCTCCACTTCCCCTCATGAGGAAGTTGTAACTACAAAGAGGTTTCCCTTCAGTCTCCTCTTCTCCAGCTGAACAGACCAAGTGCCCTCAGCTGCTCCTCATATGGCTTCCCCTCAAGGCCCTTCACCTTCTCCATTATCCTCCTTTGGATGCTCTCTGATAGCTTTATATCCATATATTGTGGCGCCCAAAACAGCGCACATGACTCAAGGTGAGGCCACACCAGTGCAGAGCTGAGGAGGACAATCACCTCTCTTAATTGGCTGGAGATGCTTTGTCTGATGCACAGGATATGATTACTCCTCCTGGCTAGCAGTGCACACGGCTGACTCATAATCGATTTCCAGTTGACCAGGACCCCTAGGTCCCTTTCCACAGTCCTGATCTCCAGTCTCTCATTCTCCAAAAATTATGGAGAATGTGGGCATCGATCCCACTACCTCTCACATGCTAAGCGAGTGCTCTACCATTTGAGCTAATTCCCCTCCCTATGTGGAGCATTTTCGTGAAAAATATGCACCATATTCTAACTATACTTGTGTCATTATCTTACTATGCAAGTCTCAAGAGTAATAAATAGTGTAAGAGTCCCATTCATGAGGAATGGACTTTGTGCACAAAATAATTACACATAATAAAGAGACATGCAATTGTAGCTATTGCAAGACCAGCTTACTGAACAAAGCATTTATCTCACTCAACCCATCCTTAACTACATTATTTTTCAGTTATATTCTTCATAACATTCTGGTTTCTCAATTAAAATGTGTTTATTATAATGGCACATCATCAACTTTATGAATAGAACTCCACATACTGTGTTTTACCTGCTACTGAGGTAAACCTACATAACTTGCACTATACACTGCCTAGTTTATGCTTTCATTATAATGCTATTGTTATGGGTTTAGCTAGGTAGGCCTAAATTTAGGCTGTAGATTTCAGACTAGGCCTGGGACTGTTGGCCGACTTGAGCTGAGCTGAGCTGGGCTAGCTGACAGCTGACTACTGGCCAATAGCATTCCATACCATATTCCGACATCATCTCAAAGTGTAGGAGCCGGTGTGGGAGTAGCTTGTTCAGCTCCTTCATGGCTGTGGTCCAGAAAGACACACCGTGCTGTCCCAGGAGGAATGAGAGGCCCAGGCCCAGAGCACTGGCTTACCACCATGTTATATTGGGGAATTAAAATATTTGTTCTTAGTCTTTCTCCCTTCTTGGGTCTGTCTCTGCGGGAATTGAGTTCTCTAGAGTGATTTGTAGTTAAAATAGTGGGATTTGTGTTTGATGAGGAGGTTTTCTTGTTATATCTAACTTGTGTAAGTGTGTGTTATGTTGTGGTTTCTTTTAATTTTCTCTTTTCTGTATAAATATATATATAGTTAGTTTTAAGTTTAACCTGTTTTGAAGTTGTTTTTTTTTCCTTTCTCCCTTTTCCCAGGAGAGGGAGGGAAGCTTTAACACTCTGTGTTGGGCAGTTGGCATTTTGCCAACTCAACCCAAGACACCTATGATGGTCAAAAGAGAAGCACTTTCAGACATAGTACAAATTTTCCCTCTTTTTCTTACTTAAGCTTATCCTTAGAAAAATGTAGCTCATATTTTGCTAGTATTATTTTTAATGTCAACTCTTCAATCCCTCCTTTGGTGTGGAATGTCTTCAGCTGTGTGTGTGTTGGTGAAGAAAATATCAAATGCAGTTTGCATTACACTTGCACTGTGAGAATGGGATTAGCATTCTCCCTTATAGTTTTGCTAAACTACAACTGACACGAGCTTTACAAAAGATCACAGACATCTTGTCCCACTTTTTCTTTTCCTTTGTATAATTTTGTTCTTATCAGTTTGGATTATACCACATTTTCCCAGTAACATATAAGGACAGCATTGCACTCATTTTTCTATACACACAGAGCAGAGACTTGCTATCCAGTCTGTTTCCAGTCTAATCTTGGAATACATTGGATTTACAGAATCACAGACTATTCTGAGTTGGAAGGGACCCACAAGGATCATTGAGTCCAAGTTTTAGACAACTGATACATTCTCCAACATGTCTGTACTCATGTAGCCCTTGGTCCATAAGATGAAACCATTAAATTATTTTCAGGAGGAAGGAAATTCCTGAATTTTCCCACACTGAAGATTTTTATTTTGAATTCACATGTGCCTCTGAGTGACAGTTTGTGGAGCAAAAAGCACAGTGAGGGGATCTGCCACTTTCTTTTAGTTCTCCTAAGTATTTATACTTAGTCCTCTGATCACTGTTTCCGTGATCCCACTTTTCCAGGCAAATTGACAAGCTCTCTGCAAGGTTTTGTTGTTGATTTTTTGATTATTTTCTATTTTAGCTGTCTAAAGACTACCATTAAAGGAACTGAAAAGCTGGTTTCACATCACTCTGCTTTTGCCAGATTAAAGTTTTACACGTTTTAGCAACTTTTCCTGACTCCCTCACTAGCCAGTGGATGAAAATAGGTGACTTTGGGACATGTATCGTCTCATTCTAAACTGGATTTCTGAAAGTGCTTTTCCCTTTATTGCATGAAGATTTTTGATGAATGTTTAGTCTAGACACTAATTTTTAGCTGTCTTTGTGTGAGTGGGATAAATCCCACCTTGTAAGCTAAATTGAAGTTAAAGAAAATGCAAGCACTGAAGTATATAAGATCTTAAATAGCATTGCTAATGAACTCTGTTGATCTGAGTCATGCTACCCTGATCACAACTAATGGCACAATGCTGACTTGTCCTCCCATCACCTAAATGAGTTATAGATAAATCTGTTAACTTTTGAGAAACTGCTTTATAGAATTCTTGTACCAATTTTACTGACTTCTGAAGGCAAAATCTGAGCTGAGCCCTATGGTTCTGTTTTACATATGCAAACTTTTCTGTCTTACAACACCAATTTAAAAATCCCTGAGCTCTAAATACAGCTAAATTAATCAGAACAAAAAATGAAATAAATATTGGCTCATGAAAAGACAGATGCTACTTTGCCAGATAATGCCTGTTATGGGTTCCCCTAGGTCGGCCTAGATTTGGGCTCTGAAGTCTGGACTAGGCCGAAGCTGTCAGCTGACTTGAGCTGGGCTGAGCTGACAGCTGACCTCTTCTAGCCAGTAATTTTGTATTCCATACCACATTATGACATCATCTCCAGGGAAGTAGGAACCAGTGTGGGAGTGGTTAAGGCAGTCGCTTCTCAGCCCTCCTCTTGGGAGGACGCACGATGCTGTCCCAGGGGGGATGGAGAGGACCAGGCCCACCACTGGCTCACAGGGTACCTCTGGAAAGTAAACTGTGTTGTTCTGGGTCTCTCCTTTTTGCTTGAGTTTGTCTCCCTGGGGAATAAGCTTCTTCTTAAGTAATGTGTAGTTAGGACAGTAGAATTTGTGTGTTCGTTAAGAAGTTGAGGTGGGGAACTTGTTGTTGCAGACTTGTGTGAGTGAATATTTGTACTCTCTTCTAATTGTCTCTTTCTTTCTGTGAAAAATATATGTAGATCTAGTATAAATGCAGTTTGAAGTGTTTTTTTCTTTCCCCTCTCTTTTCCTCCCTTTCTCTGGTGTTAGGAGGGAGGCTTTTCTCTCTGTGCTTGGGGGGGTTGGCAGTTGCTTATCTCAAACCAAGACAATACCCTTCATGAAGAAATGAATTAATGCATGCTACTTCCTTCCAAAATTATTCTTATATTCTTTATCTTTCTTGCAGGTACCATTAATTTTAATTAAGGGAACTGTAAGGGCAAAAAGCAAGATGAAGGCCATAATATTGATGTTCTATCACTGTCATCCAAGCCAATGTATAGACCCAGTATGTCTGCTGGCCAAAATAAATGAGGTATATTTTTTGGTCACATATAATTTTATTTGCAGAGAAAAATAATTCAGAATATACTGACAGCTAATGGAATGCACCTGATCAAGAGCCAGTCCTTCCCTCTCAGCAGGAGTACCATTCAGAGGCTTGAAGTAGAACAGATTTATCGAAGTCCACACCTAATGACAGGATAGAATTTGGATTCATACTCTCTATCTCAATCTGCTCAGTGCTTGTCAAAGATATGCCAAGCAGTTGAGAATGACTGAGAATGACTTTTTCTGTTGAAAAAGTATACAGTAGATTATGCTGTAGTTATTAGTTGTTTTGAAAATCTTGCTGGAATTGAACAGCATGCTTTAAAAAAAAAGAAAATGAAAGCGAGAAGACCAAACACAGCACATTCTGGGGAAGAACTTCTTAGCATAAGAAGAGAAAGTCAGCCAAAAAAAAGGAAGTTTGCAAGGAGATGGATGTATTTTACAGATTAGCTCAGATCCTCAGCTGCAAACCACCCTGAAGTCAGCAGAACTGTATCTATTTGTCCCAGTTTGTGCATCTGATCCAATCTTCCCTTGGAGAGCATGGGGATAGCACAGACACTGTTGTTGAGATCAACAGCACTTATGTACATCTAAGCAGCACGCCAGCGGAGCCTCCCAGAAAGTTGCATGAGCACAATTAACAGATTGGTCTGGAAAATCACACTGTTTGTGTGATAAGTGCCCCTTCGCAGGGTGCAAGCTGTTCCACATCTCCAAACTGTTTTGCTGCTTTTTCCTTTGTGCAGGGAGGATCCTCCACAGTATGTGACTTAGTGGCAAACTGCCACTGCCAAATGCACACAGCTATTTAATGCCTTGCTGCTGAGATTTGGGATTTCTTGATGTTCATCTCAAATGTAAAGTATATCCAAATCATAATCTCCGAGAGGTTAAAGATTTCAGCAGGGGAAAAAATGATATTTTGTCATCCTGTCATCTGAAATTGTTTTATATTTCACACTACAAAGTAAAAATATAAAGGGATCATCACCTAGGTGATAAACTGCCAGTTTCCAGACAAACATTTTAACTGATTTACACCTGTTTTCCTCTAGGAAAAACTACATTTTATGTGATGTATTTCTTTCTCAACTGATAAATGACAACAGTGCAAGTATCTTCATCTTGGTGTGAATTGACCCAGATTGTAGAAGACCAAGTTTTTGCATTGTGACCAATCAACTTCCAGAAACATAAAAACTGCTGAGAGCCTAGTTCTGAAACTTTTATAATATTCACCTGGTGACAGAGTAATGTCCTTAATTATATATTTTATAGAAATGAAACTTAATGAAATGAAAAAATACATTTTCACTGTAACATATCAGTATTTCATTTAATATCACCTAACAGTCAGAACACATAGCTCAGTTTCCTTTTTTTTCTTTTCACAGTCTTTTCATTTCTGTGAATACCTTCAAGTTCTTTCCAAAATGTGAAACTGAAAGAAAGGGAGTTAAAACATGTCTGTATACAGATTTTCAAAAGACTCCTTTAGTATATACATCTTAGAAAATGTACATAATCATGAAAATATACATTTGAGTTTGAAGGTAATTTTTTAAACCATGATCAGTCTCTCCTCAATGACAAGTGTTGCTTCTGGAAAGTAATAGAAGGGTATTTTTACAATGTATCAGGACACTGAAAGAAAAATGGTGAATTAAAAGTAAAATATCTGCTGATACACAGCACTTTTATTTTTGTAACTCTCTTAAAGTTCCCCTTTCCATGATGAGTACCAAAACCACTGGGAATGCTTAAGATGCCAATGCTTTCATCTTTATTATATCTGCATTTATCTATTTTGGGGGGTTTTTAATATCTTATTAAGCAGATAGTCCACAATTAGACTACTGATTATTATGATCATGCAAATAATCATAATGATAACACATGATATGAACACATATATGTTCCAAGATATTTATACACATTATGAGAAATGCTGTTCATCTCTAAATATTCAGCATCACTAAACATGATTGAAATGTAGAATAGTAAAGCCAATCA